>NW_027286719.1:9842100-9887100 GCF_022747635.1 Hetaerina americana | reverse complement strand
CCCAACTCACTCCCCCCTCAAGCCTCCCTCACCAGCATCTTTGGAAGGAAGCGGAGGGGTCCGAGAGAGAGAGAGATTGCCACACAGGATGGACGGCAGAGCGCACGGATGGGATAATAGAGTGGCGCGTCGACTCAATCTAGGCGTTTGCAAATGGCCGAGCAAGCCATCTTTCGGTCGAATGGGTAGTGAAATATATGGCACCTTCGGGAGAGGGAGGGGGCGAGGTTGTTTGCTGGCGAGGGGGAGGATCCACCCCTCGCATTATAAAACCAGCATTCGCAGCGCCGCCGTGGCACGCTCCGCGATGCCCGTCCCATCTCCCATTACCCCCCCTCCATAAACTCCTCCCCGTCCTCCCATCTCGACCTTCCTGGGGCCCACGACCCCGGCTGCCAAAGGCGGAGACTGCCGGCCACGGTCGTGTCTGGGGGCGAAGGCAGGACGAGGCGAGACGAATCGAAGGACTGCCCCGGCAGCAGCAAATTGAACCACGTCCTCTTCCCTCGTTTTCACCCTCACTTCTACCCCCTTCCCCCCTTTACGTCAGTCCCCATTCCCCCCGTCCGCCCCGCCCCGCTCCCCAAGCCCCATCGCACTCCGCGACGCGCATTCCGCCACACGCCTCTCGCCACACGCCTCTCGCCACGATGCCTCTCGCCACGATGCCTCGGTCACGGCCCCTCTCCCTTGTCCCCCCCCGAACACGCTCCCCCTTCCAGCAACCCTACGGGAGTCAAGGGTGTAAATCACGGACGGATGGAGGTCCTCAACCTCGTGGGTTGGGATGTATTCCTCCTGCCTTTGTCCATTCGGTCATTAAGTGATATCCGTAAATAAGTAATGAAATGTGAATTTGATAACGCCCGGTGACCGTCAAATTTTTTTCTAAATTCGGGTGATTTCCTATGTAAATACCTTTTTGGAGAACGTGTCTCTTAAGTTTTTTTTGTTTTTGGTGATATTCGTTTCAAACTCCAAATGTAATCTCGACAGTAGATTCCTCCTTTTAATGATCACCACCGAACTCCGGTAGTGCCATAGCGCACATCTCCCCGTCTCCAAGCGTATTTGCCGCTGCTACACGCTTTCCTTGCACGGTTAATCTTTCGTCTGGTTTTCCTTTCCCATTTTTGACCAGCCCACCAACGATTTTCAATCTTCCTTTTGGCAAGTATTAACTTGTCGTATATCTGCAATAAGTGCTCATCATGAGGAATCTACAAATTTTATTGCGTATCAATACACGTATTATTATTATATAAATCTGGTTGCAATGAGGCAATTGTCCCGGTGGCAACGGTCGCTCTTTCACATGCATACATGGGTGGTCTGAAAAGTTTCCGACTCAGAAAATTTCAGAAAAAATGTGTTTTCGCACGAAGAACAGATATGAGACAAAATGTTCTCATATACAATGGCTTATTAAGGTTACCAACCACACCTTAACCATCACAGAAGGGCTAGGTTCACATCAAAACTACAACGCCCCGTCCATCGCCGCAATCTGTCCTTAGAGTCCCATCTTCCTAATTTGTCGCGAATATCTGTCCATAGTGGTCAAATTTAACATGGTAATCTCTATGTTTTCGCTCAACTTACGCCTCTGTCCTGTCTTTTTTGAATAGTGTACTTTAAAATATTTGTAAGGATTAAACATGTTTATAAAATCCCTTGTAAATTATTTTTTTCGCGAAAATATTTTCGCTATATCTCCAATCGTGGCCAGGCGTAATTGCACAATGTCCTGGGACAGTTTTCGCTAGATAGCATGTACATTTGTAGCTTACGAATTATTTTTACACACTGTGATGAGGAAATTTCACGCTTCGCCGAGCACTTTTTCATTTGCCGATTTTAGGGTTACTATCAGTTCATCTAATGAAGATTGTTTGACTTTAAATAGTAGTTCATTTATTCATTTTATACGTGTAGTCTGAATAGTTTGATTTATTGCAAATGTGAATATGCGTTGTGTGAGATACATTGAGGGCAAGAGGAGCAAAAAAATACCTAAGTTCTCGAGATGTGCTGCTCCAAGATATTGATAAATTAAACGATTTAATAAGAATATCTGTGAAAAAAATTGAGTTCACATGAATTCATTTTAAATTTAAGATTGAGGAGAACATTTGGCAAGGCAACAGGAAATTCATCGGATGTTGATAGAGGCATGTTGCCCCGCTGACTAAAGCTATGAAAGCTTAAAGTGAATTGCAATCATTTGAGAGACTCCGGAAGCGATTGAAGAAAAGGGCAAAGGTTTGCGACAACACAAACTACGGATTGCGGTTTCTTTACTATGACAAATATTGTTCAACTTTGTTTAAAATTCTAAATCTTGTTAAGGGCTTGTCGCGCATGATATTTAGTGGAATGGTTTTGTTTCCATACTTAGACTCCGCTGGAGGAAACTAATTTCTAAATGGAATGGTATATTTGAGGCACATTTACTCGCCGCCGTGTTCTAAACCCGTCACCTTGGCTTCCTGGCCACGTGCAGCCTTCCTCCCCATCTTGTCTTCCCACCACCAGGCCCCACCCGCGACCCCCTGCTCATCTCTCGCGGGCGGTGCAAGAAGATATTATATTGCACGTGTGGGTCAGGAGCAGCGATGTTTTACCTGGGAACGAGTCAGGGCGAGCAAAAAAAACAGACCCGAATGAATTTTTCAAGCATCCTACTCACCGCCTGTCGACTTCCCATTGAAAATGTACCACGCGATCTGTGTATAGAGCCTGGAGAGGGAAACGTTGTAAGGCGAATGATTTGAGGCTGGGTTGAGTTTTTATTTTAATTTTGGGCATGTGTGAGTGCTTCTCAAGGCCAATCATTTAATGGTTACTATTAGGCATCGAATCTCTCTGGCAAAATAGCGGTTGCATGTTTATGAGGACCAATGTATTTAGAGGCTCATAATTTAGTTACTGGATTTGTAAAAAACATTGAGTTTACCAAAAATGATTATGGCAAATTGTATTTATTTACTAATCTCTTCGCCAGTATCTCATGCCCTCCCTCCTAACCCCAATTCCTCAACCTCCTCTCCGCCAATGACCCCGCCCTCAATGGTCTTTGCACACCTTTTCTCGCAATGTTCTGTCGGGTTTAGTAGACCCAAAAATGAAAATGATAGATCTGACATCTTATTCCCAGTAACCAAGAAAATAAGTATGCCATGGCATATTAATAATTTACTTTGTAAATATTAGAATTGTCTGGGTGCTGCATCTGTTAATACGTCGGAGATATTTATTCGATATGTGCGGTGATTGCTTAGCTATGGGTAGGGAAACGTGAAATAATTTGGTAGCCGCGGTAAAGCGTGAGATGTCAATTAGCGATTTTGCAGCCTTAAGGCCTTACAGTTGTATAGTTATGCTCTTGGCACTTAAGGTGGAACATCATACCCAAAACGTTGCTTCCCCGTGGGTTGGCTTCGTCCGGTATCCATAAGTGTAGCTGTGTCGTAGACCTCGGCGGAATCGTAAGTTATTTTTATCTAGTCGGTGGCAGGAGGGAGAAAAGAGACTACCCATTACCATATCTACGCTGAGCATCTGCGATTATTTATATGACTGTTTTTTCTCCTGTGGATACAACTTGCACTAGGATGGACACGTAAATTCCGTAAAATATGGGGTTGTTTGGAGACCTTTGTTTTTATTTTTCGTCTGAACAATCCACCGTTGAGTGTGGTTCCGACCAACTTCTCCCTCATCAGAGCATTATTCGTGTGGCCTGCGTATTTCTGGAAGTTTTCTTAGTCCCGGGAGATGAGATTCTGCTCATAATGCGAAGTAGTAATTCAGTGATTCCTTTGTCCTCCAATGCTATTTATGTCTGGCCTTATGATCATTTAGCTGGGTGCCATCTAAACCTTTATGTCTCCCTCAGTTTAGAATTCCATTGCGTTTCGTTATGTAAACTACGGAGCCGTACGCTCTACAAGTCTGGGGCTATTTCATCCATTGAACACGATATATTTAATTCACCTTCGGTGTTTTTGGAAATAAATAATATCATCTAAGCACATTTGGGGTTCGTGGTTCCCAGCAAGTTAATAAACAATCAAATATTGGCTAAAATGTGCACAACCCAATGTTAATTGGTCCCTATCGGTCGGGACCAATCACCTCTCAGCTCAATTGTCACAAGGCATGAGCATCAATCATATTATGCACCTGTGGCTTATTTGTGACTTCTACACGTTTGGCGTGGTTAGCTCGAATGGATTTTGTGTGCCTCAGGGTCGTCAGGCGCTGAAGTAATCGTTCGTAGTGAGTGCACGTAATCTCCGCGACTTAACGCCCCTGCAGGTAGGGGTTTAATTCACTTCGACGGCTGCGTGTCCGTCGCCACGACAGTGCAGACAACTGTGGATTTTTTTTAGGTAATTGCGAAAAACAGAGTTCTATGACAACAACGTTTGGAATCCACTCCAGAACTGAAGATAAGATTAAAAGCTGAATCTCTTACATATACATGAGACATCGATTTTACAGAACACGTCCAGTATATTTTGAGAAATCAATTTTGACTGGAAGACAAGGCGGTGGATTCAAGATGAGAGAGATATTACTACACGAATAGGTTTAATCCGTGGTTTTCTTTTCGGGAATAATCAGAGACAGAAACATTATGTCCCACCTAGGGAATGAGGAGCATCATAAGGTAAAATGAGTTTTGTAGAATTTCTTTTTTCGTGTTTTTCTGGTGTTAATCTAAGAGTGCTAAACCCTAAAAACACATATTTATTGTTTTAGAATGGTTACGGTACATTTTGCCTTAGGTAGTTTCTCTTGTTTCTTGTTTAACACACTAAATGTTTTAGAAGACAGTTCTTTGTTTGTTCGATTTCTATACTTTTGTTGATGATATCTCCTCATAGATTTTGCCCTCGTAATTTTTCATTGCCTACTGCGATACGAAAATCTCTATTAGAAGATAATCAAATCAAAACATCACTCGTGGAATATTTTTGAAAAGACCTCTTTTATACTACGGTACGTGGCCATCTCCCATCGTTCATGCCTGTCGCGGAAGACCTGCCACCCATCCATCCGATGGTTTTTAGGATATTATGTAAATCTACCTCAATGTAGACGTTGCTTTCTCCCCCTCCCCCCTGGCCTCCTCCGTTACCCCATCCTCTCCCGCACTCGCCTTTCCCACTCCCTCGTTTCATCCCTTGGCCTCCAACCCCATCATCCAACCCCCTACTCCTCCCTCTATTGTTGCCGGAAACATAATGAAATCACGACGTAAAGAGGAGCGCATTCTGACCCGTAGGAGTGCCCAAGTCCTCAAAGGCGACTCATCTTTCCTGTTTCCCAGGATCTCATTGGGGGTTGCGTCGGGAGAGAGTGTCCACCCATCTTCACTCGCATTCCCATTCTTCCAAGTTCATTCGAGTGGCGTCGCTTGTGAGCGGCGATCACGCCTCCATCCGAGGCGCCACATTTAAACCAATCTACGTTCCGTGTGGTGCACCAGCAATCCGCCATGGTGGTTTTCTCCTCGACAATTTGTGACTCTACGGAAGGGGGACTTGAAGGAAATGAACGGTACCTCCAGCATCTTTGGCGATCCTCTTCACCTTATTTAGTTTCTTTGTCGACTTTTCCCTTGATTCATTCATCATATTTTGCACGGGGAAAACGACTATGAAAACGAACGGGGGTTAAAAATGACCATCAGGGATTCCGGTTACATATTCATGGCAGCTTACCCTACACCTTAATTGACTTCCCTCCATCGAATTCTAATATCCTGCCATTTTCAGCTGCAAAGCGTTTTTAGCACACGTCAATGAAGTGAATGCATTGGAAACCTGAAGAACCCTAAAAACTGGAGAAACCTGAATCTGAAGAAAGTAAATCGTTTTTATTCTTTTTATTCCTTTCTCTCCCAATGCATTCCGAAAAATGAAAAGTCGAGATAAATCATATCTCCCGAGGGATTCTTGTTTCATTTATGGCAAATTATGTCCAATAATGTCTGATATAATTTTATGAATTAAAAAACTATAATAACCCCCGTAGAAACCGTGTTTGAAGTTAGAAGTAAACCAGTCAACATTTATTTTTAATTTTAAACGAAATGATATATCTTTTAAGTTTACCTTAATCACTTTAGAATCATACGATTACGTAGCTATTGAAGCAAAGGGATTTCGTTGTAGGTTAGTCGGACTACCATTCGACAAACCTTCTCATTAATTGTTATGATATATACTTTTCATGTAAAAGTTGGTGTTAGGATAATTTATATTTGAATGCGTAGTGAAGAGCACAAGTTAAAGTTTATTGAGTGTTTATATTGTTTTTCCGTGCCGTAAGGTTGAATCTGGTCGGCCCTCTGCTCCTGGGTTCGTGACAAGCCAACACTGGCTTGTCTTCAGGTGTCCCAAGAGACTCTTGAAAAGAATTCACATGACGACCATGCCTAACGGGACTAGGTGGGACTCGAACCCGCAGCATTAGGGTAAGAAGGCAGACGCGTTACTCCTCTTAATAGCCTGTATATCTCAAATGAAAATTGCACCATTAGTAGAGTCATCCCTTGTTAGGGATGAGATAATATTCAACGTGGCTAGATGACAAATATGTCACTTAACCTAGTATATGTACTTAAGCCCCGTCTCACTATTGAATCACCAAGCTTGTCATCAGCCTCGCCCGGCACTGCGCTCATCTTCGGTTGCCATGAATTAATCTTCCATTATGACTTTCGGGAGACCTTCTCTTTACCCCAAGAATCACTCCGCTAATTAGTTATGATCGCATCCACGAGCCCTTCTGCCTTGAAGAAGATGAAAAATCCAGAATGATATTCAACTTTGTTTTTCCTCTGCTGGGTTTTGTGGGGAATACTAATACGTCAAGGTGTCAGTCTGAATAAATGCTTACTTACCATCATAAACCATGATGTTCTTTTATTTTTGCAATATTTCTATTACCTACGCCATTAGTCGTCGCTTCTTTCGCACATATGCCGCGGTATTAGTATCACGAATGATGTGTCAACGTGATAGAATATCATATTTTTTAAACACTTGTTACTCTAATTCCAGAGTGAATTCTTTCCGTGACTCATTCACTTACGTTCAGTTGCAACGTGTATTTCCGTTTCCGCGAGCTCTTGGTGCGCAGTTTGGAAGGCATTCCAGACCTTCAGGGCTGCCATTTTTGCTCAACTCTTGCGTCTTCGGTTAGACTTTTCGTACTAGATATTCTCCCGTCTTTGATTCATTCAGTTAAAGTTGGCCATTACACTCTACCACAGCTGAGGAAATCGCACCCAAGGGCCAACATTCCCATTCCGCTCCCGGCATTCGAAATTTCATATTCACGCATTGAACCGCAAGCCGTCCTTTCTTACGCTTCATTACAGGCTACGGTAATTCATTCTTTGATAATTGACAGATTTGTGTGGGGTGGGTATGGCCTCGTTGTGCTCGACTGGAACACCTCTCATGTAACTCCCTCGATTTCAGCTGCGGGACGATTGCATGGTAACATATTTCCGATATCAACCCACCCTCCGATGCCGAATAGTGTTTCATCACTTCTTGCGAGGTAGTTCCACATAGTTTTCCCTACCTACCTGTCTACCGTATTCTACCACGGAACTTGAGAATTATTGGATCGATGCACTATTTGCTAATAAATAACTTTATTGATTGACAAATTGCGATGTCATTTACATGTATCTTACTTATCCGTGGCCACACCCCTAAGAAATAATCGTCCGAAGTTAAATCCTGCTAAGACGCTGGTAATTATATTTGTTAATTCTACACCCTTGAACAGAACTGCTGATTGCATTCTGTCTGACCGCGTTATTGTCATTTTTATCCTTTTGAAAAAGACGTTGCGATATTTCAATTTTTCTCCCTCTTCTACCTTTTCACGAGACAATAATGTTCTATTAATTTTCAATAATGAAATGAGATTCTTTATTTGCATGTAGTGGAAAATAACAATTCTCCCGTCTGCTCAAGGATTATTCTTGTTTCTTTTCATTTTTAGAATGTTTTATCACCCTAATTTCATTTATTTTAACTTATCCTGTGTTAATATGAAGTTCCAGTGGCTTACTTGCCACAAAAAAACATCGAATATGCTATCCTCGAGGTCGAAGTCGCCTGCTTTTTCCTTATCTTGCGGCGGAATGGCGAGGCCCAAGCGGGCGGGGTCTCATGCGAGCGATGTGCACCAAGTAATAAGGTGTTGCTGATCAACGCTCGTGGTGGCCTGCAATGAAATCGATTGCGAGCCTCATCAGACCCTGAAAGTATAGCCTTCGTTCACTATCGAATGCTAACGCGTGAAGTACATGAAGATACTGTGAAAAAAACAATTTTGCACTTTTCCGCAGATTTATTTATAACGTACGAAACGATTTAGTTCATCGAACCGTCCTCGGGTACTAGACAAGATTCAAATTGTGAAACATCATTTGCATACCCGTTTTAGGAAAGGGGGGAAAAAGAATCAGGAGTAAGGCAGGTGGGAACAAAGTGGGGAAATATGGAAAACCCAAAGAACAGAGTAACTTAAGAAATGTAGAAAGAGGGTGAGAAGATAAGTACTTGTAGTGATTATTGGGAGGTGGCAGGTAGGAAGGAGGGAAGAAAAAAGAAGGGCTAAGCGGGAAGGGGACATGGAAGGGATAGAGGCAGGTTGAGGGATGAGGTATAAGTGATTATAAGAAGGACGCTATCGGGGAATGGTTGTCCGACACATACTGAGAGTGGAGGGTAGGGGCGGTTGGGTGGGAAATACGCAAAGGGTGGAGTCAGTTGGAGAGAGGGAGTTTCACTGTTTGCTGTGGAACCGGGATTCTGAGGAGAGGAGGGTGGCTTATATAAATATTGTCATTTATAAGAACATTCATGTTTAATTTTACAATTTCAAGTTGCTCTAAAATATCAAGTCTTTTTCCCTTATTTCTGTTGTGCAGAATCTCACGATTAAATTTACATGAGTGGAGTGATTATAGTAGATGCTTGGCTAGGATTGACGTTTCATCAAAATTCCTCCTGCATCTTTTATGTTCATTTATTCTAGTCTTGAAACATCTTCCCGTCTGGCCTATGTAGCACATATCACAGGAATAATACTGCACTTTGTGAGTGCCGGTTGTAAGAGGGGTTCTAGTCGGTCTTTGTTGCGGCAAAGGATTTTTCCCAGAGTATGTGGGTTATGATATGATATATTAAACTTTCTTTTATTATATTTTTGGGGAATCTTATTGGAAAGATCACCTACAAACAAAGGCGACGCCTTTTTTTTGGGCTTTTCTTGTGTGGAAGTAAGGGATCATAACTGTGAAATAGCTTTAAATATTTAATTTTAGATCGGCGACAATGCTTACACTGTACCCGTTGAATACTGCTATTGATTTAATGGTTTCCAGCTCATGGTTGAAATTTTTAAATGTTAGGGATAAATTAACAAGTCGCTGTATCATTGAATAGAAGACTGACAGTTTCTGGTTCGTAGGGTGGCAGGAATCGGCTGGGATGATCGCATCACTGTCACATGGTTTCCTGTTTATGCCAAAACTACGTTTATCATCTATGATAGCTATGGAAAGATCAAGAAAGTTCAACTCTTTCCCGGGTTAGATTTCCATGGTGAACTTAATTTTGGGGTGTTGGGCCTTTAAATGATTGAGTAAGCCGTCTAGTTGTCCTATACTCCCAGTCCAGCAGCAGGTGATGCCGTGCACATAGCGATACTAGCAAAAAATATTTATTAGGATAGGATGGCCGGGGTTAAATAATTGTGTTTCTAAATGACCATGAATACTTGTGCTAATTGTGGGGATAGAGGAGATCCCATTGCTAAGCCGTCCGTTTGATGATGGAACACATTATTGAATAAAAAATAATTATGGTTTGCACACAGTTCCATGAGTAGATGGAGTTCTTTTGTTAACACAGGGTTCATGATGGAGTCTCTCAGTAAATACTTGGTGAGTAACAAAGTTTTTTGAATGGTTACAGAAGTAAATTCATTTTTTATGCCTAAGGAAACCAGTTTGGAGTTGGAAGGCAAAGAGAGATTGTGAAGATTACGTGTTAAGTGAATGGAATTCTTAACCCTATTCATATTTTGCTGAAAAACTAGTGGATTGTGTTAATGTGGTGTTCAGTTTGTAGGCTAATTTGTATATGGAACAGCAGTTTGGTGACGAGGGAGGATCACAAAGGAGTTATCTGTCAACACATTGTCCATTTTTCGATATAAGAAGATTTGTTTAAGATTATTATGCTGTTCCCTTTATCTGTTTGAGATATGATCTCTAGAGATCTGTAAAGATCATGATCATGCTAGAGGAATTTTGATGAAACATCAATCCTAGCTAAGCATATACTAAAATCATGCCACTAATGTAAATTTAATCCTGAGATTCAACACTTCAAAAATAAAAGAAAAAGACAGAAAAAGGGAAAAGAGAATCTTGTCTTGTACCTGAAGATGGTTCGATGAGCTGAAACGCGTTGTACGTCACAAATAAATCAGTGGAAAGGTGCAAATTTGGTTTCCTCATAATGAAAAATTTCCATCACATTTCGCCTGAATCTGTTAAAATATACGTTAAAATATATGTGAATATATTCTGTAAATAATGCATTTACGCTAAAATATATTTTTTGCTATGAAAACGATTGGCGGTAATCTGTGTGATATTTTTTACTCCATCAATTCAAAGATTCACGGGACTCCAATTTATGAATCTTTTTCATTTTTAACTTTTGAATCGTGGTTGCAATGAGAAGGGTACTGAGAAACAAAATAAAATCAATCTCAAGAAGGGGGATGTTTTATAAACCAATAGTTCATTTAGATCTCCTTGTGGTTGGACATCCATCTTATTTGTTTTTCATTTTTAAGAAGAGAAATTCTCTCAATGCGTTATTTATTTCTCCCATCAAATGAATTTAAGTGTCAGTAAAATTACGAATTAATGTATGACGTAAGACCCGCGCTAAGTGTGATTACCCTATTTCCATTTGAGGTCGAAAATTTTCCCGCGTTAATCTAGAGAAACTCTAAGCCCCACATTCCCCCCATGATTAAATACTCACCATATTTTGGTCATTAGTTGGAGGAGCATGGCTATAACTAATTGATCTATTTCCTCCCTTATTGAGTCTTCCTCGCCCATCTGGACCTTTCTCCACCGATATCTTCCTCCTCCTCTGGCTGCATATAACTGGGAAATGACTTAGTTCCCATCGTGCACCGAAAAGTTCATTTTCTTACACTGGGTATCTAAATGGTGGAATCGGAAATGTCCTTTGAGGTGAAAGCATTTCGTTTGAATGTTATCCTTACGGTCGTCGGAGGGAGTTGGGCGTGTGATCATAGAAAAACGCCCTCGGGGAATGCGGCGTAATTTGGAACGATTTTCGTCCACCGCCCCTTACTGAAACTGAGTATTTGTAGACGGCGTAGCAGGAATGACATTTCAGTTTGCTTACCGCTCACAGGAAAAGTAATTAGGACGCGAAAATATGAGCATTTCGAGCCATCGAAATAGAGGGAAAAAATGAAGGCATATAGGTTAGTAGGTAGATATTTTTATTGACCAGAAACGCACCCGTTCTCCCGCACTCGTTTTCCCAGTACCTCCTTTTTTAATACATTTCGAGGGTCGGAAATTCCCCATAAAAAGTAGGTTCCGGGAAAACTATGGTGGAAGGACGGTTGAGTTTCTGGTAAATTAAATTGATGCAGTTACACTCCTGCAGTTAACTTCGTCACCTTTTAGTTCAATCGGCTTCCCATCCGTAGAGAGCAGGCGCGAATTCAGTAGGCTGTGAGTGAGCCTACCGCATGACTCGGAAGGTGAAAATAACTCAAAAATGCGGTAAAAACTTTCCTTTAAAGGGCACATGTGCAAATTGGTCTCTCACTCTGTACCTGCGCGTCGCACGCTTGCACACTTCGAGGAGGATCCGTTGATTCGCATTCACTCCCTCGTGTGATTCCCGATCGCGTGAGCCCAAGGGCAAGTGACGCCGGAAAGCGCAAACTATTCGACGCTGGTAATGATTCGCACGTTCCCTGAGCAGCGACTTTCACTGAGTGCTTGGAGGTCGACAGCCGGCCCTGCCAATTTGGTTCGGGGAGTCTGGCTGAGCTCGGGGCGTGTATCCATGCTGACCCACTCATGCTTCAGTGGGATGTTATTTTTTGGCCAATGTTTAGTGCAAAAGTGAACTTAACTTGTTAAAGTGTTCTGGCAAAAATGAACGTTACTCGAATCTATGCAATAGATATCTGTTGAAATCTTTGCACATCCCCGCTTTGATGAACCGTTCCTGGGGATATCCTGGAGCGGATGACCTTTTTCACGTTGTTGAATCGTATACTGCACGAAATATTGCCAGCTATTTCGTTACTCGCGAATTTCCACTGGGCTGTCTTTCGTGGCACTTATTTTTATCGTCAATGGAATATTCCGGTGCTTTGCATTGAGTTTATGGACGGAAAATTAACGGAAAGAGTGCAGTGTTCAGAGCAAAGTAATCCATGTAGTGATGGTTGGGAGGGGCAATGCAGAAATGTAATTGGATAGACGACCGTCGCTCAAATTCGAGGCGGCAGGACATTGTATTTTAGGCGTACTGAAATGGCATGCGTACATTCGCATGGCTGTGATGCGGATTGCGAGCACGAATTTCCGGATCGGCATAGCGCCCATCCGTGCTGCAAATTCGGAATGGGCGCAAATATTGGGTGGCCAAATATTCGCTGCCCAACACCCTGAAAGTGAGTGCTGCGGACAGAGCCCGCTTTCCCTCGGGAGTGTCGGCACAGATACTCCAAACGATCCTCCCCACCCCCGCCTATTTCATCGCATTGAGTCCCGTAGTGACTCTCAGCTTCGCGAACGATGAATGGCAATGAACGAACGGTGGACCGGGGGCCATAGTTTTTAATGGCAGGTCAGTCCATTCCATCGGCGAGGGAACTAACGCGTCCCTCCTTCGGCCACTTCAGCGCCGTTCCGCTCTGACGTCCCCCCCTCCCCCCGCTCCTCACCCGGCACACTCGCACGCACGCACGGCCCCCCTCTCCTCCATATCTTCGTGCATCATGCCAGAGCATTTGCGACAGTTCCTCGCCTTGGTGTGTCGGTAATATATACGCCGAGCGGAGACTGGATCGCCCACGCCGTCCTCAAGTACCTCCCGCCGCCCCCCACCCCAACCCCCTCCGTCCCCTCGGGTCTTCCCTCTCCTGCCGAACTGCGACCCTCCCCCCGGCCCTCACGCACCACTCTGCCCTCCTCCGCATCGAGCCAGCGAGATGCTCTACCTCCGTGCACAACACCCGGCTCCTCCACCCCCAGCCATTAGCTCTCCGTCTGCCCTCCTCCCTCCCACACCCCCTTCCTCTCCCTCCTACGCTCCCTCTCGCGCTGCCGCCGTGAGCTATCCCCCCGAATGCGCCGAGGAGAATGGAACTTTTCAACGCACATTTCCGTCGCGAGCAACGGGCAGGAAACATTTTTATCGCAATGAGGCCGGGACCGAAGGGAGTCGTGGTCCCTTTCTCCGGTCAGAGGGTGCGTGCATTCCCACCATTGAATGGCGATGCAGTTCCGAGAGCGAAACGAGCGGGCGGGAACTCGCGTCCTTCGTCGGTCAGAGGAAGGTTCGCCGAACCAAGGATATGATGAGGCGGCAGCCGAGCATGGCGGGAGGGGGAAGATGGAAATGAGGAGGAGTTGCTCACCTGGAAATCTTCGTTCCGATAATGTGATGGATGCGGCATGGGATTCTCGTGGAGACAACTGGTCGGTGCCATTCGTCCGTGGGCATGCCGTTGGTGGCCGCGGTGAAGAGCCACGCTCAGTCTGAGGCATAGAGCCAGAATGTCCTTGAAGTGGAGATTTCTCCCTCCGCCACTACTTCGCGTAGAGCCTTCGTGATGTTTGCAAATTTAATGTGGATTGAACATGGTTTTTCTCAATTAAAAACCCCCTGCCATTTAGTATATGCAACACGTTTCTATTGATGGACCTATTTTGCCCTTCGAGCGAGCGGTTACACCCATGCGGTGCGCAACGAAGATGCCGTTTGCATTGGGCTGGGTCTGACTTCACGTTTGCCTATCGGTTGACGGATCTACGAACGGAACTGCAACAGGCAAGGAGGGAACGTTCTTCCTAGTGATACAGGATGTATGCGATAAATTAATATCTGGTGGCAAGCATGCTGCTTATCTCATGTCATGATTGCGATATTTTTCAACTTTGCTAACGATGAGCCACCATCATTACTTAATGACAAAATATAACAGTGCTTTTCCACTGGGTAAAAATGTATTATTACTGGTCAGCAAACTTGCTACAAGAAAAAAAGCACGTGTGGAATACACAGCGGCCCAATTTCTATTCTTCCGCATGGCTCTTTTTATTCCGTTCTTCGTTTGCAAAAATCCCGCTCTTGCGATGTACGATTCCAACTCGAAAATCGGCTCTAGTATTTGCATAGTGAGCGGTGACCTATTGCATGAGTTTATCATCAATTTTAATGCGCCGTTAACCATGAAACTTTAAATTCATACTCGAGTAGGTGGCAAGAGGAGTCATGTATCCCGCGTAGCTCTCCAGGGTGAGGAGTTAACCAGCCAGGGATCGCGCAGTATTTTCTGTGAAATGTTTTTGGACTGCGCTGGAGCCATATCACTATCATATATACCTTCCATCATTCAAGGCATATCGCGCCGAAGATACAGGGTCGCACCCAAAAGTGGTAGGACTGATTTTCTCTGGCGCGAACGGGACGGTGGAGGGGGGGTCTGCCTGGCAGGGTAAGGTGGACGGGGTTTTAGCAACAGACCGACACCAACCTCAGTCGTCTGCGGGCTGTCGTTGAGTGCGGACACCGTTTTTAGTGAAGCAAGTTTTTTGTCCGCGTCGAAAAACAAAATGAATCTGAATTTAGAGCAACGTTATTCCGTGACGTTTTGTGCGAAACTCGGGAAGACGGCACCTCAGACCCTCGATATGATCAAGCAGGCTTATGGGGACACTGCCTTAAGCCGTTCCACAGTATTTGAGTGGCACAAGTTGTGTAAAGAGGGTAGGGAGCTCGTTGAAGACGACCATCGCTCCGGACGGCCGTCGACGGCAAGAACCGACACGAATGTGGACAGAGTGAGGACACTACTGAATACAGACCGACGCTTAACCAGTGAAGAAATTGCAGACCAGTTGGGTCTGTCTGCATCCAACGTCCAAAGCATTATTTCACAGGATTTGGCCATGCGCAAGGTGTGCGCCAAGATGGTGCCAAAAATTCTGCCATGGCGCGCTCGTCGTCAGACAGCTCCTGGCCAAATACGGCGTTGCCACGTTGCCGCAACCGCCCTATTCTCCCGATCTGGCACCACCGGACTTCTTCCCCCTGATGAAAAGACAGCTCAAGGGACGACGTTTTGACTCGATAAAGGCCGTTCAAGAGGCTTCGACGAGGGTCATCAACGGCATCCCCAAAGAAAATTTCCAGCGGGCGTACGGGGAATGGGAGCAACGTTATTCTAAGTGTGTAGCAGTTCAAGGACCATACTTTGAAGATTATTAAGTCGATGTAAGTATATCGTCAATAAAATTCTTGTAAAAAAATCAGTCCTACCACTTTTGGGTGCGACCCTGTATTTCCACCGTATTTGATATTAAAGTCCAAGACATTTTTCGTGTGACATCGGGTTGGATTCATGTCCCATCACCCGCGGTCAATAGCCCTAGCGTAGGGCCGGCCTTCGGCTTCGAACGCATCAGGTGACCGAATGGTTTCGTCATTGTCTACTTTCGGGTGAATGGCGGGAGGAATCGGAGCGCAGACGCCTTCCCCTCCTCCCCCTGCACGGCTCCCCCCGCCGCCCCACTCCCCGCTCCGTTCCCGCGCACCATTCGCGGCAGGAAGGTCATCCAGAGGAGGAGGGAGTCGCTCGCGCCACGTACTCGAGAGGTGTTTTCCAAGGTTTGCGAAATGTCAACAGCGGGAGCGGCGGTGCCCACGCATATGTTTTTACGACTACGCATATGTACGCGGCCTGCCAACCAGATGTGGATGGCTGGTGGTTTTGGAACCAATTGATGCGAATGGGGAAAGGGAATGGGTGTGATACGGAAGGGATGGAAATAGGAGCGGGGAAACCGAAAGTGTTACTGCCGCGAGCAAATAGAATACCCTAAATCAAGTCATCTTCCTGATTTGTTTTGATTTCGATCGAAGTGGGAAACGGAAAATGAGCCGCTTTTAAGTCATAAGTCTTAAGGAAGTCATAGGTCTTTAGGAAACTTTCATATAGTTTCACTGTTTTCATTTGTAGTCGTTGGATTGGTGATGCATGAAATCGACGCAAACGCATCTCAGTACCAGAACTAACGCACGCATTGGAAAATATTGGGTATTCATGCCCTAGCTCCCCGAATGTATATGTATCGTGAAAATGTATAAATAATCGGAGACCTTTCACCGGTTCGAAGTGGAGTGGTGGAACGAGATTTCCACGGGGAAATTGATCCGCCACACCGCTTCGCCCGATGCCCGCTCTTACCCTCACAGGTCTTCGCGTCTGGCGCTTTTCAAGTCAAAAAAGTGTCTTCTCCCGTCGTTTAAAGAACTCGGGGACACGTGCATTGCGGGTCCATTGCGGCCGAGAGGCGAATTGGCGGAGATGGGCGTGGTGACCACTCCTCTCCACACACCCCCTCCCCCATCTAACGAGCTGTTTGCCGAGGCGAAGGAGAAGACGACTGCGCGCTCTTTTCTCCACGAGCTATGTTGTCCGCCTCTTTCCTCGCCGAGGTGCGCTCTCTGCGCTGCCGAAGAGCTCTCGCTGTACTTACCCTGTGTGAATTCGAGAATTAGCGTTGGTTGTTTTCGTAGCTTCACCCCTCGAGCTTATTCGTGCATTTCATTACCGGAATAGTAATACTGATATTCGTAATCACGCTTTCCGGACACATGATTTCGTCTAATGAGCTTTCTGATATCCAGCGATTACTATTCCGCTTAACTTAAAGTAAAATCAACCTCTGCAACCCCTAATAGTAGTGCTTTGTGTTATTTACGCTGTAAATTCTACATATTCTGAAATCATTGGTCGTTTATAATTAGCATAGCGATCGCGTCAATGTCGAGATTAATTCAATTGATCTTCAAAATGGTCCTTAAGTTTGATCGTCCCACTGGAGAAACTCCATACTCCTGAAGTCACGTAATTATTCTACATTTAAGTGTCACTTGTGCCTGTTAAAACTAAATCTTAGAATTAGCTACTTTACTTACTTAAAAAAATTCTCTGTGAAAACAAATGTTTATCATCATTTCCTCATAATCATTTACCCTCATAAATGTCTTTGGTGAATCGTTTGTGAGTCCATTTGCGACCGCCACCTCTTTCCTCTGCCCACCCCTCCTCCCCTCCCCATCCGATTCCGAACTGACCTTACGCCTTTCATGCTCAATACAGGCTCATTCACGAGTCCGTTGACCCCTTTCCATCGCCATTTCATTTCTATTTTCTCCTCTCTTTCCCGCAGAACGAGAAGGTCGAGGTGAAGCAGAAGTGGGCTTCGAGACTCCTTGGCAAGCTCCGGAAGGACATAACGCAAGAATGTCGCGAGGACTTCGTGCTGAGCATCACGGGGAAAAAGCCAGCGATGTGCGTGCTCTCGAATCCAGACCAGAAGGGCAAAATGAGACGCATCGACTGCCTTCGTCAGGCGGACAAGGTGAGCACTGATTGGAGGGACTTCCTTCCCATTTTTCCCTCCCGTTGACATTGATTTTGGGAGCACCCATTTCCATCTTGGCCGAGCCAACATAACATGGCCACTTCCCTTTGGAGTCCGCGCGGTGTCCACGGACGTGTCGGTGGTGGTGGAACTCCTTCCTTCGTGTTCTCGTCTTCTCGCTCTCCATCCGCCCAATGGGTCTCCATAGCACCTCATGGCTTCCGTTCATCAAAAGTGAAATCCAAATGACGAGTCCGCGAGTCCACGCAATAGTTTCCCTACTATGAGCTATTATTTACTATTTATATTATTAACTATTCACAAATGCTTATTCCTCTGAATCTGGGAGCAAGAGTCTGCGCTAGAGTCGAGTCGATCAATTACAGTCTATGCAGGCACATTATGTCGCCAAGAGCGCTTCATGTGAGAATGAAACACCGGTCTTGCTGGAGCGATAGTGATTCCAATATCTCCTGCTTTTGACTTCCTTCTCATGGAGTACCTCAACTCACATCTGGTTATCTGCGTCATGTTACGAATCAATTTGATTTGGGCACCGCTCGTGACGTTGACGAAGTAGCCAAGGTTTTCTTAAAAATATTCGTATGTGGAACATATTTTTGTGAATCTGTTGCACTCTTTTTTGTGATTTGACGTGTCCCTAAAGATAGTCTGGAAATAAATAAACGCAAAGCAAACTTATATTCATTGATAATCACTATTCCTTTTTCGACCCAAAGTCTTTTCTTTTGGGAATCAACAGTGTGTCCGCAATCCAATGGGAATTTTACAGTTGGTAAGAACCGCTAAAAACGGTAACTGTAAAATCGTAATGCTATAACAGATCGTGACGTTTTCTTATTGCATTCTCTCTCTTCTGTGAAGAAGTTATATTACAGTATAAACAACTAGTGCGAAGCTGCCATTCTGGAATATTTCAATCATATTTCTATAGATAATATGCATACATTCAATGAATTACTGTGTTCCTTTTTCAGCAGAGCCTTGCACCGATCCTGCATTGCATACGGGCATGTTACGCACACACACATCGATGAATGTTTTAATACGCCCCTACTGCCGTCGTAATCGTCAAAAGATCATTTTTGCCATTAGTAGTGTCGCTTATCCGGATGAATCATTATTTGTGCAGTATTTACACTGTCATTTTTGTGCTGGCGGTTGATGATTCTGCTTCCCCTTGGTCTAAAATCAACAGTCTGTTCATTCGAAGATCTACCTTTGCTTCACTATTTTATTTTGTGTTCAAGTGAGAAATTGGAGCATAATTTTTCAAATTTATCTTCTACGGATGATCTTGACGTTAAATCTGTCACGTCAATGTAAGTTTAGGCCTATTTTCCCCGCTTGGTGTGTCTTCGAAGGCGTCATATTTTCAATATGGGGGATAAAGGTGGACCTCTCCATGCTATTTAAGAATCTAAACTTAGTTACGCAAAGTGAAGCCTGTGGTACCTTTAAATGGACATTGAAATTAGTTAAAACGCTTATCTTTCTTCCTCTCTTTGTTGTTGATCTATCGTCGTTTCCATTAATTTAATAAAAATTAATAAGTTAATCGATAATTTTATCAACCTGTAATGATGTCTAAATTAATCAACTTTGCCTTATGAGCCCATGAAAATAATTATTTTATCTCTAAAAATTAGGGATTTTCTGTTCTCATTGCTCAGTATTTTTGTGTAAAATGATCGATAATTATCCTCTATGATCTGAGAAATGTGGATAGCTTTGGGAAAGGAATGGCTCCAATCAGGAGCTTCCATTTATACTCCCTAGGTTGCTTTACGAGTCACGTAATGGGCTTGGTGAGACAAATAATATAGCGATCATTTCTGTGGTAAGCAAATTAACTGCAGGTTTCTGCGATAATATTTCTATCAGCTTTGTAAAACTTTGGCTCGAAGAACTTATGATGCCTAAAATGTGGCCTCAGTTTTGAAAAACCTACAATCACAAAATCACATGGTCCTTCGGGAGCTCTTTATACTTTAAAGATTATTGTTTGTGGTAATATTTTTTATGGAGTCCCAATATTGAATTAATAGCTTAAAAATATATTATGAAAAGGGAATAGAAAAACAAATCGGATGCGGTGGCAGTGCTTTTTAAGTTTTGGCATTAGAGTTAAACTATTTACAGAATATTTTCAAATCGTTTTCATAAAATATATTTTTTAAGAAATTCCTTTGCCATTTTTCTCTACAAGCATATTAATGTAGCTAGTCATTCGTGCATTTTTATTTATAGGAATATTAAGGAAATCAGATACATCACTTTTCCATGTACTTAAAGATCTTTCCAGGTAAAAATCCTAAATTTGTAATGGTCAGAATAGGGCAGGATTTCTAGGAAGGTATTAATATCACCTGAGTCTACTACGTAAAATGATCAAACTGCTCGTTACATAAGAAGGCTCAATTAATACTTGATCACTACACGGCCGTGGGCATTTAGTTCAGACTTACGGTTAGAATCATTTGGTTTGTCTGAGTATACGAATATGATGGGTTGTGATGAATTTCCGTATGAAAATACTTCGAATAATATTAATAAAATAAAAGTTCAACTTTAATAACAGGATATTTATGTAAATAAATCTAAGTCGGTGAATAGGATAGGTCTCTTAATGTGGCATTAACTTGTGTTCTCATTGAATAGCATTCCGCCTTCTTCATGAGAAATTATGAACAGGATGTTGAAGGAGCAAGGAGAAAGTAACCGAGGGAAGTATGTTTTTACTATCGCAAATTAGATCGGTCACCAACGTGACGTGTTTTAATATAAGTGGGTTAGCTGAAAACCTCCGTGGCGAGGAGGAAGTATATCTCTGCTGTCGGAAAAGCGTATTCGTAAGATGCCACAGACGATGGAAAAATTCACCTAGTATATACTAATGTTTAATGTTAACGGGACAGCAGGTACAATTGACTTGACATACTCAGAACCATAGCGAGAGGGAAAGGAGAGGAATAGTGAGAGGTTTTAAGATGAGAGCATATCGTTTTCTCTGAAAAGGAACACCTCAATATCGTATTTTTGATATCGCCAGTGAAGTTGTTGGAGTGATTGTTAAGGCACGAGCTCCTATGTCAGCCAAATTTATTTGGGTGCGAATGTAAAATTGCTGATATTTCTCGCCATTGAAAATCAGAGTGGGTCGGTAATTGACTGGTCGATTTTCCAATGACCATACTGGTCATTTCCATTATTATTATTATCAGGTAATCTACCGCTTAAGGTAGGTTTTTGGATGGAAATAATTACTAACTAAAAATAATTTGTGACCCCTAGCAAAACACACCATCCCACTCTACATCAGGTCCCTCTTAATCTCTGAGTACTTTCTTCCTCCCTTAATCCCGTACAACATCCCTATCCTGTTCCTTCCCTTTCCTCTTTTGCCTAACATTCTCCCCTCTATCACAGTCTTCAACATCCCACTGCCGGTCAATACCCCCTTAATCCACTTTTCCTGCCTCCATAGGATTTCTCCCAACAAACCCCTCTCTTCGCCCACCATACCAAGTACTTCCTCATTTGTTTTCTTCTCTGTTCATTTCACCCTCTCCATTCTCCTCCACACCCACATTTCGAAAACCTCCAGTCAACGTCCCTCATCCTGCTTCAATTGCCACGTTTCCGCGCCGTACATAGCTACGCTCCAGATCAAAGTTTTGACGAGTCTTTTCTTAACATGCGTCTGTGCTTGGCGGATTGTCGAGCTGTGCGTTTGGTGCCATTAATGCTAGTTCCTTGTTTTTACTGCTTGCAGGAAATGTAAATTTACGAAATCACGGAGCTACGAATCAGCATCTAGTTTTTGGTGAAGGCGGTAAAGGTTATCAAGAAATTACTGAAATGTTGGCAGCTATTTACGGTGATAATACTCTGAAGAAAACATTCGTTTTTAAATGGATATAATCAAACGGACAAATCGCGAAAAAGCCGATATCGAAATCATGCTCCTGGTTTTCTTGGATGTCGAAGGTGTCGTTCATCATGAATTTCTTCCCAAAGGTCAAACAGTAAATGCTGAGTTCTTCCTTACAGTTCTCAAGCGTTTGAGAGATCGCGTGCGTCATGTGCGACTTTGACTCAAATTTGACTAAAATTTGAATCGAGGCAATGGATGGATCTTTCACCATGACAGTGCACCTGCACATTCATCATTGATTGTTCGCCAGTTTTTTGGCAAAAAAAATCAATCACCATCTGTGATCATCCTCCTTATTTGCCAGATCTCGCCCCTTGCGACTTTTTCCCATTCCCAAAATGCAAAAATGTGATGAGGGGCATCACTGGGAAGATGTGAACACAATAAAGCAAGAAAACTATAAGCCTAACTGCGAAGGATTTCCAAGGGTGATTTAAAAAGTGGGAAAGAATATGGAATAAGTGCAGAGTAATGAATGAAAAGTACTTTGAAGGGGACAAAATCGATGTAGAATAAGTTTTTCAAAATAAAGTTTTTATGGCCTCAGTTCGGGTATTTATTGGACATACCTCGTAGGTGAATGGATTTGGACGATGCTATCGGCCTATGGAGGAATTTTTTTGTCTTGCATTCAAAAGAAGGGACGTAAATGAGACATGACATGTGGCCAAGTGAGAAAGGAAGGGATAACTGCGGAGGTATTTTGATACGCATATAATTTGTAGCATTTAGGTAATCATAGATCGATGAAAAGTGGTATAAATAGAGGATTGAGGGCGAAAGAGTAAGCACCAATTGCCGCAGTCCGTAGCCAGTTCAGAGTAACATGTAGTAGTGGTAACAAGCAATAGTTGCATGCCTGAACAATGGTGTGCCGCCCTCAAGCTCTCTTAAAAATTGAAACCTCATTATGGATAACAAGGTTCTAATGACTTAAATTGAATCTGGAACCTTCGTGAGGGAAATCTTTGCTCAAGTAACCTACTAATTAGTCCTACGCTCAATCAAAATGTCAGTAAGGTAGCCTGATAATATTTCTGAAATTGATTCCATGAAAGCTCTTAGGAGTGGAAAAAACATGTATAAAGCGTCGGGGTTTGAGTTGGGATGTCATGTGGTGCTGAGTGGAGTGGGTGCGAGGGCGGCACCGCTGTGGCGGTGCTTGTGTAAAAAAGTGTTTGATTCGAGTGAATGAGGGTCGTGGTGCGGGGAGTCGACCCGATTGGTGAGCTGAATTATGGGATCGGGGTAATGTATCCGAGAAAGAAAGGCTTCCGAGTAAGTGGGTCCGTCGGAGGGTCGGTGCCGCGCCAGGCAGTGGGCCTTCATTTGAGAGAGGTGATATTTGATGTGATCGAGGAGTGCTCGCGGGCCAGCGGAGGTTTCACAAAAATCAGAATGGGAGTTAACGGAAGGGAGAAGCACAGTTTAGGTGCTATGAATAAATGAGGGAATTATATTCCGCGCAATATTGCTTTTCAGGGCAGAATGTTTCCACGAATCTTATGGAGGATTGCGATTCTGTAGACTCAGGTGGCATATTCTCAATTATGTTGAACTTCTCGTACTTACCCGTAAGAAGAATACTGTCACCCGAATCGATTACATCTCCAGAAATATTACCTGCGTTAGGAGAAAATAAAAGAAAGGCGAGAACACTAAATTGGGACTTATCGGGGGAAACAGGTGGACAAATTGATGAAAGCCCATTAATTTAAAAAAAAATCTGGTTGCGATAGCTCAAGGGTTCAAAAACCACGGTTGGGAAGAATGTCCTAAATTCCGTAATTGAATTTATGCAAGCGAAAAATTCGGTTTTGTGTGTAGAAAGCTAAAGAAAAGTCGATAGCTTTCGACTCCTTAGTAGCAAACATCAAGTTGATACTTTTTCAGAGGCGGAAGTCTCAAGATGCTGTGAAATCGAAAGATTAACCTTGAAAGAGCGGCCTGGAAGGAAATCATTCTGATTGTGTGAGATAGAAGGGAGTGCGGAAAATTTGTGGAGGATGCATTCAGCAGGAATAGAAAGTACGGATCAAATGGCTATAGGTCGATAGTTCTCAAAATTATTTTTCGTGGCGGATTTTCCAAATCGGAGTTGCTACATTGGAATTCTACCACTTCCGAGGGACGCCTTTAGATGTTGAAGGTGACGGAATATGGAATGCAGTGTAAGTGCCGGATGTGCATGGCGAAAAGGTGGCTCTGCATATCTGAGCGGTTGTTTAATGTAGAGGGAGAGAGAGAGAGAGAGCGAGAAAGGGAGTGACTAAAACTCCTCGTGAAATAAGTTCACGAGGAGTTTTTGAGTTGGGCGTTGAAGGGGAACGGGGAGACGCCAGTAAAAATTTGGCAGCATTGGGATCCGAACCTGTCTCTCTAACGATTCTTGGAAAAACTCGTTTAGAGTCTTAGTTCGGGCATTCTTAGTTAGTGCCCAGTCTGTCATTATTCCGTCGTGGGTTTAAAGTTGGGTTGTGGATCAAGTTGATGTTGAACCCTTCCCGCGCTGGGTTCATCGCTGTATCATATACATATTTTCAAAGTTGATCATTGGCTCGTAGCCCTATTAGCCCGTTTGACGGCAATGGTTTTTGTATTTACCCCGGCTCTTCCCCGCCACCACCACAGTTGTTGCAGATGCTCGGTGAAACTGTCGAAACTGTTAAAATATTTACACCAAAGACTGTAGGATGAAGACATTTTTGATTGTGAAATTGGATGGCTCACGTATTATTAAGTTTAGAATATGCAGCAAGCAACAGGATTCAAGTGTCCATAGATATGAGTATGTATCCGTTGGCAAGGAATTCGACGACTAGCCGTTGTAATGAGAGGGACTCGACATCCAAAGATACTAAGCAATCAATAAAAATTGGTAGTGTCGAGTTAATTTATGGACGGAGGAAGCGTTCGTATTCTATCGACATCGGTATTAGCCTTGTCTTTAATTTACATCTACACCATACCCCGCAAGCCGCCGCAGGGGTGTGCGGCGGGGGGGGGGGGGTTGTCACCATCTGTAAAAGAGCAAAAGCCACATGCAAAAGCAGCATTGTCAAGCAAACCTACACCCAAAGTGGCGTATGTATTCATGCAAAAACCTTCTCAACCCCCACGCATGAAATGCATATGCTATGAACCGACAAACACGTGCACATACTCCTACGAATTAGTAAAAATCCAGCCAATAACGTGGAAATTAGAAATAGATTGCAAGAAGAGGAAACTCTACTACGTATACATCATTGATAATAAATACACTGATAGTTCCGCAGTTTAACTTCCTGTCCGATGGTCAGAGTAGTGCACTCGAGATACCCATGAGAATCCGACATTCGCCACAATCATTGATGAATGGCGCCATGTATCATAAGGCTGGCATTCCCTTTCCTCAGAAACCTACCGATTCGAATAATTGTATGCGCCGTGTTCCTTGAAGTTTACCTTATATGCAGGCACTTATTTTTCTTCAAGCTGTGGTAAGTTTGTGAAATTCGGTGTTAGGTTAACAACAGTAGGAGTGCGCAATATTCCCCTGGCAATAAATAGATACATAATATATCGAGAAGGGAGCAGTCGTAAAGTATTTCATGTTGAGGAAGCGTATGCTCGAAAAATGCAGATGTAAGGGCACCATTAAGCCTACTCTACTTTTATAACTCTGCCAGTGCCGAAACTAATCCTATTAGTCGCACACTGCATCTGTTCTGCTCGAGGCTTTTGCGAGAGGAAAACGCACACTCATGGATGTTGTCCACGGTGGGTTTTTCATGTGGCCTCACTTCGCAGAGAGGCTGGACCGTCTAATGTATTTATTAGTATGTACAGGTTGTACCTGCATATTGGTGTCGGAAGTAAGCGCTTCTCTCCTCTTGAAAAGCATGCCTTAAAATTATTGCCGCCTAAGCATTCTATGATTCATTCACATTATTTTATTCCTTGGCTGCTCATAAATTTCAAACCCTTAGAATATTTATTTTTTTTAATTTTCTATTGATTTTAAAAATAAGGTCGTAGCTGTCCTCTGGGATCGTTTTTTATGCTAAGCTCGTGTGCTCGTGGAATATTTTATACTTTTACAGTCATCTAAAATTCTTTGAAACCAGATGGTCAGCTGGAAAAACTAAATCAAAATTCACTCTTTTTTGTCACAAAAATAGGTGAAATGAATCATACTGTTGAGAGATTATTCATCGCTGCATATTGGATGCGAAAAGTAAAAACACAATCTTATTTCGTATTGTTAATGTTACTTAAAGGTAAAATTTCTGTGATGCATTTGACCAGTATATCCGTGTTAAAGTAACCAGATGTCTCGGAAATTCTTCGTGCAAATCACATCTTTCCTTCATATATTCATCACTTCGCTGGGCTATATTTGTGTGCTAGTTAGTGATAATATTCCCGTGTAGTAAATATTAAAATTGGGTTGGTAAATCTGGTTGGAATCACTCTCACTTTACCATCAAAAGGGTGCAGTATCGAGTCTCACTCCAGGCATACGAAATCCTGGTAGTTTTCGGTATAGGAAACTTGGCGAAATGAAAGATTAAACGTAATTCCAGCTGATGAGGGCGCTGAAATCAGCAGCCAGTCGACGCTTCACTCACCACGACTGCGTCATTTCCATACGCACGGACACTCCTCGCCTCCGGTGATGTCTGTGACCGTGCTGGCTTTTCTGTCAGGATATCATTCGCTTTTTTATTAACGCCACGCCTCGAAACCGCTCTTCCGGGACAGATATTTTTTTCATTTCTCCGGGGAAACATTTGGCCGCTCGAGAGCGCTCTCCCCCGACGCCGTATCGTCCGTCGTCCCAGGGTCTCGGGGAGCGCCCGCTTCAAAAGTGACGTCACTGGCGCGAGTGAGTTCCTCCGCCGCCCCGCCCCGTTCTGCGCGCGGCGCAGCACGGAAGAACGCGTGCTCGCGGAGGGAGCCGGGGGTCGAGGGAATGGGTGATGGTGGGGAGGGACTCGTGCCACGAAGCCGTGATAATGCACGCCTTCCCGTGATCAACGGCTCGCTCTAATATTAGTGCGGACCGCGGGCCGGACGCCGCCTACACCACCGCCTCGACCACCCCCGCCCCACCGCGACCTCCCGCCCCGCCCCCTCCCTCCCTCCCTCGGGAGCGCCGCGTCCTCCTCGACGCTTGGTGGAGTTAGGCCGGCTTTCGGGCGAAACGTCCTCTTCAATGACCGCGTCCGGCACTTGCGTCCATCACCCACCCGCCCACCAGAGCCTCCTCCGCACCGTCCACTCCGAAGTCGGGGGAGAGAGATGCGGGGGGCCGCGTGGCGGCGGTAGTGTCGTGGGTCGGTGATGTCGCCGTGGCCTGCTTTTTAGTATTCAGGGCGGGCGTGATCTGTCGTGCGGAGGTGCCGCGTGGGGGAGGAAGATGGTAATGGGAAGGGGGATGTTGGGTGAACGGCGCCGTTGGCTTCGTCCGCCACCTCCACGCGCTCATCTCCCGTGGTCCCACCCTCGCCCACCCTACTCCAGGGCAGCGGAGACGCACCCCGCGTCCGCTGTGAGCCACCAACCCTTCCTTCCTTCCCTCTTCGCCGGCGTCGCCCGAAATGTCGGCGGCACGTTCGGCTGGGAATTAATAGGAAATCTCTTCTCTTATCTCGAGGTTTCCTATGTGGGGAGCAGGATCCAAGTGTTAGTTAGTGTACACTGCACTTAGAAAGTAGTGAAGGGATTGGTTTGGTGTTCACCGATATATCTGGTCATTTGACAACGCTCACTCCATTTCAAGAAGCAATCACGAACGTCCCGGGTCCCGGGCCGGCTCCCGTTACAAGATTCATGCGGTGGTCAAAAAATAATTTACCCAAAACACTCTTCCTGTCTTTTGAGAAAATATAAAAGTATAAACATCGGCAGTGTCGTTTTATTACCTTTGGCGTAGAGTCAACATTTATAATTAGTTACCAAAGCATGGTCATTTTAATCGTATAAGATCGAAGTCTTAAGATATCACATGGCAGAATATTCCATTTAGTCTCACCTCTTTTTAAAGCGAGTGCGTTGAGTTGATTCCTTTTATGTGTTGACCCTAGCAGGGCAGTTCACCACCAGGAGTCTTTTGTTTTAATTCATTCATTCGTGAATCAGTGAGCGCATAGCTCGTAATTCTAATTTGTTTTCATATAGAATATTTCATTTATCGTGGGAGGTGGTATTCCAGGGGTAGAGCGTTGGAATATTGACCGGAGGGTCCGGGTTCGAGTCGCGGGCACGGCTCTGGGTTTTCTCTCACATGTTTTGTGAATTTCTTACGCCGTTGGGCTTAGTAATGGATGGACTCTACCATCACCTATTAAAACAACCTTCGGGTTTATTACTCTTTTGTTGACGATTCATCACCTTTGTCGCCGATCGTATTTGGCCTTAACTAAGTTGGTGAGTTATTTCCTACAGCATTATTTTTCGTTCCAATGTGCCTAGTTCTAATGATGCTCTTTCAGAATTTGCTTCAGATTTCCCGATGGCCGTGCATCGTTAAGAACTCTCCGAGGCAGAACTGTAACCCAGGCGCTGGTTTGATAGCTAATTTACGATCCCTTATGGTCTTGCGATGTGACTTAACGAAGGTTATCATCTTCTTCTGTGCTTAAGAGTCATGATCGAAAAATAAAACTCAATTTATCCTGGCGAGACGGCATTCCTGAAGTCCAAGCTGTTCGGTCAGGAAAACACATGCGTGGGGATGGATTGGGAGGGACATACCAAGATCCAAGACGAACCATATTCAATTTATTTTCTCCAAAACTTCTCTATTGACTTCTAGAAACTTCGTCTGCAAAACTCAACAAAAATAATATTAGTTAAAGCAGATATATATAAGCATGCATTGTAAAGTTTGCTCGTGAATTTCGTATGACTTCGAAATTTCAGTGAGACAAATAACATCGTTGTTAGTTTCGTCAGTGAAATGCTGGCTAAGAGAATATGTTTCATTTTTATACCAAACAAAGAAACCTTGGATAAGATATTACTCCGCGTGGTCGATAAATAAAGCTTCAAGGTCTTGAGAAGGTTTAATGATTTCCTTTATAGCAAAGTTTTGTTTAGAACATAACCGTAAAAATTATGCTCAGCAGCAGGGACCAGGAGTACATCCACAGGTGTGGTTCGCAGGGCCACCGGGTAGCCTTCACCCTCTCTGAATTCCAGATCGACACGGAAGGCAAGCTGCTGAATCTTGTCTCCCTGTCGAAATGGCACCATGCAATTCAAAATATCTCTAAAATTTGATCAATTGAAAAAATATTTAAATGCCTTTTTTTAAATATGGATATTTTAAAATTTTAAATTTAGCGGTAATTTTTTACGTTGATGAAATAATTTTGATGTTTTAAAATTAAACAATATTGTTTTTCGTGTTAAATGATGGTTTTATTTGTTTGCACGGATTGGACAAGCTGCATTTTGAGATTCCGATTCTTGCTCACTTTCAAAAGTCTGCCGAAATGTAGCTTCATTCAAACTTAAATACGTCCGTAAGTCGTTGGGATACTCATACTTAATGAGTAACGGTATGACTCAAATAGTAAGATATTAAATAATAACCATGTTAATTGTTATTCAGCATAAGTGGGTTCCTATAATTCTTTCTTAGCTTTCGATATCCCTTTTTTGATAAGTTCCCATTTTTGTTTCTTAGTACCCAGGTCCCTCTCCTCGCCCATAATGCTCCCTCCAGCTTGCTGATTCTCCTTTCTTGTCATTCCGTTAATGCTTCTACATTCCACTTCCTTGACTCTCTCCTCTCTTTTATCTATTGAATCATATACTGCGTTTCATTAAATTATTGTCTGCGTCCGCACCCACTCCCGCGAGACTGCGAATTAATCACGCTGCTCCTAAATCTATGCCTAACCATAATATAGTCTGATATCTTCTTCAATCCCTGGGCAATGTCCTTATATACCTGCGCCTGTTTGCTCTCTAAAACAAGTGTTCTTCATGATTAACCGACTCCTGCAGAATTCTAGTCCTTCCTCTTCCCTGTCACTCCTTGTCCTTGGGCAGTAGTCCCCTATCTCGCATCCACCCCTTCCCTCGTCCACCGTCGCGTTCCAATCCCTCTTCACCATCAAATATTGCCCTCCAGGAACGCCCTCAATCGTGTCATCTAACCGATCGCATGCCTCTTCCACTTCTTCCTGCCATTGATTGCTCGGTGGCATTTACGGCTGAATATTGAATGTGTTCGTTTGTTCAGATATTACTTGCACTAATAATATTCTGTCGGTCATTGCTCTGTGTTTATTGCGCTTGATCCTACCTATTTGTTCAATATTATAGCCAAAAATTGGGGCCTTTCTTTCACTCAGCTGCATTAATCAATATCTATCGATCCAGCAATCCCCGCTTTCCTTTCGTAGTAGTAGTATTTAGGGGAGGCGACCGACAGCTGAGGTCATTTTGCCATTGGGGATGGACAGGAAAGGATGAAGGGTGCAGAGAAACCCGGCGTCTGCATTAACCTACTCTTTACGAAAGGCGCCAAGGGGTCCGCAGATTAACGTCCCATCTGACGGACGGCGTACTCACTCAAAGTGCCCTCCACAAAGTACCTTTAAGTAGGGATCGAAATACTCCTGAAAAATATTCAACACCGCTGGGATTTGAACCCGGGCCCTCTGGGTGGGAAGTGAGTACGATAGCCACCGCATAATCTCGATCCCCTTTCCTTTCGTTTCACCTTGAACAGCCCCATAATATCTGTATTTCCTTTCCCCATCCCTTGCTTTATGTATTCTCAGTTCCTGTCCTCGACATCGTCCTAGCCCTCCCTGTCATAATTCGAACTAGTTCGGTCCTCTTCCGCGTCTTCTGTGCGCATGCTGTCGCTTCGCAGGATTTCGTGATATACCGACCGTGGAAGCCTTGCCTCTGCCTCTGTAGATCTCCGGGGGGCTGGGGCATTGCACGCGTGGGGGGGGGGGTTGGTATTGAGAGCGACCCTACGCCTCCGAGCTGAGGCGCGCAGGCCATCTACGAGGGAGGGAGCGTTTGCCCGCCTTCGGGGCTGCTCGTCAAGTCCGCTCCCCGCCTCTTCCCGCTCCCCAACCCACCGTAGAAGTGTTTTTGAAATGTGAGGGTCGGCCATTTGCTAAAGGGAGAATTATTCTTATTTGGAAAATTGAAGGAATATATTTGCGAGCACTACTGTGTGGAAGTGGGACGGTGCTGTGTGCGTGAGTGATGCATAAGTGTACACACACACACACACACACACAGACACACACACACACACACACACATATATATATATATATATATATATATATATATATATATAAACCATAACCATAAACACAGTAATCAACCCGAAGGCCGGTTTGGAAAGTGATGGCAAAGTTCACCCAGGACTAAGCCCGACGGCGTGTGAAATTCACACATCAGGGTAGGGGGGCCGTTATGGGCTGGCTTTCCCTGTGCCGGTTATGGTTTTCTAGGAAGATCTGGTATCCGATAAATCACATAGCTTGGGTGCATATATATCTGTATATTTCGAAATGGGAAAACTGCTTTTTAGGTGGTCAAACAAATAAATGTTGGTAACGAAATGTGCCGCCTGACTTTTAGGTAACATGTTTTAATATTTTGCAATTCTGGGAATAATTATTAAATTTCTTTACGATTTTTGAAAATTAATTTTGCAAATTATCCCCACAAATGTGATTGAGTAATAGTCCAAACTTAATTCTATAATGTGGTTAACACAGCTTTTGTCAATTTTCTTCAAAATATTTCTATGGTAACCTGAACCGATATATCCCCGCAGAACCGCTACCTAAAGCGAATAACTCAGTGGACCAATTGCAGCCTAATTAAATACCGGGTATCGACAATTCGATTCGTATTGGGACCATTCACTTTGAAATCGCGAATCGAGCCTTATTTTGGTCATTGTGAAGAGTGGCCATGGCGATGTACTGTGCCAGACCTGCTATGTACTCCTGAATACTTATGAGAACGCTAGGGTGGCTATTTTTGATGGTTCGCTTGATGGCTATAGTTTGCTTGGAAGAAAGAAGGGAAGAGAGAAAGCGCAATAAAACATGACATACTGCGCTCATATTATGAGATATGAAACCATTTGAGTTTTTTTCTTGGAACTTGGGCAAAAATGGACTTTAGGGAGGAAAGATTTATTTCACACCATATTTTACGGTATTTATTTGCTAAATTAGCCAAAGGGGATCGGGATAGTGCGGTGGCTAACCTACTGGCTTCCCACCGAGAGGGCACGGGTTCAAATCCTGGAGACAAAAAACATTTTTCAGTGGTATCCCGATTCCTACTTGAGGTGTTATGTGGAGGGCGCTTTGACAAAGTACGCCATCCGTCGGATGGGACTGCGCCCCTTAAGGACCCCTTGGCGCCTTTCGTTAAGAGCAGGCTAATGCCAACGCTGGGCTTCCCTCCACCCTTCATCCTTTCCCGTCCATCCTAATGGCGCAAATGACCTCAGCTCTCGGTCGCCTCCACGAAAACTACTGCAACTGCTACTAAATTAGCACAACCGTCTCAGCCGCGATTTTTTCCACATTTTTCTCTCACTATCGCTCCCTAACCATGGCCACATCATGCTATTTCATATTTTAATGAGTCATTGAATGGACCCCTGCCTCTTTCAGAAATCAGGCACCTGTGTATTTTATTATTTATTTATTTATTTATTCAGTATAAGTCCGAAAACAGCACATTCTGGCCTTTACATCGAGCTATTAACAACGATAACAATCATCACATTTACAAACACCCAAGCCCTAGGTGGAGGAAAACTCACCCAGGCGGGAATCGAACCCGCGACCCTTGGAATGGCAGACGAGGACGTTACCCCGCCGCCACCGGGGTCGGCAATATTATATGATACTACCAAAACTTGTGTGGACCTTGACACAAAAAATACGTTAGCTGACGGTTTTGAAGAAGTTAACGCCAAGGCCAAACATGCCTAGTATCTACGAGCAAGTCATCTGTCTTCTAGGTCACTGCTCACTTTGTGGTTATCAACCTCGAGACAGTTCATCATTATCGGTCGTTCAATCCTAAGATTGGTTGACTGCAGCTCTCAATTCTACGCTATCTGATGCTAATTGGCTTACTTCCTGGTGTTTTTTGCAATGTACTTTCTTCTTTATTTGTCCCGCGTATTTATCCCTTGGCCTTCCTCTTGGGACTTTTCCCTCTATTTTTCCTCCTATTATATTCTTTATGTGCCTCAGTGTGTGGCCAATCCATCTGCTTCTTCTGTTCTCTCTGGTGTTCCATAAGGTCCGTTCTTCGTCTATTCTTCTGTATACTTCTTCGTTTCTTATTTTATCCGTCCATTGGATCTTAAGCATCCTCCTCCAGCACCTGGTTTCGAAGGATTCTAGTCTTTTCTGGTCTCATTTTCCGATGGTCCATGCCTCTGATCCATAGAGTGCCACGCTCCATACGAAAGTTTTCACGTAGTGATTTCTCGTCAGTATTTCTGTCTTCTCTGAACACAACAGATTTCTTTTCATCGTGAATGCTCTCTTAGCATGAGATATTCTTCGCTTGATGTCTGTGGTACTGCTTCAGTCCATGTGATGGTACTTCCGAGATAGGTGAAGGAATCCACTTGCTCTAATTATTTTTTTCTCAGTCCGCATTCTGCCCCTCTCTTCCAAATAAAAGGATTTTAGCCATCGTCTTATTTATGTTCATGTTGTATCTTTGTAGAATTTGATCCAATACGTTCGGTGACCTTTGAGGATCCTCCAGGGTTTATGCTGTCATTGCAATATCGTCGGTGAAGCGTAGCATGTTTATTCATCCATTGATCCTAATTCCGTTTAATCTGATACCTTGTGCTTCTCTTATTGCCTCCTCCAGGTACATTTTGAGCAATGCAGGTGAGAGGTTGCATCCTTGTCTGACTCCTTTGTTAATTTTAGCCTCTATATGGGGCTTCCATCTCTCATTCGCATTGTGGCTACTTGCTTCTTGTATAGCTAATAGATAATTCTTTTGTCGTTGTAATCTATTCAGAGTTTTCCCGACAATCGAAACATCTTGTTCCATTCCAAATTGTCGAAGGCTTTCTCCAAGTCCACCTCATATAGTCTCATATAGTTGCTTGTTCGCATGTATTGTTTTCTCTATCACGATTCTCAGATAGCGTAAGGCTTCCTCTATACTTCCTAAGGCCAAATTGGTTTTCTGAGAGGTGATCTTTAATTTCCCTTCCTTCCTTCGACTTTTAATTTGCGTAAGTATTTTTGATGCGTGTGACACAAGGCTCATGGTTCGGTGTTCCTCACGTTTCTCTGCCCTCGTCTACTTGGGTATCGTGATCACCACACTCCTTTGAAAGTCTTCCTTCCTTGAAGCTATCTTTGATTATGCCATACAGATTGTCCATGGCTTTGTTTCCTTCAGCCTTAATGATGTCTCCCTCGACTTTGTCTTCTCCAGGAGCTTTGTTTTTCTTTTGGTCTTTTACTGCTTTATCGGATTCCCTCCTCAGTGTGTATGCTCCCTGGTTTTCGTCATCCGTTTCACTCTTGTCATTCATCAGGTTTTCTTCCAGCGGCCTCGGACCTTGGTAAGAGTTCTTTGGTGTATTGCTTCCATCTCTTTCCAATATTTTCGCCTTCTGTCAGTATATCCCTGTTTACATCCCTGATATTGTTGCCTTTCATTTTCCTTTCTTGGAAATGTTTCTTCACCAGTTTGTATGCTGTGTCGGTATTCCCCTTCTTCATATTTTCGTTGATTTCCTCGCAGCAGCCTCCTATCCAATTCTCCCTAGCCTTTTTGCATTCTCAGGTGACTTGGTTCTTAACCTTCTTGCAGATCCTTTCCACGTCGCCATTCCTGGCGTTCTTGTATTTTCTTCTATAAGTTCCCTTATCTCCGTCGTGATCCATGGTTTCTTCGTGTCGGCTCTCTTTCTCACCAGTTGCTCTTTTGCAGCTTGTGCGATTGCCCTCTTCGGTTCATCCCATCTCTCTTCGGTACTCCTTGCTCCTTCATCGCCTAGTTTGCTGTCAGTGGCCCTGGCGAATATTACCTCTTTTCTTTGTCCGCCAGCAATTTTGAGTCCCACCTTGCCTCTTTTTTGGTCTTCTTAATTTTCTTGTTGCGAAGTTGGCTCTCCATGATTTCTACGTTGTCATTGCTATTTATGTCTGCACCGGAATAGCTCCTGCATTGCTACCTCTCGCATCTCTTTAACTTACCTTCTTACTAGTATGGAGTCTATTTGGTATCTTGCGATAACCCCTGCCATCTTCCATGTGTACCTCCTTCGCCGATGTTTTTCAAAGGGGGTGTTGGCTCTTACCATATTATTCTCATTGCAGAACCCGACTAGTCTTTCCCCTTCGGCGCTCCGTTTTCCCAGCACGTAATATCTTACGCTTCGTCCTTCCTATCCTTCTCCTACGACTGTGTTCCAGTCTCCCATTATGGTGAGATTTTCCTTCGCCTTCACCCGTCTGAGGGCTTCTTCCATTTGCTCGCACACTCCTTCTATTTCTTCTTCTGTATGGCTAGACGTCGGCATGTATACTTGGCGTATGTTTGTATACGATGGCGGTGTCCGTCGGCTCACCCTCCAGCTTCACCATCAGAATTCTCTCGTTGCACGGCAATATTGCCTTTACTATTCGGCCCCATTCTTTCTTCAGTATGATGCCAACGCCTGCGATCCCCCGGTCGTCTCCCGAGGATATAACTCGATATCGGTGAGCTCCAGCTGTCGTCTGCTCCCGTCCACTTGATCTCGCTACCTCCCAGGATGTCCACGCATACCCAGCCTCTCCATTTCTACGAGGGTCATCCGGAAAGTAGTACCCGTTCGTGCCGCATGAAGTGCTGACGACGCGAGTAGCCGCTGGACGAGGTCAGATAGCTTCAGTGGCTTGTCTGCCTTCTCTGAGCCAAGTTGCGTGACGCTAGCATTGCCTGTGTTGTTTCTGTGATTGTTTACAATGTTTAAAAAAATTGAGAACGCCGCCAGTTGTGAAGTGAGGGCAGTGATTAAATTCCTCAATGCAAGAAACGTTCGCCCATGTGATATTCATCGCCAATTAAAGGAGGTGTATGGAGACAATGTAATGGACGAGTCGTCTGTTCGGCGGTGGTGTCGCAACTTCAACATGGGGAGGGGGAACACACACGACGATGAGCGTTCGGAGAGACCGTCTGTCATTACAGACCAACTGGTGAGCTCAGTTGACGAATTCGTGAGGAACGATCGGCGCGTCACAATTGATGACATCTGTGAGCATTTTCCCAATGTTTCTCGAACAATTGTTCATGAAATTGTTAAACACCATCTGCATTATGCAAAAATTTGTGCAAGATGGGTCCCTCGCGTATCTCAATGAGCTGGCGGCGAAGGACTATGCAGCAGGAATACAGAAACTTGTCACACGTTATGACAAATGCCTTAATTTGCTTGGAGATTATGTTGAGAAGTAGTTTAAAGTATCCTCTTTCAAATAAAATTTTTTATGTTTGTTAATATTTACTTTTGTGTCTTTATTTCACGAACGGGTACTACTTTCCGGATGACCCTCGTATCTTGGCGTTCTCCAGATTTCCGCTCACCCCTAAGGATCTTGCATTCCATGTCCCTATCCTGCATATCTCTTTCCTGACCGATGTGCCCTTCCCAGTAGTCCCCACCCGGAGATCCAATTGGGAGACTACGAGGGTCATCCGGAAAGTAGTACCCGTTCGTGAAATAAAGACACAAAAGTAAATATTAACAAACATAAAAAATTTTATTTGAAAGAGGATACTTTAAACTACTTCTCAACATAATCTCCAAGCAAATTAAGGCATTTGTCATAACGTGTGACAAGTTTCTGTATTCCTGCTGCATAGTCCTTCGCCGCCAGCTCATTGAGATACGCGAGGGACCCATCTTGCACAAATTTTTGCATAATGCAGATGGTGTTTAACAATTTCATGAACAATTGTTCGAGAAACATTGGGAAAATGCTCACAGATGTCATCAATTGTGACGCGCCGATCGTTCCTCACGAATTCGTCAACTGAGCTCACCAGTTGGTCTGTAATGACAGACGGTCTCTCCGAACGCTCATCGTCGTGTGTGTTCCCCCTCCCCATGTTGAAGTTGCGACACCACCGCCGAACAGACGACTCGTCCATTACATTGTCTCCATACACCTCCTTTAATTGGCGATGAATATCACATGGGCGAACGTTTCTTGCATTGAGGAATTTAATCACTGCCCTCACTTCACAACTGGCGGCGTTCTCAATTTTTTTAAACATTGTAAACAATCACAGAAACAACACAGGCAATGCTAGCGTCACGCAACTTGGCTCAGAGAAGGCAGATAAGCCACTGAAGCTATCTGACCTCGTCCAGCGGCTACTCGCGTCGTCAGCACTTCATGCGGCACGAACGGGTACTACTTTCCGGATGACCCTCGTATTTTACCTCCGGAATATTTAAGCGGGAAGGATGCTGTCATAAATAGGTGGAGTGCAGGGCTCCATCTCCTCGGGAGACTAATGCGGTGGATTCCAGTTCCCTTCCGCAGCGCAGTACTTTGGCCGATTCCGTGTATTTCGCCCTAAGCTGTGGCTGTTGATGCCGGACCGATCTCCTCCCTCCGCGCCATCAATGCCTTCTACTGCGAGCTGCTTCCTCTCAACAGTGGAGTCATTTTATGTTGCGTGTAAAAGTTGTCACTGTTTCGCTGGTAAATATTTTCTGACAAAATAGCCGAAAATTTATTCTCCGTACTACGGTCTCAGGCCAGAGATCCTCAGTATGAGAGTCGAACCCCCTACCACTCGTCCTCCCCGGTCTAGAATTTTAATACTTACCAATTGAACTCACACTTTGAGCGGCTTTTTACTGAAATTTCAATGGAGAAGGAAACCTCAAAGCGGACAGATGTCGGCTTAAGTAAAACATTTTTCGTATAAATTATGGTTTTAATTGCCGAAACATACTCATAGCAGAGAAAGTAATTTTCGAGTATCATTCGGCCAAATTTTGAAGCGTGTTCAATGGTTAATTTTGTCCGTGGTTAATTGTGTTCTGCAGTGATGGGTAGATTATTCACTCTTTAGCAGTAAGGATGTGGTTAGATATTGGAAGTGCGTTTTCAATATAAGTGAAGCATGTAAAGCTGTTTTTTGGGATAGGTTATATTTTTATTTTATTCGGCTGCGATTATAGATTGTGTGTGACGGTATGTTTTACCCGATTGAAGACAGAGTTGCCGTGACGTTCCTGTTCTATGGTTGTCCACCCGAATAGATTCCCGAGTGATTTGTGTGGTATAATTTTCAAGTTTTCCAAGGTGGCAGCATGATTTATTTCTATTTTGCCCAAGTGACACCTATTCAAGGAGGATTCTACACTCTTCCACCCTAATTTCACATGAAATATGTAGAATCCTCACTTTTTTAACGATACTTTGGATATTTTTTGGTAAATGTAAAATGACAGTGATTTTTTGTAATAAATACCGCCGTATCAAAAAAGTTTGCCTATTTCAATCCTACCCGATATGGTCTCTGGGATAACGTATTTTTTATGGGTTAAACTAACAGAATATTATGTAATGTTGAATAAATATTAGGGTAATTTACAATTATCGATATGCTCTAAGGTTCAATAAAATCAAAATCGCGCAGCTTGCCCCAGTGAGTGCGGCGTGCAATTGGTGCACGATAGTGGATGAGATGCTGAGTGTTGCGGGGAGGAGGAGGCGGTTGGGCTGCCGGCTCGGGTCCACTGCACCGTAGAATCGAGTCCCTGCACGTTTGGGCGAATATTCGACCGATTCATGTCCAGGTCGAGAAGTAGGGCAATGGACGTGGCGAATGCGCACCGTCTAAACAACTCGTAATTATTATCAGTGTATCCGAAGGGCAATGAAATCCGCCAGCCTAGGCAAGAGCGGCGAAAGTAATAATTTTCCAGGAAGAAGAAGAAGATGTTAAAAGAGTCAGAAAATATTGACCTGTTGTGCATAAAATCATTGCAGGAATCAAAAGGATTTCGTCGGACATTCGAGGTGAATTCCTACCTTCTGTCCAAATTTTATGCTCGATTACCCAACACGTATCTTATTTATAGCTTTAATATGAGTTAAACTTCAAAACCAAAATATTACGCAGGAATTAGGTAAGTGATCTTGTGGGGACAGAATGACTCATCCAAGAATTTTAGTGTTAATGCGTAAGCTCATGGCTAATATTTTTTAATCCTCCAGCTTGATGAAGTCTCATTTTTTTGGTTTATCTTAGCTGGTTAGGTTGAATTATTGGTGGCAATAGTTGCATCCGTCTTCCCTCTTTCGCTCATCGTGGAATTCTCTGAATCGCACGTTCTCTCGTCGCGCTGCTTGAAATCAAGGCATAATGACAGAATGACGATGGACACGTGTGAATCTTAATGTGATAGATACACTGGAAACTGAGATAAAATAGCTTTTTGAGTCCTCATTCTTTAAGCAAAGTGATATTTTGGCATTTCAAAGTTTTCATAATGTATTTTAAATGTTTTCACAAACGTAGAATATAAGAGTAACGTGAATAAACAATCAAGGCAAATAAAACCACGTCAGTGGTGATGTGCCCATCGACGCCGGAAACGCGTTCTGGGCGACTATATACACAGAATAATGGATCATTGGAGCGAAGCAAAGGAAGTTGAAGAATGAGCAGCGATTTTAAAAAAAACAGGGAAATAGGAATTTGTTGGCATGGAATGAAAATCCAGTGGAGACCTATAGTTGCCTGTTGATATTGAAATAAAGTCAGGCAACACTTATTCCAGTATTAAATTATTAAATTGAAGGACCACAAGTCGGCAAACGACTGAACGATCTTACCAAGTTGTTAACCTACGGTCATTTAAATGTTTTTTCTGTCTGGGTTTATACGTATTTTCCAATAAATTTTGCACTAGTAAATATTGGGAGAAAATATAATAGCTATAGCCAATATTTCAAAGCAGCCTATCTTATTGTACGTCGTGATGATGAAATCATATAGGTATTTCCATTAGAGTATTTTTTACCGATACGAGTGGTGATTCCAATCACCGCTTCATCTTAGTTTCACTTCACGAGCTATGTTGCGCTTGGCTGAATCTCATTTCTTGCCCACGTAATAACCCACCTTGCGGAAGAAGAGAAAGGCTTTATTATCCGCCCCATTTTTTTCAGTTTTCATCTGGAACCATAAAAAAAAATTTCCTTCAAAAAAGTAAACATATCCTAGTTAATGGTTCCGCTTCGCGGCCCAAAATGTGCGGATAGGTTTCTTCCTCGAAGACACCAATCCGTTGCCCGAAGGGAAGGAGTTTTACTGTCCATTTTTATGACATTAAGATTTATTGCTAGAGATTTTTAATAGGTAATCCATTGCTATGCACTCATCTTCCCTTTTGTGCTTGGGCCATCAAAAAGCCATAATAAGTGGACAGTCCGTCTTTAAAATATCGTGGAATGAATTCTCTTTCTGCTCGTAAACTTGAATCTAGTTACGAGGGAGGTAATGCGAACGTTCCAGAGTGAAACTATCGCTTGTATCACACTTGTTTGACTTGTGGGCCCATGACTTGATGGTCTTAGCCGTTCACCTGAGGAGGCGCTGAGTGGAGGTTTATCATTATTCAGTCCTCAGAGGAAGATCCGTTACTTCAAGATGAAAGGAATTGCTCGAGCATAGAAGGAGAGAGACAGGAGCTCCATGCCATTGATCTAATTATGTCGTGAGCGGAAAAATATGAAATATATCGGTGGCAGGGAAGTGCGCAAGCATTTCACGTTTTTCATCCTTCTCGCTCTGCCTATATATTGGCCGTTCATATGAGTATTCATTTGTTGCTATACTACATCAATTCAATTTTTGAGTGGTTCTTTTTGCCTTTTAACTTAACAGCTTTCACATTTAATATCCGAGTGATGACTCCTTTGTTGGCCGTTCATAGTTCAATGCCTTAAAGTAACAGCTTGAGAAATCATCCATATTTCATCGGTAGTCCACAACGAACAGGTGAGAAAAATAAAGCGAATTCTTCAACGGATAAATTATGTGGTTCCTACAATATTTCATGCCTTGATGTGTTCATTTCGCAGGACAGAACGGTTTGCGATTCAATTTTCTCTTCATCCATTACCTTATGTGGTAGCTTCACAGTGAAATTGCGGGTATGAATACAGAAATGGATCCATCCACCCACCCATCTTTCCCGTGATACGGTTGTGACCAAATGCAAGCAAAATTATTTTGTTTTTGGGGTGAAATCGAAATTTAAAAAGTCCTCAATTCCACCTTACATTTGTGCAATTACTTATAATGGCGGTGTTAATATTATTTATTATCTAATCTGTATAAATAACAAAATAATTAACCTCAAAGTTATATAAACATAACAGGGAATATAATATTACACGCTAGGGAAAAACCAAAGTTTATTTGAGAATATTACCGAAAATAACTCAAAGAAAATTAAGCAAAATTGAATGGATAAATAAGAAAAAACCCATTGTTAATGTTTGAAAGTATTTAGTGTCCGGTTCCCGCTTTAATTGCAAAATAATCCTCATAATTCTCTTCTTTTTCAATCTGCTCCATTTCTTAACAACTGGTCCCGTTAAAAGTAGGTGTCACGGTTTCCCGGAAGTAAATGTCGGAAAAATCCTTCGCATACCCCTCTGAAATGGGAAACTTAAGGAGCATTTAGAGTGAGAAAGATGTTGGCGGCAAGGAGGAAATGGACGGCGGGTCCTCATTTGGGCCGTGCGGAGGGTCGCGCGCGTCGTGCCTAGATTTCGGTCAACACGTTCCCTTCACTCTCCTCCCCCCCCACACCCCGCAGTCCCCTCACCCCCGCCGTGGAGAGCCGGTCGCCCTGCTCACCCTCTCATCATCCCCTCTCTTCTTCTCCGATAACGATCTCTCCCGAGCGAAACAGCGCGTAGCGTGTTGGTGGTCCAATGTCTTCCCGCTCACTCTTGTGGGAATTCTAACTGCGATTCGAATGTGATAAATGAATAATGCTGAATGGTAATCAGTCGAATAGCGAGGTCAAAATACGAGTATCAGTTACCCGCCCAAAATATCAATCGAATGATGTTCTGTGGAAAAATTAAGTCCTACGCGACAATTTAGGCGTTTCAGGGAGGCTTTAATTAGATTCCGAAATAGCAGAATAACTTCCTAATTTTCTCCACGGCATTTTATATATTTCTGAGCGTCGTAAAATGCACTGTGGAAAGATTATTATTGATATAAAAGTGGAAAGACTTAAAGAAATAAGGTTAAAAATATATACTAATTTCTTCGCTTAATTTAGTAAATATAGGATAAAAGAGCAAATTACATCATTTTTTCTTAATTCTAATGCCCTCAATTACTGTCCTATCAATCTCTGTCCAGCCGCTCAACAACTATACACCACAATTTTTTGTATGGGACGATTCAAATAACATCATCAGTAATATTTCAAGTAATTTTAAAGAACCAGTCAAATTTTTCACCTTTTCTGAAATTCAATTATTCGATCTTCGGCAATTTCATCCTCAGCGCTGCGGGTAAGAATCTTTCTTAAATATCATCATGAACACACAGATATGAATAACGCTTGCATCATGTTAGAGTCGTCGCTCACGATGATGGAAAGAAGGCTGCTTAAAATGTTTCATATGCAATCCATGTTGACATATCCGTGATATTTATTCGGTTATATTTTCTTTTAAAAGGAGCCAAATTTTGGTTTAGCTTTCCCAGTCTCTGTATGGTTAATCAATTCCTTGACTGAGAGTAAAATGTGCATTATTACTCCTGATATACTTCAGCGTGTGAGTCTAGCTCAATCGTAGATTTGCATGCATTCGCTCGATCCACTGCGTAAATGACAACATTCCGTCAATTGAGTCGGAGAGAATTTTTAGTAAAAGATGGCTTCAAACAGCTCTATTAGAAACTCGGCACATCCGAGCATGAATGCATGGATAGACAACGAAACGCATAAATAAAAAAAATAAAATTACCAGCGTATTCCTCTCTTCGTTTTTTGATATTCTTGCTTTGAAACCGGTCTTTAACGCATGTTCAATGTCGTCATTTGGTAGACGTCATTATAGGTTTGCTCCGCAGTTACCCAATATATATATATATATATATATATATATATATATATATATATATATATATATATATATATATATATGTATATATATATATATATATATATATATATATATATATATATATATATGTATATAAATATATATATATATATGTATATATATATATATATGTATATAAATATATATATATATATATATATATGTATATATATATATATATATATATATACTCATATATACAGAAACATATATAAGGAAAAGGGATAGGAACACGTATAAAGGACGTATAAGTCCAAGTATAAGAACACGTATAAGTATGTTGTATGAATTCTAACCACTGTCCTTTCCTCTTGTGTATTGTCTATTTCTCCTTTGGTGGGTGAAGCAGCCCCCTGACACCATCTCTTGGCTAAAGAATCGGGGCGCGACATATAAGACCCACGGATCTCAGGGTAAATTACGAGGGTCATCAGGAAAGTAGTACCCGTTCGTGAAATAAAGACACAAAAGTAAATATTAACAAACATAAAAAATTTTATTTGAAAGAGGATACTTTAAACTACTTCTCAACATAATCTCCAAGCAAATTAAGGCATTTGTCATAACGTGTGACAAGTTTCTGTATTCCTGCTGCATAGTCCTTCGCCGCCAGCTCATTGAGATACGCGAGGGACCCATCTTGCACAAATTTTTGCATAATGCAGATGGTGTTTAACAATTTCATGAACAATTGTTCGAGAAACATTGGGAAAATGCTCACAGATGTCATCAATTGTGACGCGCCGATCGTTCCTCACGAATTCGTCAACTGAGCTCACCAGTTGGTCTGTAATGACAGACGGTCTCTCCGAACGCTCATCGTCGTGTGTGTTCCCCCTCCCCATGTTGAAGTTGCGACACCACCGCCGAACAGACGACTCGTCCATTACATTGTCTCCATACACCTCCTTTAATTGGCGATGAATATCACATGGGCGAACGTTTCTTGCATTGAGGAATTTAATCACTGCCCTCACTTCACAACTGGCGGCGTTCTCAATTTTTTTAAACATTGTAAACAATCACAGAAACAACACAGGCAATGCTAGCGTCACGCAACTTGGCTCAGAGAAGGCAGATAAGCCACTGAAGCTATCTGACCTCGTCCAGCGGCTACTCGCGTCGTCAGCACTTCATGCGGCACGAACGGGTACTACTTTCCGGATGACCCTCGTACATATCCTCGATAGCTCAAGTGGTTAAGAGCATCCGCCCGGCAAGTGGAAAGATCCGGTGTTCGAGTCCCGGTTGAGGAAATATTTTTACTCTTGTGATCCGTTCGATTCCGCCTTCCCCACCTCTATTGTGTTCGTCGTTTATACGTGTTCCTATCCCTTTTCCTTATATATGTTTCTGTATATATGAGTATTTATTCGCCGTTTGGCGGGATTTCGTGTTTGAATGTATATATATATATATATATATATATATATATATATATATATATATATATATATATATATATATATATATATATATATATATATATATATATATATATGTATATACATATTTATTTATATATATATATGTATATTATATATATATATATGTATATACATATTTATATATATATATACATATATATATATATAATTATATATATATATATATATATATATATATATATATATATATACATATATATATATACATACATATTTATATATATATATATATTTTTTTTTTAAGGTAATCTACCGGTTAAGGTAGGTTTTTTTGATGGACACAACTACCAAACAAATATTTTGTGACTACTAACAAAACACAACCCTAAATTCTACTCTACACCAGGTCCCTCTTCATCTCTGAGTACTTTCTTCCTCCCTTCATCCCGTCCAACATCCCTATCCTGTTCCTTCCCTTTCCTCTTTTGCCCAACATTCTACCCTCTATCACAGTCTTCAACATCCCACTGCCGGTCAACACCCCCTTCATCCACTTTTCCTGCCTCCATAGGATTGCTCCCAACAAACCCCTCTCTTCGCCCACCATACCAAGTACTTCCTCATTTGTTTTCTTCTCTGTCCATTTCACCTTTTCCATTCTTCTCCACACCCACATTTCAA
>NW_027286719.1:9759600-9837100 GCF_022747635.1 Hetaerina americana | reverse complement strand
ATCTACATCCACGCAAGACCCCGAAACCGACCCAAGGGCGTGTGGCGGGGGGTGTTTAATCACGAACCATGTATGCACGATCCGAATCGTGTCACCTCTACAATGATATTAGTTTGATCATACACTCGAACAAAGTTAATCACACGAAAGAAAGTGCTTACCTTCGGCAATATTTCATTACAGGATGCGTACAATTCATGCTGTAGGACAGTTAAAAAGATGGGCCTATTGAATAAAATATAACATGCAGGAAATAACATGTAGGATATGGACAAAAGAAATAAAATGCCAATCATCTCCTACGCGGTTGGTGTCATGTCTACAAATAATGTTAAGTATGCATTTCGAATGTAAAGTGTCCTCTACATTCGAAAATGGGTAATTTTAGCCCCTTTAGACTTATATCCTTCCAAAAAATAAAGTTAGGTAAATAGAACTATGTCCTAAAAATCGTGGCTCGCTGCCCCATGTAGTAATTCATATGTTCCTCCCCTACCTCTTCTTCCGGACGTCTGGCAAAAGCATGCAAGCACCTCTCTGCACAGATCACCTCGTCCAATTCATAATATCTTGACTAATTATATACTGATTGGCCGAGATTGAAGTTCCCATGCGAGAAAATCTTTTTTGTTGCGAATTTCCGATGCGTAACATGATCACCTCTGCCTGGGAAGAACATCGTAAGGGTTTGCCCGATGCCGATGCCCTTTAATCATGAAGCAGTTCCACGATGCCGCACCGAAATCCTTTTCTGTAAATCCTACAACGCGAAAACAAGTATTAGAACATATTTTTTAAAAAGCAGCCTTCTTGGTCTCTCATAAGGATTCCTTTCCAACACTTCATAGTCGAGTGGTCTCCATTTCTCATCCATAGTAACCTGCGCTCATTAAAGGCGGGAACCGTATTGTTACGGTCGCTGGGACGCAGTAGGATTATCCACCCTGGTCTAGACATTTTACTTTCTAAATGCGTTATATTTACTGCAGTAATTTATTTCATGGCATATTTTACAATTTCATGATATCGTTTTAATTACTTTCAGATATAGAATGAGGAAAAGGAAACAATGAGAACACTCCTGGTTTGGCAGTTTTGGTTAACCTCGATGACGTCGTAAGAATGAGGACGTAAATTAATAGTATCAATGATTTCAATCGCAGGATAAGTAAGAAGTGTCGACAATAGGCAATAAAAAGCAAATAAATTCATAAAATTTTTGGGAATAGTTAACTGCGTTAATGTAACATCCAATTTTTCGTGCTACAGTTTTTGTAATTTTAAAACAGTTGGAATTCTCGTAAACATGTTGGACCATGTTAATCTAAATAAAAAAAAAGTCGTTATTATTCGTTACATCTATTGCTTTATTAATTATTTTCTGCTTGAGCTCAGCTATTTTAATCGAATATAGATATGCTCTTCCCAAAGCAGTGAATCTGTAGTTTAGCTTACAGTGAACGAAAGCGTTGTAAAATAACCTCACACTTGGTAATGGCAGTTTGGCTGTTGGATTTTGTTGTGACACCTCCACATAAACAGAGAATTAATGTTTCTGCCAATCAAGCCATGATCCAAATTTTTTAATCGGAGTTGGGCCTTCCCGAATTCTGACCCGCAACGTCGTGAGGAATGTAGCCAGCAGTCCGCGCAATTCCTCACGTTGAGGTCCCCGGTGTACGTACTCGTGGTGAGAACCTATTTATGGACCGATATTGGGTACCATGTGATAAGTAATTCAATTACGTCGATGTATGGGGGTTAAAATTTCCATTTCGCGACGGGAAACGCGAAGTTGTTCATACTGCTATGGATTTCGTTGAGCTTATGGCATTGCAAACACTTGGGTAATACTGCACCCAGCCATCTTCTCCCAGAATCCTACCATGTCTTAATATATCAATTGCTTCCAAGTTTGCAATGGACAGTTTTATACCCCACATGATGTCGCCTCGCATTTTTTTAAGCATGATAAAAATGTTGTATTCTTCATCCTGTATCAATGCATCGAATGAATCGTTATGTTGCATTGGTATATTTTATTGGTGTGCCGATTTCATATGGAAATACGGTCGGACCAATGTACCGCTAAAGTGATATCAGTTGGTATCAATTGCTGGGGTACAGGGATGAGGAACGAGATGAGATTAGTGTAATGCAGGGGAAACTTCCGACTTACGGGACAGGCTGCAATGAATAGACGATCGATGCTCTGCAAGTGTATGCTCCACCTAAAAACTGCCTGATAGCTAATCGCGCACCCGCCGGAGCATCAATTTGAACTAGTTCCAGTCAAATTTTATGAGAGCTTTTCAAAAGCAGTTTAGTGTGAAGCATATAAATCCTCTTCCTCATATAAATATAAAGCTATATTAATGATTGATCATGGGAAAAGTAGAAATGAAATCGTTAATATTCCGAGCAAACCGACGCCGAGTGTCGGAGGGAGAGTGAATCCGTTGGAATAAGCGCGAAGGATGAGTGAACGCGGCGATCGACGCAAAACGAGGACCGTAGCGTCGAATGCGAAAGGAAGATAAAAAACGGATTTTAATGGGCGTGGAGTTTTTAAGTGAACCCTTTCAGGGAGGGCGGCGCGGTGACACCGGCTTGACAGATGTGGGTGGTTCCCGAATCCCCTTCCACCCTCCCCCCAACTGCCACCCATTCAAAAGGCCACCCTGCTCTCATTGAAGGAGGCGAACGACTCCACAGGTGTCCCACACACCGCGCGCCACCCCGACCTCCCCCTTCCCCGGCCCCGCGCCCCTCCCGCCCCAGACGCCGGAGGTCCCCCTCTCGACTCACATGCCCGCCCTCTCTCTATCTGCCCCCGCAGGTGTGGCGCCTGGACCTCGTCATGGTGATCCTGTTCAAAGCGATACCGCTCGAGAGCACCGACGGCGAGAGGCTGGAGAAGAGTCCGGAGTGCGCGCATCCCGGCCTCTGTGTCAACCCCTACCACATCAACGTATCCGTCCGCGAGTTAGACCTTTACCTGGCCAACTTCATCAACAGCCACGGTGAGTGCACACCCGCCTTCCGCTCCCCGCGAGCAGCGCCCGCTCCTCTCGGAGGGGTTGGCGTCCTCTCGCGCGGGGCGTGTGTTTTTTTGTTTCTTCGGCCCTTCACGGGCTCGGGAAGCGGTGACTTCCGTGGGAATCGTCACCGTTATGTTCCGAACTCGTTTTGGCGGCTCTCCGATCGACCGACCGAATTGGACGATGATGGAAATACCTAATTGGAATTAAAACTGCATGTATGGATTATATTTTTTCATTCGGCAATGATAATATTTTACGCTGATTTGATCATTTATCAGTCTTAAGGCATTATTTGAAAATTTTGAGTGCGCAGCGAGCAAATACCGCAGCAATATATGAATTAATTGACGCATAAAAAATATAGATAGTTTTGATATTTCCCCATACCGTTGAGATTAACTGGTGAGATATTGAAAAGGATGGCATAGAATTATTTAAAGCAGATAATTGAGATAGGTTTGACACATTCATGGGTCATAGATCATGAATGCAAGTACCGTGTCTGGAAAATAGCTACGTGGTAATTTTCTCTATGGGTTTCCACAATATGCTCTAGATGCATCATCCGAAGTGGATTTCATGCAAAACATGTTGGCTGTATATTAGGAAGACTTCTGACTTGCCGCTTACGACTACTGGGTTGATTTCTCGAACGTATTCAAAAATGGTTTGTCTGCTGGATAAAGTACTGTAGAGGATATATTTCCTTCCTTATTCCAGTCTGAAGCGGACCTAAAATTTTCAAATATTCACCATCGTAGGTCATGGCTCCACTGTGTGCAGTATATTGTAATGTATATGTGATCGCGGATGGAGACGATTTGACTTGTTAAGAAATGATGTATCCCAGAAGTTAATTAATGGAAAAGGGCACATTTGAAAATCTTTGTACATATCCTTCGTATATATTTTCATGAATATCATTGTTTGTTGTAGACTATGTAAAGATCTATTTAAATGCGTCATCTAGGTGATTGACTTCCCAGAAAAATTGACGTAACTGTTACGTTTTGCAGTTCTGGGAGGTTTTTCTTCTCGAAATCACGGTTGGTATATGTTCCATTAATGATTTCAGTGATTCTCTCCTAAAAATATGTAGAGAAAAAATTAGAAGTGCAGCAAAAAAATCAAATTTTGAGGATGATTTACGTAGTAGTTTTCAGAAATTTTTGTGTTTTGAAGAGCCATTGTTTTTGTATATCAAAATTCCATAACGTCGAGTTGGTATCAACCTGTAGGAATAACAACCTCAGTAAAAGAATCAGCTGCTGTATCTGGTAGGGACTGCCATTTTTTGCAATATGCACTTCGAGTACCACTAAAAGTCGAATGAAAATTTTAAAATATTATTTCACCTTCCTAAATATAAAAAGAATCTGAAACATTTTTTATGTGAAACAATTTTTAAGTTCTTGGTATTTATCGGTGGTATTATGACTGTTGATGTCGTTGTTAATATTTTCTTCCAATTTTATTTGGTACTTATTTATTCAAAATAAACTTTTAGTTTATTACCTATCCTACTATGCCAATGAGCAGTTGTTAATGAGAAGTGAAAATGCTTGTTGACCATCCTGCATAGGCGTTCGTACAAATTAAGGAATCTTTAAGAAAACAAATTAATCCTGAGATCGGTTAATATGTATGGCCGTCAATCAAAATAATGGTTTTTAATTGTACTATTATTCATGTTTGTACATATTTTTATTTATGTGCACACATTGCAAACGTAGCCGTCCATGGTTCATCTATATTACCCTTGACATGTTGAAATAATTGCTCAGATAGCGGTAACCGTAGAGATGTAATAGCTGAAAGTAAATACACTGGTTTGCTTGATTGTTTTTTCTCATTCATTGCAGTAGCTAAAAAGTATTGGGACTGCAAATGTGATTGAGAGTGCTGTTCTTTGGGCATTTTGAAGACATTGGTAACTTATAAACCAATCAGGGACCCTTCTTTTTTGTTTTTTTGGTAGGAAATCGAAATGCTATTTAGTATTTCACGTTCTATCTTAGAATTATGAGCACACGAAAGAGAGAGCAAGAATCGTAAGTAGTTTGCACGTACGTATTTCCATGTTTCGAAAATTCAGTACAAACCATGTTTTTGACCGAGAGTAGAGATTATATGTTAATTGAAAATCCTTTTGGAGCTTTAATACCGAAAGACACTAGTTTTATTTGTAAAAATACTAATTTAATTAGATAAATTGTTAGGAAAAGTATGTACTTGTGTTTGTCTTTATTCACTCTTGGCCCATTCATTCTAAATGTGCAATCTCGATCTATTAAATTATTAAATATATTTGAAATCGAATGCAGAATTATTGTGAAGAAAGATTAATTTGAAGCGATTCATTAACATCCAAATTATCAAGTGCTTAAAAATAGAAATTATCTTCGATGAACTGTAATCGTTAAAATTATAATTAAGATAAGGTATTTGTCTTAGGTATCAGTACTAATGAAACAACTGACCTATGCTTCTCTTTTGTTCGGTGGTAAGTTTCTTTAAAAGATCAACGGGATTTGCTTACAAATTAGCTGGAGGTGATCTAGCAGTAGTTGATACGGTAAAATACCTAGGTGTCACATTCACAAAAGACTTAACTTGGGGGACTCACATACGTAAAATCTGCGGTCAAGCATATAAAAAATTGGGTTTTATTAGACGCATTGTCGGCAAAAGTGACTCGAAGGTCAAGGAACGTTGTTACCACGCTCTTGTAAGGCCTCATTTAGAATACACATGTAGCGTGTGGGATCCGAGTGAAAAAGGCCTCATTCGGGAAATTGAGAAGGTTCAACGCCGGGCAGCCCATTTTGTAAAAAATTCCTACGCTAAAACGCAAAGCGTCACCGAAATGTTTATGGATTTGGGGTGGGAATCATTGGCAGAGAGACTATTCAATGCAAGATTGAAATTATTAAATAAATTCAGATCCGCATGTTTCAGTACCGAGGTCTCGCAAATTATTCGTAGTCCTACATACATTGGTCGCTTGGATCATGCATATAAAATTCGGGAAATAGATGCCAGAACTAGCCGCCTCAAGGACTCCTTCTTCCCACGGACAATACGGGATAGCAACTGGAGGGTTATAGATAGCAAAAATTCCACTTGCCACCCTCAGCGTCTAAAAAATAATTAGTTCTACTTAAATGCATGCTTTTCCACTAACCTTATGTGTTTTGTTATCATAACCCATTCTTTCCAAATGACCTCATTCGTGTTCTGTTCATCTGTTTTTAAGTCTCCTTTCAATCCCTCGTCCCTCTCCGCGGGGGGAAATTCCTGCTACCTACAACGTTGGTTCGCATTCCCTGCCTTTTACAGTCTCTTTGGGGGGTAGAGTGTTTTGTGGTGCATGTTCATGTGGTAGTGGTGTTTCACATTCTTGCTTGTTGTGTCCTGGCTTGCGTGTTGTAGGATGGCTTTCGGGCTGCATCCTGGGGTGCAGTTTCTCGTTGGTTTGCCTTATGTGTTTGCATGAGTGATAGATCCTCTAAAATTGAAACCAAAACACAATTACGTAGCGCTTTACTGGACTTTAAACGCAAAGTACTTTGCGAGCACTTGGACACTGACCCCAAAGCTTTCTGGTCATGTGTTAAGGACGTAAATGGGAGTAAACAAACCGTGGCTTGCTTAAGGGATTGTAGCAATATAATTCATACAGACAGCGAGGGTAAAGCTAACATCCTAAATTCATTCTTCCAAAGCGTTTTCTCGAATGATGTCGCCACCGCATATCTCCAAGAAACAATACATACTCCACCCATGGAAAAAATAACAGTGGACCAACAAGGAATTCTAAAATTGCTTAATGAGATTAAACCCAACAGATCCCCGGGTCCCGAAAATATACCAGCTAGGGTGATAAAACATTTAGCTCCAAAATTGCCCCGTACCTTGAATTTATATTTAACAAATCCCTCACAGAGTGCAAAGTACCTAAGATTTGGAAAACCGCGCAAATAACGCCTATTTTTAAAAGTGGTGACGGGGAGGATCCCAGTAATTACAGACCTATATCTCTCACTTCTATCTGTTGCAAAATCTTAGAGCACATAATTGTCAGTTCAATAATGAGACACCTTGACAATATGAACTTTTTAAGTGACAATCAACACGGATTCAGGAAAACCCGCTCCTGCGAAACCCAATTAGGATTATTTACACATGATTTACTTTTATCTGGTGAGAGAGGTAGGCAAGTGGTTGCCATCTTCTTAGATTTTCATAAGGCATTTGATAAGGTCCCACATGGTAAACTCATTCATAAATTAAAGGTCGCGGGTATAAACAAGGGCGCCATAAGTTGGGTTAAAGATTTTCTTTCAGAGCGGGAACAGAGGGTAGTCCTTCATGGCGCTAGTTCCGACAGCGTTCGGTTCACGTCGGGGATACCTCAGGGAAGTGTGATCGGGCCGTTGCTTTTCTTGATTTTTGTTAACGATTTGAACCGCGAAGTGAAAAGTAAAATTAGGATGTTCGCGGATGATACGGTGATCTATCGGGAGATATCTGGGGATGAGGATCGTTTTATTCTAGCGCAGGATTTAGATTGTATTACTAACTGGGATTCTAACTGGGGATTGACTCTAAATTATCATAAATGTTCCGTGGTAAATTTCTTTAAAAGATCAACGGGATTTGCTTACAAATCAGCTGGAGGTGACCTAGCAGTAGTTGATACGGTAAAATACCTAGGTGTCACATTCACAAAAGACTTAACTTGGGGGACTCACATACGTAAAATCTGCGGTCAAGCATATAAAAAATTGGGTTTTATTAGACGCATTGTCGGCAAAAGTGACTCGAAGGTCAAGGAACGTTGTTACCACGCTCTTGTAAGGCCTCATTTAGAATACACATGTAGCGTGTGGGATCCGAGTGAAAAAGGCCTCATTCGGGAAATTGAGAAGGTTCAACGCCGGGCAGCCCATTTTGTAAAAAATTCCTACGATAAAACGCAAAGCGTCACCGAAATGTTTATGGATTTGGGGTGGGAATCATTGGCAGAGAGACTATTCAATGCAAGATTGAAATTATTAAATAAATTCAGATCCGCATGTTTCAGTACCGAGGTCTCGCAAATTATTCGTAGTCCTACATACATTGGTCGCTTGGATCATGCATATAAAATTCGGGAAATAGATGCCAGAACTAGTCGCCTCAAGGACTCCTTCTTCCCACGGACAATACGGGATAGCAACTGGAGGGTTATAGATAGCAAAAATTCCACTTGCCACCCTCAGCGTCTAAAAAATAATTAGTTCTACCTAAATGCATTCTCTTTCACTAACCTTGTGAAATATCGTGCAAATCATAACCCATTCTTTCCGAATGACCTCATTAGTGTTCAGTTCATCTGTTTTTAAGTCTCCCTTTCAATCCCTCATCCCTCTCCGCGGGGGGAAATTCCTGCTACCTACAACTTTGGGTCGCATTCCCTGCCTTTCACAGTCTCCTCGGGGGGTAGAGTGTTTTGAGGTGCATGTTCATGTGGTAGTGGTGTTTCACATTCTTGCTTGTTGTGTCCTGGCTTGCGTGTTGTAGGATTGCTGTCGTGCTGCATCCTGGGGTGCAGTTGTTTGTTGATTTATGGCATATGTGTTTGCATGAGTGTTTGATGAAGGGAGTTTTGCATGAGTGTGTGCGCTGCTGTGGGTGTAATTTTCCGTGTTGTTTTTTTGCATGTGGTATTTTTCCTTTTTACGGTTGGTGACCTAACACCCCCCGCCACACGCCCTTGCGGCGGCTTGCGGGGTATTATGTAGATGTTGATGTAGATGAGTGTTGGATGAAGGGATTTTTGCATGAATGTATGCGCTGCTGTGGGTGTAATTTTCCACGTGGTTGTTTTGCATGTGGTATTGTTCCTTTTTACGGTTGGTGACCTGACACCCCCCGCCACACGCCCTTGCGGCGGCTTGCAGGGTATTATGTAGATGTAGATTTCGTTATTCGCAATTGAATCCTCTAAAATACTAGGTTTTTCTTGCCGTTGCCTTCAAGATTTGCTGGACTATTGGACCACGTCATATAAGTATTTAAATATTTTTCAAGATATAAACTGTTAAAACACCAAAATAATCCATGGTCAGGCACAGTCCTGAGGTAAGGACATTTAGTAGGAAAGACTTGTGCAGCCGCCATCCAGCATTACTTACTATTTCGACTCATTGCAAAAAGTAATGACGGTGGGCTAACCCTAATACTCCGTTTTTCTTTAGCCAGAACATAAATCAACAAGTAAATCATTGTGTTCTTTTTCTAACAATATGATGATATCGGAAAAGAAAATACTTTGTTCTTCCATACATTTTTTTTATGCACGACCTAGGTTTCGACTTCGCACACAGCTTTATACATAGAGATGTGTCTCCTCTGTACTTCACCTGATAATGACGTTGTAAGTTGACACCTAGGTCGTGCATAATAAAATATATGTGGACGAACAATGTATTTTATTTTCCGATATTAATCGCTTCCACAACGTGACGCCTCATACCATTCAATATGATGATGTTTTGTGTTGACGCAACAAATTTCACGGTACCAATGAAAATCTATTTCCTCCCAAATCAAGAGAGTAAATGTAATCGAGTGAGTAACTTTGGTGCACGAACCCGTACGACCGTGACCACATGTCACTAGCTTCGTTATCATCATTTTGAAATTCCTCAACGTCCCTCTAATTCACCCCTAACTCTTAACTTTTTAACGAGAGGTATACTTATAAGTCTGTTATAATTAATTTTTGTGCTGCACTGGAAGCTCTATGAGATCGAAAGTATTCATCATGCGCTATTTCATTACTAACGTGCCATTATTATCTCAAAGCCGTGAAACCATCCGCCATCGGATGAGTTCACGCGTTGTCAAATGTTTAGTTCTTGGTAGACGGACAATATTTGACTTGGGGATATCCCTAAGGTCATTATATTTATTCATAATAAGATATAGGAAATGGTTGTAAGTGACCAATATCGTTCTCCTTTGTTGAAAAATGTTGGGGAAAGTGTGACCCCGCGTTTGTTAATTAAAGCCACCGATCTCCACCCGCTCGTGGTCACAACGAGAGAGGTTCTACTCCATTCATTCGCCATCGTCCATTTGGCGTTCTTGAAAAAAATCCCAATGGAAGTAGGCCTTCGGCGTGGAAAAAATTCAGTTCTCTTAGCATTACACTCTCATCATATGCACTGAAACTTTGCGGCGCATGCGCATTCAAGTCTGATTGTCTGATCCGTTGCTGTGTATCATCTTATCTCTCGTGTTCAATTGTTGACATCTCTTGAATCGTATGTTTGTCCGAGAGTTGTATCAGTGATTAAAGGAGGTGACTGACATCCCGAAGCCATTGTAACCATTAGGGATGACTTGATAGTTTGGTGGGGGTCGGATATTCAGGGAATGAAGAAAGGGTGGAGAGAAACCCGGTGTTGACGTTAGCCTACTAATAACGAAAGGCGGCTGGGGATCGCAGTGTAATGCCCCGTCCGACGGGCGGCGTAATCCACTTGGAGTGCTCTACGCGCAGTACCGCGAGTGGAGATTAGGATACCACCGAGATAACAAAACCTCCTGCCTCTGGCATTCAAACCTGGGTCATATACTCGTAGGTTGGAAGCCAGTATATTAGCTACAGAACATCCTGACGTTCGAATGTCCGGCAATATCGATCATATGTCGGGAGTGAAACAAAATCGAATCCCTCGCAACGGGCAATTACCAATCACGTTTAAAATGTATTCACAAACAGTAATATGATTTTATTTCCCGAATATTCACCGAGTTATTCACTAATATCTCAGCGTGGGAAATTCATTTTAACACAAATTTTAGGGAAGGTGATAGCGATTACCAGAGAACGGCGAAATGCTAAGGAAGCCAAAAACCTGGCGATACAGAAACTATACGTCTCTTAGAATGAATAGGGTGATTATTCGGAGAAGACACCTCATCAATGAGCATGGCAATGGTACTCGGCGTACGGCATGTGCACTTTCCAATACACGAGAGTCCCGTAGGTACTTCAAATCCCTATGAATCGGAGCGCTCAGGGTTGTAAACCAGTTCGAAGAAGCCATCTCAGGCGTCAATTTCGAAATCGGCGCATAAATAAATAGAACCTTTGAAGTTATTTCCGCGGAAAGAAAAAACTAAATTAGTAAGCAAACGGCGAGTTGGTTTTCTTGCCTAATTCATTTTTATTCATTTTATTGGCTGATTTTCTCATTATTTTTAAACGATTCCTTTAATGGATCGTGAATAGCCCTTAGATCTATAAATATAGATTTGGATTATAATTGAGGAAATCTCTTCTTCAACCTGGCCTAGTGACCTGGTAGCCGACAGCTCGGTTTTTGAAAGATTTCGCTCTCAGAGAGCACTACCACGGGGAAAGCGTAGAGGGGTCAGCCTCCGAGAACAAGGCACCGCGAAAATATTTGCGAGCAAATGGTATGGCGGAGTCTGCATTGCGGTATTAAATTAAAGGCAGTCTTCGGAATTCATAAAAAAGTGCGTCACTGAACAGCTCCTCTGGACTTCAAATATATGTAGACCTTTCCTGTGGTAAAGTAAAACCATGTAATCATTGGATTAGCCGCCTTATGTTTTGCAAAACGGAACACAATTTGCTGAAAACTTGGCTTTTAGCAGTGACCTGAAGGTCTGTGTTCTCATATTTTATGAGGTTTAATACATGTCGCGAAGAGGAAATAATATCAACAATCATGGTCCAGCAAGAAAACTATGAATTCCATTGAAAATATAATGGTCGATACAAAACTGGAAATAATTATGTATCCGGGCATCCAATTATGATTTTTTGAGGGAAAAGGGCAGAAATGGAAGATTTTTATATAATTTAAGAATGTTGTCGTATTTAAACACCAGAGCGAAAGGGTTTGGGAGCATTATCACGGATTTAGGATACTCGTACATTATTAGGTATTTTTGATTCCTTAGCATCTTTCATGTTTTGCTTTTTCTATCTAATAAATCATTGAACTTCCATTTTGACCTAATAACGTAAAGAATGGGTCAACGTGAATTAAAAAGCAGTCCGTAAATTGCAAACGAACCCTCAATGGTTCTCCCTATTGATGCGAACGGTAATTTTAATGGAGTGTGCTACTTTTTCATGAACTAGAAATTCGGATTGTATTAAAATATAAATGGAAAGTCAAACTCATGTTTACGAGACGCAAGTAGTTTCATCGAGAGTCCGGACGCAGGAGTGTCACTATTCCATCGCGATGCGGATATCCCGTTGTTTCGCGGACGCAAATATGTGACCCTCGAGTCAGCGAATAAACGATCGGTTTCCATGGCAGGCTCTTTTCAAATGACAGTTCATCCGGCAAGGGCATTCTTGACACCGCTCCACATAAGATGGTCGGTCCGGAGGGAAGCGTAGTAGCATCGCATCCCAACGAGGAGACATACATCATCGCCACCGACTCGAGGTTATTCCATACGCACGCACTCGCACGCAGTCATTCCGCCCTCGGGAGTCGTTGATCCCTCATTGGGACCCTCTCCCTTGGAACCCCCAACATCGCCCCCCTCCTCTCGCCCCCTCTCCCCCCACCCCCTCCCTGTCCCCGCACCGCGCGAACTCCCTTGCCCCTATCGCTTTCCGCGGAAAAGGGCCCGCGTGGGCGGTGGCGTGCCATCCGTGACCGGCAAACGCAATTCAGGGCTGGATTGAGTGATTGGTCACTCTGGTTGCTGCACGATTGCATAAGCGCGAGAGGGAGAGGGATGTGGAGCGGTGGGGGAGGCGAGCTGCAGCCACCGCTCCCGCCATTAGGCGATTGCATCTCCCCCCGCGGTCATGATGCTTCTCCTCGGAAAACGCCGGAGGCTGCTGCGATTAGTCGAATGATACGGAGTAGGCGGAATTGTGGAGAGTTCAGGGGGGGTGGGCTTTGGTGCGGGAGGCCGTCTGCTCCGTCCCGGCCCCCCTCCCCCCCGGGGAGGTGTGAGGGCGGTGCATGGCGCGGGTGGGCGGGGGGGCGACGTGGCGTGCGTGGAAGACGCCGAGATTCTCATGCGCGTCCCCCCCCTCGCCCCGTCCCCATACCCCCCGGCCCTCTCTCTGCCCACCGCAGGATGTCCTTCATTCCAGCCCGTCCTTCGTCACGTGACCGGCCGACTCAAACAATGAAGCCCTTCCCGTTCTCCTCGGACAAGCCCGCGCCCTCCGTTCTCCCTCATCCCCTTCCCCCGCAGATGCTCGTCCCTCCTCCTTGACACCGGGGGTCGCGCCCCTGCCATCGATAGGGATCCTCCCTCCCCGCCGTGTCACATGTCTTGGGATTCCGCAGTGCGCATTCCACCCCCACTCCCCCTCATTCATTTCCGATACTCTTTTTTTGGGGCCGAGAGCAGTCTTCATCAAACTAATCCGCCAATCGCACGTGTTCTTTTTTTCATCGCTTCACCGGCTGATTTTGGATACGTTCACGGAGGTGCATGCATTCGTGCTCCCAAACCGGAAGTGATCCATCCCGGCACCGCATTCCCTCTGGAGCTCCAATTTCAACGCATTGTCCGCTCGCTTTAACATCATCTGGAGACGTTTTCGTTCCAGCCACGTGGTTTCCCCGTCGCTTTCCGACGAACGGCTTTCTTTCGCCGTTTCCCGGGCATCACTCTCTCGCTTCCTCATGCCAGCCAGGCATCACTCCCGTCTTGCGCTCCGGCCGCGCCGCGAATCGGACTCACTCACCCCTGCTGCTGTCCTGGGAGCCGACTCGAATTTCGTCTCGAACGAATCTTTAATTGGTGCTCCGACCTCTAATTACGCACCTTGTGGGAAGCAGGTCGCGACGTTTACTTCAAATGATTTCTTGTCCAGGTTTCCTCCACCACCCCCTGATGAATCTATTGCACTCATAAATTACACCCTCCATTTTTTTGCGCATTTCTGTTCACTGCCATTTCCTTTCTGAACATTCGATTATTTCTACCACTCTTAATGAAATGTTGATGATCCACTACGAGCTGAGCTTTGAGCTGTATCCCTGAGCACTCGTACAATGTTTCGGTGGGTTTGAAGTAAGTTTAATGTTTTAATGAATAGATCGCGTCAATAGGTGAAATCGTGCCCCAGTGTTCCTTGCCCACAGAGTCGTGTTTCGCACACATGATGCGATTAATTCGCAATGCTTAATAGAGTCACTCTGTAGTCGCGTAGAGTGATGCAGTCAGGGATTCACAATTTTATTTTTGTCCGAAACGCTATTTTGGAAAAACCGATCGTTACCCGAATACAACTGACTCATGATCTAATTTAGGTTCATAAACTGGTCGCTGCAATAATTTTTTTATAGGTTGATTAATTTCCGTAAAACTTCTGTTTAAATTATAAGAAACAGACACATTAGATTGATATGTATTTGGAAGTGTATTGTATCCGGGGAAAAGTAGTGGAACTTTCAAGATTGAACGGAGAGAGTGACTTAGTATTCCCATATAAATTAAATTTTCACTGCTTAGGTTTCGGTAAGATGTAATACTGTAAGGTGTAAGACGGTGGTGACTTGTCGATTTACCTAGAGATGTTGATCTTCAGCAAATCATAGACAGTGTAAAATAAATTTTATTTGGAAAAAACTATGCTACGTATTCCATTTCACCAGTTCCATGTTGTTCGAGGGGCAGTAAAATTTACTGCTCACACGCGATGAATTTCTTAGAGATTCTCAGACTGCTTTTTCCCCAATTCATGATATTTCTCACGACCTCTTTCTTTCAAATCGAGCGGTCAATTCGATAAAGATTCTCTCACGTGGCGTTGCATCATCAGTTGATGACTACGTGAGGAATTTAGGAATCTCGCAGTGAAGAATGACCCGCGCGCTTGCATTGAACGTACAATTTGTAGTTAAACAAAGGCTGTTTGTTTCCTTGGGTTGATGAAGGATTGTTCACTTTATATAATATTCTGTCCATCATAATTCAATCAGGAATAAGGATTTTCAGCCCATTATTGTTCTGCTGACCCCTGGGTCGGTTTCAGCTGCTTCCTCCTCGACGAAGGCTTTCTACTGCATTCGCCGTAGGAATCGGTTTTTTGGCTGCTTTCCGGCGGAGCGGATGGCTGAATAGGGGACATCCCCCACAAGCCTCCCCTCCCCCCCTTTTCCCCTCCATCATTTACCCCCTCCCCGCACTCCCCTCTCAAATGGACGCATACATTTCACGGTGACGTTTTTTGGCAACGTCATTAAGTGGACGACGTTCAAAATTAAATGGAATTTGTTGTCCGGTGGGCCTCGCGTGCCAAGTAGAGAAGTAAAATCCGTGCAAAGCCCGCTTTTTCAATATGTCAACAAAAGAGTGTGGAGTCTGATTCGGCGAGGGAATGTTGTAAGGAGGGTTAAAAGTCCTCGAGCGACTCATACTTGGTTAGTCGACCAGGCTGGGGGTGGCAGGAAGTTCCCCTCGCTGGTACATATCTATGTGGTTTTCCGTCCATTTTCTGGTTCAAATTGTGTGGAGTTAACGAAGATTATTTCACTTGAATGGGGTGGGAAATTAAATCGAATATTTCACATTTTATGCCCAGAGCGTCATGGCTAAGGGTATCTGTGGCCCCGTACTCCGACAAAAAAGCTTTGTTTGAAAAAAGAAACTGCGGGAACGCGAAAGAATGTCCGCCCTCTGATGATGAGGCCTAGGAGTACTGTCATTGTAAATAATCATTTACGGAAATTTAAATAGGAAAATATCATTTAAAAAGTTATTTTCGAGGGGATATCGTACACTTTTAACTATTACTAAAAATAATCAGGACAGAAAATAATGTTTTTATTTGTTCTTCTTAAGACTTCTCTACATAGTCACCATTCAGAGTGGCACATTTCCCCCAAGGTGTTTTTTGACCTTTCGAAGGCCGTCGTTGTGGAACTCGGAATTTCGCATCGAAAACCATTGTTTCATTTCTTGAATCGCTTTATTTTCGTTTTCAAATCTCCGACCCCGCAATGGTTTCTTAAGATTTGGAAATAAGAAACAGTCGCTTGGGGTGATATCGGTGGAATGGAGTGGATGTGGTAACATTTCAAAGCCCCTTCGCTTTGATTGCTGTTTGCGTCGTGGTTGCTATTGCAGGTCGCGCCGTGTTTGCTTCTGAAAAGGAGTCAGTGGTCGTGGAACCCAGCGTGCTGACATCTTTGACATAGGTAGTTTTTCCAGAATAATATTCCACACTCTGCTGTAACTAAGATTAGTTTAATTCATGATCATTTAGATGGTTTCCTTTTGGTCTCATAGGATAAAGTCCTCTTTCCTCAATGTGGCAGCATCACCCGTGAGTGATGGCCTTCCACTTCGTGGATCGTCTCAGTGGGATACGTGAGCAGTTCTAAAACCCATTTTCCACCTCACAGCCGAGTCATATGACGAGTTATCATTTCCATGAACAGACGTCATTCCACACTGAACATGCCGGGCACTGTAACCTTTCCAATGAAGGAACTTAATTCGGCAAATTACTTCAACCGAAGGCTTCCTGAAACAAAATTAATCATGTCCATAAAAATCATCACATAAATCATGCACATAAAAATCAATTAATATGCAGAACAAATTTCATCTAGATATCTCGGTTATTTCTAAGTAAAAATGACTTGAAAGAGATACACCCACCCCAAGTGGGGTTGCTCAGGATGGTCATTTGGTAACGGAAAATTTGAAAATACTCCACGTGCACACTAACATATATTTCCTCAATTTTGATTACAACCTAAAATTCTCAGCGTCGAGGGTGAAAGGTTTATAATTAAGTACAAACAGTTTTTTACGTCACTTTCCCTTAATAGTGACGCCAGAATGTTCAAATCACATTTGGAAGGGGAAAATGATTGCGTGAGACATTTTTTGTTTCCCTCACTACTTCAGTCCCGGCGTCCCGGTGATGCGTTCTCGAAGAATTGAAGGCGATGAGTCACCTGGAAAAAGGAGAGTGGGGAAAGCTATTCTCGTGGGGAAAGATTGAGCCGTAGGAAAAGGATCTCTCGATAATGAGATGAGTCAGTCTCATGTGGTCCACAATGTACGCATTACATAGAATCATTTCTCGAGGGAGGCTTAAAGATCCCATCCTGGGTGACTTCTGCCTAAGTTCTAGCGAGTAAATGTATGTATGTATGCATATATGTATGTATGTATATATATATATATATATATATATATATATATACACCCATTAATGTATACATATATACATATAATATATAATTAATATATTACAATTATGTGTTTGTGAATTTGTCACGCCCCCGCGCCTATGGAGAACTTGTGCTTGACGCCATGAGGGCAGTAAGGGAGTTGGCCTCCATCATGTCGTCTCTCTTTGAACCCCGAAATGCATTAAAGTCATTGGCCTCCCTCCACCCCCGCATCCGTTTCCCTTTTCCATTTTTAATTGGTTTTTACCGATATTGCTTTTCAATCCCAGCAATTAGAGAGAAGAGTGGGGGGAGGAGGGTTTTCGGGAGGGTCGAAGGGATTCCGATTGGCGGGGCGGGAAGGATCCGATGAATAATGTATTCCCCGGCCCCCTTCGACTCATTCCCACCCAAGAAAATAAATTCAGCCGCCGATTGCGTGAAACTAATTACCGGGACTCTTAGGCTGTGCTCTCCTCTTGATTAGCTGCGCCTGCTAAACGCCCCCCCCCCTGAAGCGAGTGTGTTTGTGTTTTCGCGATAGCCGAAAGGGAGAGATAGAGGGCCTCAGAGCCCTACCCGTGTGGGTCCAAGCCCCCTCACCTCTAATCCCTTCCAACACCCCCACTCCCCCGAAGCCTCTCGTCCTGACCGTTCTCTCGTCCCCGCCCCCAGGGGTCCCACCCGACCGGGCCGAGCGACCCGGATTCCTCGTGCCATAAAAGCTGTGGGTTCCAGGGGATTCCCTTCCCGATGTTCCTGCATCCCCCCACGATGGCTAGGGATGCAGGCCCAGTAAGCGAGCTAGTGCCTGTGGCTCCAAGTCAGAACATTTCGGGACTTCACGCGCGCTAAGTCTCTTGAAAATTCGCGGCAAGCGATGGCTCGCGTGTGGAATTTTATTATTCTTACGTTATGCGTTCGTAATTTGCACTTGCATAGACTTCGGGGAAGGCTCAATTTTTCGCTGTGAGTTGCTTGCAACTACCGATCGGAAACGAGCATGGCATGAAGGCGTGATACTCAGTGGCGGATAATCTAGGCTCTGGGGACAGTAAACAGGGCGGAAATGGGCGACAATGCCACAACAAACTAAATCAGCTGAAATGAAGACGTTATGGGGTTCCTAAATAGGTAAGAATGTACGTGAATCTACAGAAGTAGAGTTAATTAACGAAATAAATGTTTTCGAGTCGACGTGTGCGATATTCGCCAAGTATCATCGTGTGAAAGGGCGGCGCGAGATGAGCCACTTAAGAAACGGCCCGGATGTTTTCTCGGGAGACATATTGTGCAGAAACTCAACTAGAAGGAAAGTCGTCGAGGGCTACCTTGGGTCACGTGTGCTACCGTTTGTTTCTGCGTATTTTACGCGAAATTGCAATGGAGAGTAAAATTTTCAAATTCGCGTATTATTCCGTTTTTTCTGTAGCTTCCTCGTCAGAGTCGTCAGTCTTAGTGACGCGCTGTTCGCGGTTGAGGAACGTTGGTCAAGTGCATGCTCACACCTGCTACTCTGGTAGGACCCGGCCCTGCGTACACTGCGCCCTGGTAGGACGCGGCCTTTCCCTCCAAAATACTTCTACTCCGAAATGCGTCTACTCCTATGGTAAGCTGTTCATTTTACTCACTTCGGCAAATAGGTATATTTCTCTATGATGTATTATGTTTTTAAATGCTACATTTTTTCGCATGGTTAACTTTGAAAACCACTGCCGGTTACAAAATTATTGGTGGCGATTTGGGCTACGGTTAAAAAATCCAATTATACTGGAAAGTGTTGATATCGGACTGCCTGATAGATGTTTTAAAAACTAATTGCATAACATTAAATGGCAAAATAAGCTCAATTTAAACGCAACTCAAACTCAATAAGTACGATGGAAAATTCTGTTTGGAAACATCTTGTTACTTGTTCATCGTTATTTTTAAAATTGAATCATATTTCTGAAGTTTTGTGTTCCCGCTTATGGAATATTTGGTAAAACAAGGAAACAATTTAACTCTTTCCGGCGTTTATGTTACCGAGTGGTGTTGTTCCTATGCGCATCCTGGTGTTGGCGAATTCATGTTATAATCAGTATTAATTCATCTTGATTACATGCATGTATATTATATAAAAATTCATAATTATTTATGATATTATTTTATTAGGTGTTTAACCTTTTTGATTTAACTAACACCCATCGCACTATTTCAAAACATAGTATAATATTGTGGTCAAACAATTTGTCTACTTTGTGTGAAATTTCGAATAATTTTATCATTCGTCCAAAATTATTAAATCTCCTTGCATTCTTCAAACATTAAATTTCCAGTATATTTGCATCAAATTTGATTTGAGGAATTATTTTCAAAAATATCATTTGCGCTACTGCGTGATTACACTTCGCAGGAGAAAATTCCTTGTCATTAATTTATATCTTTCTAATCAAGGGATTGGTGGAATTACTTGGAATATTAATGAGTTAATTTAAGCCTTTGCGAATACCTTGCCGGTAGCCATCTGTTTTTTATTGTCTCTCTTGAATATTTCATGACCATTGCCATTGATTTGGGTATCCCCCTCTCAATCGTCGTTTTATGCTCGAAAAGCTTTGCATTTTACATCTGGAAATGTATTCTAGTACCATAATTTTAAGAACTGTTTTTCTCTCTAAAAGAAACAGCGGTTTTCATTAGTAGGTTCGGTGCTAAATGCAGTCGGGTGTGCATCAAGTCCCGCTGTGACAAGTATTAACGTCACAGGGCGACGCTTTATCCCCTTCGTGTTGTTCTCTGAGACGAGTAGCTACGTCTTAATCGGCTCCATTTCTTTCCTCTTTTTCTCACCTCAATATTTCTCCAAATCCAAACACCTCAGTGTGCACAATTATTACCGCTAAGAGTTTCTGTTTTTTGGCAAGATTTTCACCCGATGAATCCTTCCGTGTGCAGTCAATGGATTTTTCAATCTCGATAAATAAATCCATATGGAAAATTAATCCGTCCGATGCGTGAAAAATAAAGTTTATAGGTTCTAATTTTTCGTTCGGTAACCGCTAGTACAACACATCCCGGTTATAATTGTCTTCAGAAGAGCAGATTTGACTCCTAGAATTAGTGATTTACCAGGAGACGTGGAATTTCGAATTTAATTATCCGTAAAAAAAATAATGAAATTCCTTTTTCAAAAATTAAGTTTTATCGTTTAGAGTGTATACATTTTTTTATTCCAATAAAGTTTTAGGTATTCAAAAACTGAATTAGATCTGATATGCTTCAACCAGAATATTCCCTTCGTTTTATTATTCATCTAGCCCGGTCGCTCTTGATTGAGTTTAACATAAGTTCAGTTGAAGTTAATCAATATTTTTAACTTTGTCTGAGTAGTGTAGTGAAGTGTAGTTTAGTGTTAGCTTTAATTTTGTGAAATAGTTAGTTTATTTAGTTTTTGTGCTGTTTGTTATTAGTTTTTAATAGTTTGGTGGTATTCCTTGTGGGTACTCTTAGTGGCTTGCGGTGGTTTTTGTCCGTCGAATCTAATTGGTTATCGGTGAGTGTTTTATTTTCTTTACCATCTTTTTTCTTTCCTTTCTTTACTTACTTACAAAGCGTAACTTATTGATTGAGCTAAATTTAACTAACCCCTCTTAGAAATTTTAGCATAGTGTATACAGGTTAGCTTTTATTGGGAACTCAGTAGTTTAATTAGGATGGCTTCATCTAGGTCCCCTGTTGCCATGCTCGAAGGCACTGGCGAATGCGCGGCTTTAAGGGCCCGTATTGTCATGCTGGAGAGAATGGTGCGGGAGCTTCGATCGGTGATCGCTGGCCGGAGGACTCCCCTCAGGAGAGATGGTGCTCGGGGTGGGAATACGAAAACCCGCCACGCCCATATGGGTGCACGGATTCGTCCGAATGCTACACGTGGCTGGGCGATTAGAGACCTACCCCGTGTCCCATCTCCCAACGAGGGAGTGTCTCACGTCCGTAGGTCAGACGATTGGAGGGTTGTCTCTCGGGGCAAGGGGAAGGTAACGCTGCGGCGTGGATTGGACTCTGCGGAGGCAGATACCATCCCCGTCTCCAACAGGTACCAGGTGTTGTCGGATGACAGCACCACCGTACCTGCAGCCCCTACCCCTACTCCGAGGGCACTGCCTAGGGTAAGACGTCAGGGAACGGGAAGGGAGGGAATTGTAGTAATAGGTAGCTCGAATGTCCGTCGTGTAATGGTCCCATTGAGGGAGAGGGCGCGCCGCGTAGGCGCCGATCAACGGGTGACCGCCTGGTGTATACCAGGCGGAGGAGTCCCTCAGGTGACGAAGGCGATCGAGGCGGCGGTCAAAGGCACGAAGTGCTCTAGGCTGCAGGTCGTGGCCCATGTGGGCACCAACGACGTCACGGACCGTGGATCCGAGGAGGTCCTCCGTTCCCTTAGGGAACTGAGCTCCGAGGTGAAGCGCGTCCAGGGCGTCGAGGGGGTTCGGCTGGGACTAACGGTCTGCAGCATCGTTCCGAGGGAGGATCGCGGGTCTCTGGTTTGGAGCCGAGTGGAAGGCATAAACCAGAGACTATCGAGATTCTGCTCGGACATAGGAGCCTCCTTCGTCGACCTCAGACCAACCCTCCGATCTTGCAGGACTCCCCTTAACCGATCTGGGGTCCATTACACGGCGGAAGCGGCGAGTAAGGTAGCGGATAGGATACTCGACCACTGTAGGCCTTTTTTAGGATAGAGAGCAGGTCACTTAGTGGGTCAATAACATCTGGGGATAGCGCGTATAATATTATTAATAAAAATATAACAGTCATTGACAACACTGGCAATGATTTAGAAAGACATGTGACACGCACTTCCCCACAAAGGCGTCCTAAATTACAGTCAGACACTAATAAGGACGTTATTCAACATCAAAATAATTTAACTATACTTGTTATAAATTGCAGAAGCCTCAAGAACAAATCAGCGGATCTAGAACACATAATCCAAACTCATTCCGCTGATATAGTATTAGGCACAGAGAGTTGGCTGTGCAATGATATTAATGACCAAGAAATTTTCCCAATAGATTTCAAAGTTTACCGACACGATAGAGATACAAGACCCGGAGGAGGGGTTTTCGTGGCAGTTAAAAGTCATTTTGAAAGCAGGCAAGTTTCATTTGAAAATAATAACATAGAAAGTGTTTGGTGCACCTTACTACGGACCAATCAACCCAACATAAATTTATGCTCTTTCTACAGACCTCCAGACTCAGATTTGAAAACACTTCACACCCTCAACGATCAAATTCACAAGTTTACACGTAAATATAATAACAGCATAAACATAATTGGTGGCGACTTTAACCTCCCTGGTATAGATTGGGACAGCAATATCGTTAAATCTGGGACCCGCGATCGCGAATCTTGCAATTCCATGATAAAATTGGTTCAAAGAAACTCCCTCCATCAAGCAGTACGCATGCCCACCCGTGGAAAAAACATATTGGATCTATTTCTTACAAACACGCCGGAACGTATTATTAGTGTATCAACTGATGAGGGCTTGAGTGACCATAAAGCAATTAATGTCCATTTGGACATAGCAATAAAAAAGATTGTTAAACCAAAAAGAAAAATTTATAATTACCATAAAGCAGACTTTGAATCTTTTGCCAATCAATTAAACTCTTCACTACCCGAGTTCAAAACCCGCTTAAGTCATGCCAACGTGGAAGAAACTTGGACAGAATTTGTCAATATCATGCAAAAAGGAATCGTAGATTTCATACCTATAAAATACGTTAAAGCAAATCGCGACCCCAGGTGGTACAATAAAGACGTTAGAAAAGCCCTTCGAAAGCAGAGAATGCTACACTCTAGGGTAAAGAGGGCAGGCGTGAACACATCATCTCCTGAGAATACACAATTATGGGACACATATAGATCCTCTAAAATTGAAACCAAAAAACAATTACGTAGCGCCTTACTGGAATTTAAACGCAAAGTACTTTGCGAGCACTTGGACACTGACCCCAAAGCTTTCTGGTCATATGTTAGGGAAGTAAATGGGAGTAAACAAACCGTGGCTTGCTTAAGGGATTGTAGCAATGTAATTCATACAGACAGCGAGGTTAAAGCTAACATCTTAAATTCATTCTTCCAAAGCGTTTTCTCGAATGATGTTGCCACCGCATATCTCCAAGAAACAATACATACTCCACCCATGGAAAAAATAACAGTGGACCAACAAGGAATTCTAAAATTACTTAATGAGATTAAACCCAACAAATCCCCGGGTCCCGAAAATATACCAGCTAGGGCGATAAAACATTTAGCTCCAAACATTGCCCCGTACCTTGAATTTATATTTAACAAATCCCTCACAGAGTGCAAAGTACCTAAGATTTGGAAAACCGCGCAAATAACGCCTATTTTTAAAAGTGGTGACAGGGAGGATCCCAGTAATTACAGACCTATATCTCTCACTTCTATCTGTTGTAAAATATTAGAGCACATAATTGTCAGTTCAATAATGAGACACCTTGACAACATTAACTTTTTAAGTGACAATCAACACGGATTCAGGAAAACCCGCTCCTGCGAAACCCAATTAGGATTATTTACACATGATTTACTTGTATCTGGTGAGAGAGGTAGGCAAGTGGATGCCATCTTCTTAGATTTTCAAAAGGCATTTGATAAGGTCCCACATGGTAAACTCATTCATAAATTAAAGGTCGCGGGTATAAACAAGGGCGCTATAAGTTGGGTTAAAGATTTTCTTTCAGAGCGGGAACAGAGGGTAGTCCTTGATGGCGCTAGTTCCGACAGCGTTCGAGTCACGTCGGGGGTACCTCAGGGAAGTGTGATCGGGCCGTTACTTTTCTTGATTTTTGTTAACGATTTGAACCGCGAAGTGAAAAGTAACATTAGGATGTTTGCGGATGACACGGTGATCTATCGGGAGATATCTGGGGATGAGGATCGTTTTATTCTAGCGCAGGATTTAGATTGCATTACTAAATGGTGTTCTAACTGGGGATTGACTCTAAATTATAATAAATGTTCAGTGGTAAATTTCTTTAAAAGATCAACGGGATTTGCTTACAAATTAGCTGGAGGTGACCTAGCAGTAGTTGATACGGTAAAATACCTAGGTGTCACATTCACTAAAGACTTAACTTGGGGGACTCACATACGTAAAGTCTGCGGTCAAGCAAATAAAAAATTGGGATTCATTAGACGCATTGTCGGCAAAAGTGACTCAAAGGTCAAGGAACGTTGTTACCACGCTCTTGTAAGGCCTCATTTAGAATACGCATGCAGCGTGTGGGACCCGAGTGAAAAAGGTCTCATTCGGGAAATTGAGAAGGTTCAACGCCGGGCAGCCCGTTTTGTAAAAAATTCCTACGATAAAACGCAAAGCGTTACCGAAATGCTCATGGATTTGGGGTGGGAATCATTAGAAGAGAGACGATTCAATGCAAGACTGAAATTATTAAATAAATTCAGATCCGCATGTTTCAGCACCGAGGTCTCGCAGATTATTCGTACTCCTACATACATTGGTCGCTTGGATCATGCATATAAAATTCGGGAAATAGATGCCAGGACTAGCCGACTCAAGGACTCCTTCTTCCCACGGACAATACGGGATAGCAACTGTAGGATTATAGATAGTAAAAATTCCACTTGCCACCCTCAGTGTCTAAAAAATAATTAGTTCTACTTAAATGCATGCTCCTCCACTAACCTTATGTGTTTTGTTATAATAACCCATTCTTTCCGCATGATATCATTCGTGTTCTGTTCATCTGTTTTTAAGTTTCCCTTTCAGTCCCTCTTCCCTCCCGGCGGGGGGAAATTCCTGCTACCTGCAACGTTGGGTCGAATTCCCTTCCTTTTACTGTCTCTTTGGGGGGTTGAGTGTTTTGTGGTGCATTTTCATGTGGTAGTGATGTTTCACATTCTTGCTTGTTGTGTCCTGGCTTGCGTGTTTTAGGATGGCTTTCGTGCTGTATCCTGGGGTGCAGTTTTTTGTTGTTTTGCGGTGTATGTGTTTGCATGAGTATTGGATGGAGGGAGTTTTGCATGAGTGTGTGCGCTGCTGGGGTGTAATTTTCCGTGTTGTTTTTTGCATGTGGTATTTTTCGTTTTTACGGTTGGTGACCTAACACCCCCCGCCACACGCCCTTGCGGCGGCTTGCGGGGTATTATGTAGATGTAGATGTAGATGTAGTAGTATGTCATTTGGATGTATGTTATTATCTTCCTCTCATCTGTGAGCAACTTAAAGATTTAGTTCTCGTTTTCCGCTATGAGTTCTTGGAATGAAATAATTCTCTTCACTGAATTATTACGTCTATTCGAATGAAAGATTTCTAATTCATATCTTATATTCAAATGTCCTTCTTCGTCCACTCGAAGGAAAGTTATCAAATACGTGATGATTTTTCCATTGCCACGCACATGTATAGGACGAGCAAATTGTCGAGAAATGTTGTCTTTCTGCTGAATAAATGTCTGCTCTGTGAACGCTCCAAGCTTCGTTGGATTGGAAACGTGCCAAATATTTTATAGCTCTTGCTTTCGACTAAGAGAAAACAAGGTGGCGATGAAAATTCGTGTATTAACTTGCCTGGGATGAGGGGGCGGTGGCTTGGGAATGTTTGAATATCTACACGGTTCATCATTGTGTGACGTTGTTCATCAATGCAGCCTTGAAAACCGTCATCCGTTGACTTACGCCGTAATTTTTGCAATTGCGTTGAACTTGAGGTTATCGGTTTCAAGTACCCACAATCATATAAGTATCGAATGGATAAGCGGGAGGATTAAATGAAAAAGTTCCTGTGGGCGGTGAGCGATATCGTCTCCGCTCCGGGCTTGTCGCGTGTTTTCCCATGCGCGCGATCGGACGAATAAATTTGGGACTCTCCGAAAATGATCCCAAACAAGGGATCTTACCTCTTCCTCCGATTTGAACAAATAATTGGGTCAAATGCCATCTCATAATTGGGCGTTCCTTCGTTAGAAAAAGGTTTTTCGTGAAATATTGTCATTTTGAAACGGTCCCAATCGTGCCTTTGTGTCTGGCAAGTGCCATTTTAGTTTAGTCAGGATATAATCTAGCTGATACCTTTCTGAGTCACCTGGGATTTTCCATGTATACCCGTGTCTTTTGTGGTGCCTAAACCAAGTGCTGGTGATGACTAGCCCTTGTCTCCTGCAGAGCTCAACTGCTTTCTCCCCGCGGTCATTCCTCGTGCCTAAACCGTAGTACCCGACCTCGTCACCATCACCTTCGCCTACAGTCGCATTCCAATCCCCCATCACTATCAAATGTTTCCCTGCAGGAACACATGCGATAATGTCCTCTAACTGATAGTATATCCTATCGACCTCTTCTTCCTTATGGTTTCCCGGTGGCATGCATACCTGAATAATAACCAAGTTCGTCGGTTCTGCTTTTATCTCTACTAGTAGTATTCTCTCCGTTACCTGCTCTATGTTGACTACGCTTCTTCCTACCTCTTCATTTAATACTATGGCAACCCCTCGGTGGCTCTAGTCCCCGCCGCTGTATATTATTATAAACTTATCACTCCTCTAATCCCCGCTATCTTTCCATCTCACCTCAAATAGACCTAAAATGTCTATTTTTCCCCTTTCCATCTCTCGCTTAGTATTCTCCAGTTTCCCTGTCTTCATCATTGTCCTAACATTCCACGTTCCTTATCTAACAAACAAAATTGGTCTTCTTCTCCTGCGTCTTCTGTCCAGCTCCTGCTGGTTTTCACTCTATGTGTATATATATATATATATATATATATATATATATATATATATATATATATATATATATATATATATGTATATATATATATGTATATATATATATGTATATATATATTTATATATATATTTTTATATATATATATGTATAATATTTTTATACGAGTTGATTGTGGCTCTCGGTACCAAAATAAGAATATGACTGGAATTTATTTCATGTTTATGGCGGTCCATCCTTGGGTTGCCCCACTAATTCTTCCCCTCCTCGATCCCTTCATTTTTGGTCTTCAGTGAGCTATCGTGTCTCGTGATGTTTCCCTTTTCTTCGCGCGGTGTCCTCCGTAACCTTCTCCATTCACCTCTTTAATGGTTCATCCTTTGAAGTACTTCTTCATTGGTGGCTATCCAATGTATGCTCGTCTTTCATCGGTGGCACATGATTTCCATTACCTTTAATGTTCTTTTTTTCTGCTACTCATAGCGCCCGGGGGATCGGGATGGGGCGATGGCTAACTTACTAGCTTCCCACCGAGTGGGCCCGGGTTTTAATCCTGGAGACAACAGATATTTTAGTTGTATCCCGATCCCTACTTTGAGGTGTTTGTGGAGGGCACTTTGAGTGAGTAAGCCGTCCGTCGGATGGAACGTTAAGCTGCGGACACCCTGTTTGCGCCTTTAGAAGGATAGGCTACTTCCGACGCCGGGTTTATCTCCACCCTACATTCTTTCCCATCCATCTCTAATGGCGTAAATGGCCTCAGCTGTCGGTCGTTTCTCATAAAAACTACTACAACTACTACTCATGAAGTCTAATCTCTCATTCCTAGGGATGTACATAGACTCCCAAGTAACTAATTCCTCTATTTTCCTATAGTACTATAACACTACATTCCTCTCGGAAAGCTTCTTCATTAATTGGTTATTCCACCCGATCCAACTTGAAATACTTCTTCAGCATCGAGTATCCATTGGCACAAGTCTTTTCCCAACCAGGCGAGGCCACTGTCCGCGTCACAGTCATAAGGAAGCAGCATCCAGCGTTAGGTTATTTTACTGGCTTAGTAATTTGTGACACTATCTTGGTAATTTTTATCTTATTAAGTCAAGCGGGAAACCATACGGAAGTGCTCTTTTGTGAGAAATACCGCAGTGCTCACTCTTAATATGTCTGCTGATGTCGAATGCTGCGGACCCCGCTGATTATAGACGCGATTATTATGTGGGCATCCCGTCGACTGCGGGGGGGATATACTCATGTGTGATCGGGTGAGAGTGGGGACGAGAGCCCACCCACCTCCTCCCTCTGCTCCGTCTTCCCCAAAGCTCTCTCCACCCCCATCTCCTCCCCACTTTCCACCCCTTTTACCGTTTTCGTGCGTCCCCCGGGAGGTTTTGGGATGGGGGCAGGAAGGCATGGGACGGTCTCTTTCGACGCTCGCCCCAACCCGATTAATGGAGGCAAAGCCCCAATGCACTCATCTTGATTAAAAATAAATACATTTGCCTCCTCCATTTACCCGTGGACGTGGCCGAATTCCCGATCGGTTACATGCCTCCTCCCTTGCCTCAACTTCCCCTAAACTGTCATCCCCTCCCACCAACGCCCTTCCTGGAGGAAAAAAGTTTTCATTCGTCTGGACGCTTTGATTTAGGATCTCGGCGCGGGGCACGGGTGTATCGCTCCACACCCTCCTGCACCCCACCCTCCTGCACCCCACCCTCACACCCACCACTCTCCGACGGTCATTTTCTTTAACGTAAGCGATTGATTTAATTTCACGTTTCTCATAGTTCTCTCCGGGATTTATTGGAGTGCCCTGGGGCCTTTCGCATGCTTCCTCCCGCAGTCATTATTCTCTCGCGGCACCCTCTTTTCACTCCCGTCCAACCATTCCTCGTCTCGTGTCCCAACGTGCCTCTCCACTCCCTTCCCTCCACACCCGCGATCCGCAGAGTGATTAAAATCGGTGGCGGGAGTGTCGAGCGGGCCGACGTGCATGTGAGCATCTCGATAGGACAGGACGCGGCTCCCCCGCCACTCTCTTCTTCCCGCCCTCCAGTGGGAGCTGTGGAAGACCCCGCCGCACGACCGGGTGACCCGTGCGGCAGTCGACCTGCGCCTGCATGGGAGGGAATCAAGTAGGAACGGGCTCAAATCTGGGTTGCGAAAAGTCCCGACAAATTAGGCAATTTTCCACATCCGTTTTTAAAATGATGCTGTACTGTCCGTAACCCTTCTAGCAGCCGAAATATATATTGGCGCATGGAGACTTAAGTGAGTACAGACGTCAAGCATTCCTGTCCGGTAATTGTGCCGTGAGAGTATTATTTCTTCCGTACCATTGCAGTCGCCCTGAACTATAGTCGGACTGTTTCACACTAATCCCAGTAGAAAATTATTATTCAGTGTAATGGCATTATCCCTGGGGTAAATGAATCGGCATCAGCAATGTAAACCTAATATAACGAAACGGTAAATTTTCGGAATAATTTGGGGAAAAATGTTCTCTCAATTCTACGCTCAGCCACAAAAACGTGCCACGTTAAAGAAGCAACCACATCTCATTAAATTTGTGACAAGTGACACTAATATGAGTAATGCAATCTTTAATTTATTTGAAAATCGCTTGATTTCCAACGAACCATCACGTCTTTCCTGCCCATTCAATGAAATATGCGTTTTGTACACTCGTGCCGATCCTCCAATGGCCGATGTCCCGTCTCCCGGATTTGGACTGCACTCACGTGGTAAGCTCGGGGTAAGGAATGATGCGGCGGGCGCACGCCGGTGGAGAAGGCACCGTGGGAAAGGGGAAGTCGAGTCGATGAGTACCACGCAGCGTCTACCTCTTAGTGAGTGTAGTTCCAATTTAATCCACCAATTAACAAAATTTATTTCTTTTTTTCCGTCCCGTGGACGAAAGTCGTTTGGGGGCGGTTGATGCGGTCGTGCGTGGCTCACGGGCGCCGACGTGAGTCCGTGCCCGAGAGCACAGGAGAGTCGGGAGGGCACGATGGAAGGGAGGCGAAGGGAAGGAAAGCGGAAGTGGACCGTAGGTTGCGGGAGCGCACCCCCCCCCCCCCCCGTCCACCCATGCACCCTTAAGAGGAAGGCTGATGGGGCGAGCGGAAAGGCAAGGCCCTGCTTCAACAGCTCTCGTCGATTCTTGAAAATCACCAAGGGCGACGAGCATGGACACGACAAACCAAACAGTCACCAAACCGAAGAGTTTGAGTCAATGGAGAAATACTATATTCCATGACCGATTCAATAAATAGTCCCACGTCCTCGGAAGGTTTCTAGCCTACCTGAGTGAGGGAAGCCCGGCGGTGGCGCCAGACTGCTCCCAACGAAAGCTTCAATGGGATCCACAGTCCCGCATGACTTGAAATGGATTCGGAAATGTGTTTTTGTGTTAGTGTATCCCATACGAGACCCAATTTGGGACGATGGTGTGGAAGCAAATCCACTGGAATCTATCCCTTCGAGAGGGAATCTAATGTTGGAATTCCCTCGGTTTCGTCACAGCCATCGTGCATTTCATTGTGGAGCTAGCTACTTCACCTTCCTTTAATAAAACAGCTGATCCATCTGATTCATCCATAAGACTCACCGTAATAAAATTTTGATGACAGTTGATGTACTCTGGCGCCTGAGATTGATTCTGCTCTCCCGAATGGTCCGTCATCGGTCTTCTCTAAAAATTCAGGACTTACATACTTGTCACCGCTAAAACAAAATGTATAATCTTAAAATATATTAATTTAAAACATGTTTCAGATTTCATCAGAGTTGATACATTTTTGCGAGTGAACAAATGGGAATGCCAGTGTTAAGAAATTTTGAATTATGTAGTTTGAATCGAGGAAGTGTTTTTGTCTCAAGTTTTGGATGAAAACGAATTAAACTTTTCTCTTAAATAATGCGAATTTCTGTTTTTTTTGATGAACTAGACTTCAATTCTCCCTCTTCCTGCAGCAAGCAATGCTTACATCAAGTCATATGATGCATAGATTTTGCCATAATTTATATGACATACATTATGTGTGAACTTTTTCCTCGTCATCTTGGAAGTTTTATTTTTAAGTTTGGTAAACCTTTGCGACGATACATCAATGAATCATTTAGCTTACAGACTTCCAACTTCCAGACCACAGGCCAACTTTGGGCCACACTCCTTGCTTTGGATTCTCTCCTCTCCCTCGCTTTTACTCCCCACACTTCTTAACTCCTTTTTCAGTACAAGATATCGTTATAGGCAAAATAGAAACATTTTAAATCAAACCTGATAAGCACGTGAAGATGTTTTAACTTAATTTTTCGAAGTTTTCAAAAGTAGTTTAAGTGTGGACAGTATGCTGGCTTATTCACCTGAAAACTGCCGCATTCCGTCTTAGTTACTTATCTTCAGCAAAGATAATTAACTAAGTTTTACGTATATTCGGCGAAGCTGGATTTAATTGGCGACTCAGATTAATTTTAAGTATCGCTCCAACACGCAATGAAATGGTCAGCCATGCTTGAATTTTACGTTATGAGTGGGTGTATGAGAATGGCTCTGAAATCGACGACTCTGAACTCTCAACGCTTTGATTCATTGGTGTAAATTAACTGAGCCGTTAATTTAATTTTACAAATAATGAAACAAGCCCTCGCGTCGCCCGAGAGAGTCTAAACTGCGGTCTTCTGGTGCTCACGGTGCTCGAGGGATTGAGAAAAAAATAAGAATTATTACAGACTGTCCTGACGAGGGAGTAGATGCATGTATGTATATCGTGTGCGAAGTCAAGCCATCTCATCATGTATTTCGCTTCATTCATCTTCAGCGATAAATAAAAATGCGTGAAAATTCGTGAAAAAATAATAGCGCTATAAATATTAGATAATCTCTGATTGGTTACCCTTAAAAAGCAATTAATGTAGTATTAGGATAAGTAAGTACGCTAAAACACTAGCGTATGATAATGTGCATATAATGAAACTTTCGTATGATTAGCGATAATAATTGGCATGCTAAATTATGAGCACAGAAAAATAAATTCCGTTGCTTTCAATAATTCTATCCTTTCCCCAAAGAGGCTGCTGTCACCATCGGAATACATTTTAAACAAGAGCGAGTATCCTATACTATTTATCACAGATTTTTTTGTGCGTTACACCTGTTTCAAAATCATTTTTTTCTCTGATCAAGAAGTGTTCAATCCAACGTGTGCTTTCCTATTCTTAATAATATTATAGTCCTGAAAACAAAACTGCAGTAAGCTTATTGGAACCCTTGTATGAAATTCCTTTGGAATCATTGCATTAAAATTGCAGGTGGTGGGTGGAAAATAAATTAGCAAATAAATGCCTGTGGTGTTATATGAAATCAATAAATTCCGGGTGAGGCATTTCGAGTAAATTACCAAATATTTGCATCTGCAGAGTACTCCGTGACCCGCAGTAAATGCTTGAGGCGTGGGGTGGGGTCCAGGAAACCGGCCTTGCACGTATAAACGTTCACTTATACGTCGATACAAATGTATATTTCCCATCCACGAGCGCAAATACTTATGTACGTATCTATTAATGCGCATACATGCCGAATTTCAATGCTTATCAAGCGAAACTCAGAGGCATTACTTTCAACAAACCAGTATATAAACTTATGCAATGGAGATGGTGAATAGACTCAGCTGAAGGAAGTCACCGGCAGCATAGTGACGGTTGGGGAAGAATGAGAAGGCCAGCAAACCGAAGGCGAACGGACGCATTTAGTATCTCCCTCGAAGAGCGCGCTTCACGGTCTTAAATGAGCGGTGGCCGCGCTCATTTCAGCGGCGGGCCTCCCGATGAATGGCGGGGGTGACGCAGCGGGGCCGCGGCGCGAGGGAGAGCGGAGCGAGGGCGATAATGACGAGGGGTTGGAGAGCCGAGGGCGAGTGGGAGGTGACTCGATGGGTGTAGGGAAGGGGGGCCGTGGGGTCGCGAAAGAGACCCCGGCGTCCGGGATCCGACAACCCGCCCCTTTGGCCCGGTGAACGGACACCTTCCTGCCGCCGCACCAGATCATCATTCCCAGCTTCCTTTTCACAGGGTTCCCCCCTCTCCCGCGATGTTCTCATCGCCCGCCCGCCCCCCCCCAACAACCCCCCTACCAACAACCCCCACCGACCCTCCCACCGAGAGCCGCCCGCGGCCATCCCGAGGCAACCAGCCAGCCAGCCAGCCGACCGACCGACAAACGGCCGCTGCTTCCGTTGAGACGTGGAGCGAGGCCGAGTCCCCGACCCCCACTGCGCCCCTCCACGCTCTGCCCTGCCCACCCCACTCGTAGGGGGTTGCCTGGCGAAACAATGGGTTTTTTCAATACGGCGTTTTCGCACGCGGGCGCGAGTTCGTTTGCACGCTCCCGTGCGGACGGCGGACGAAACTTCGGCTTACCACGGCCCCCCCCCCTTACCACGGCCTTTTGCCCGCCCCAATCCTTTCTGGCCTGCGGAGGATTAAAAACAGGAGAATAAATAACTCGCTTTCGCGAGGAGAGGATGTGCCCATGAAGGTGCGTGTTTTTCTCATTGTCAGCTCCGAACAAAGCGGACGCGGCCTCCGCTCCGAGTGCATCATGTGAGGGGCAGGGGATGCCTTCCCTTCCCCTTTGGCTCATTCTGAAAGCTGTGCAAATGTTCCATGATTCCATAGCCTTACTAATTACTAGCTCGACCTATCTCGTGGATGTGAGTCCCGTTAGTGTTTGTGATATTTAAATCTCTCCCTCGACCGCCGACCCCGTCTCAGAAATGTCGAGTGCACAGAAATTAGTCTCAGATTAGAAGGGAGCATCAACTGATGCTCCCTCCTAATCTGAGACTGTACCCATAAGTACCCTTATGAAAATTTTCATATAAAGTTGTACATTACCGTGCTTTCCGATTGGCCTTTGAAGGTAAATCGGGTGCATTGAAATAATAGGCCAAAGGAACATAATTGACCCTTGGTTTGCCTCCGCCCTTCCTCGACACGCTAAATAGATTCGAAGACGAGGGAAGATTAGTCCTTCATCGTGAACCATTTCGAAATAAATGAGGTATAGTTAATCCTTGATATAGTTCATCGCCCCTAATCACACTCGCAACCCACGAATCAGCTCAGCGGCCCGCCGTCGCCGCACATTCGAAGAACGAAGGCAGCAATTTGGGTTTAATGGTACGTTCATGGTAAGGTGGCAGGCGTTCGGTAGTCTTATGCGCAGGTGGGTCTAGTCCATCGGGAATATGACGACGGGTGATTCGTAACAATTGGAGAGGCATGCCCGAAAGGCCAACGAGAGGGGAAAGGGTAAAGGGGAGAGGACGGTTTCCTCGTCTCGGATAAGGGAGCTCATTTAGATCTTTCTGAAATGCACACTTCTTGATGGGCAGCATGGCGTCGCCCGAACCAAAATCGGTATCCGCGGAAGGCACCCAACGTGCACGTGACCCACCAGCGGCGCCCTCTCGTGCACTCATTCCCCGCGTGACAGCATCGGCCCCCGTGAGCGCGAGCGGGCCGCGGACTCGAGAGAGAGGGAAGGGAAAGGAGCGAGTGGGGCGAGGGGAGAGGCGTGGACACGCGAGAGGAAGCAACGGAAGGAAGGTACGTTGACAATGAAGACGGGAGCACCCCGTGCAGACGTCCGCCGACGCTGCTGCATCCCGACCGAGGAGCATCACGGCGGTCACTCGTTCCATCTGCCTCGAGTGCAATCGCCGCGTGGTTCCCTCGCGTTAATGAGCTCTTGTTTGGCGGGCGCAAGGGGTCCCGTGGCCGACGGAATTCGAGGCTGTTTTTTAGTTGCCCCGTGAACCCAAAGCACGAGCGACGCAAGCGGCCGCGAGTTTAATCATTCTTCACCCTCCACTCAGCCCTCGCCTCAATCCTCACGCCGCGCCGCCGGGTGGAGGGGACACGAACGCATCCCGTTCAATACTTTTGAAGGCGGAACGACAAACATGCTCCGCACTTATCTTCATTTGAATTTAGTGCATTTAATTGTTGTCGACGTCTGCCTGCCGCCGAAGCGTGTTTCAAAGCGGAGACCTGTTCGTGAGCCCCTGGAGCTTTCCGCGAGGACGAAGGCGCAGCGCCGGGAGCAATCCCATTCGGTCGTACAGGTTGTTAAGAATTGCGAGTTTGAATTATTCACTTGTTGTGTCGGAAATATCGCGATGATGGATGTCTTCGTTTGCCATGATGGGATCTGGCATTTAGCGTAAGGACGACCTTGAGGAAAATTATTCTTTATTTTAAAAAAAGATGATGCTGTGGAAATGTGTCGCGAAGGCAAAAGAGCGATGTTATCTTGCAATAGGCCTCGTGTAGAATATCGTGCGAGAGCCCGTGATCGTGATGAAATCGGTTCGATCTTCGAATTTCATCGTTCGCAACGAGGAGACAAGATTTCGGAAAACGATGATATCTTAAACACAGCACCGTATTATTTACTTTTATATGTTGCACCACAAGCCACGGCTAGGGTGATGGCAGGATGAGCCATCAGTTATTACACACAAGATATTCGATATTTACAAATACACAATAAACGTCAAGGGGCTCAGTGAGGGGATATGTAATTCAAACGGTAGAAATAAGGACAGCTTTCACTGAAGTTCGTTTCAAATGCTAGTGCACGCTACCGAGACGTGGTACTAATAATCAAGGAGTCAATAGCCAGGCGTAAAGTACAACTGCTTTAATTCTTGCACCCGTGGTACACTTAAAGTTGTTGCAAATTGAAGATTTGAATGACTGCGTTCGAAATAAACTTCCCAACTTCCTGGACGATTCCAAAATGGTGGCATATGACTCCGTGCCTCTCACACTTATCTTTGCCCTTTATTTTCGTGTCAGAGCAAAACTACGAGGCAATATACACTTACGTGGAATATAATAATGCACTAATAAATTTTGTTGATCCTTTGTGATCACCCGTATATTGTGTATGACCAAGGGTTTATAGTATTTTCCAATTTAATAGTTTTTCCATGACCCATTGATGGTGAAGGCTCAGGTTTTCTCTGTGTAGCATTATTTTTGGTGTATGTTTGCGTATTACCACGCAATAGTTCTCTCTGAGAAGTATTCTCTCGCCACTCGCTTCGGAAGAGTCATCTTGGTTATTCCCGGAGAAGGTGTCATTTACTAGATTTTGATAGACATATACAAATCAACATTTCAGGGGTATTCTTTACTTGCTAAATCACCTCCCATATTCTGACAGAGCGCTTAGAAACGTTGAAAGAACCATTCAGAGTGAGCCGCTTGCGTCATTTTATATATTTATTAAAGTATTCAATAAAATTTGAAGTTGGCACCGCGCAAGAATGGCCTTTTCAACTAGCAACGAATGGCCTTCAGTTTCATCCTCTCACATTCCACCCCACTAATGTCTGACGGGTGCTGTAAATCCTTAGTCTTGAGTCTTAAATTCTTGCTTTTCAGCAACAATTGGTAATGCCTTTTAAGGATAATTGGAAGCCCTCGAGGTACTTTCATGCTAATCGTTCACATTGTCTCACTTTGCAAGTATTGCAATTCACGTGTCGAGTTCTTTTCAGCCGTGCAACACACACTCTCTTCAAACCAAGATTAAACAATTTTAACATATCAACTCCCATAACGTTTTATTCAACAATGGTAGGGTGTGAAAAAATTCTCTGATATACACCGTGGGCAAGTTCTCGTTCCCTCTAAATTATTAATTTATCAATTCCTCTTCAATTCAAAGGTCTAGCTAAATACAGTAGTGTCGGATAACTAAGTAGGCATTTAGGCCCCGGCTATACGCTTTTAAGGGTCGCGACGACGGGCGAAAATGAAATCGAACGAATAGGTGTTCGCATCTTCGCAAACAGTACTGTTTATCGAGCTTTTCTTAGTGCAGAACTCAAGAAAAGTTTCGTTGTCGATCAGGTACAATATAACAACTGAATTCGCTTGCTATTAAAACAATTGAATACGATGACTTGCCCTTCTTAGGCTTCCACCATATCGTGAAGATTTCGCCATAAATAGATTGAGTACAATGAATTTAAATTTTTTCCATTAATTATAAATAAAGGTAGAAGTGAATTGCAATGTTATCGTTTAATAATGTAATGAGAGTAAATGTTGGTCGTGTGCAATGTAACTTGATAATTTAAATCGCGGGTATAAAACATAAAAACTGTGGGAGGAAATAATTTTCCTGGGGAGAGCCTGAGATCTTGACTGGCAAGGGTTGATTCGGCATCGGCCTTTAATGGGGGTGGAGAATTTCTTTGGGGAACTTGCCACGTGCTCCAATAGCCTAGGCCAAAATCATATAGTTTCTGGTGGGATGAGATTTTAGTTGAAAATGATTTTGGGGTACTTATTTTCAAATAATTAATTTTACCTTTTTATTCGACTGAGAAATACAAGGTGGATTCCGGGTGACCTGGATTCGAGGCGTGGAGTGTGACCGCTCCCGTCCGCTTACTCCCTGGTGACGAGGTTTGCTCCAGTCAAGCGCGCGATTTAGTCTAGCGATAAACCCTTTTTACCACTTTTTTCCTTAGCATTGACATGTTTAACGCCTTCTTTGTCGTACTTAGTAATATTCGTCTCATTCCATTCTTCTTAACTCATTGCCCAGGCTCATGACGTTTCCATTTGAAAATCCGCCAAGTATGATATGCGAAAAAAATAGCGATAGCCGTGTCTTCATCTATATTATACACCAGGCCGGCCATAGCCGCTGCAGTTTCCTCCTTCTTGTAAGTACGTTCTCGGCTAGTTCCCATGCGTGGTTTCCACTGAATAAATTACAACCTGAAAAGCGACGCAGTAATTGTATGTTTCGTCATGACTCCGCACACTTCCTCCTCCCGAGTCACGACGACGCTGGCGACACTACGGCGGGAAGTGATACCAGAGGAGCGAGCCGAGGTTGAGCCCCGCGCACGCCGTCTGTCTCCTTCGGAGCGGAAGCCTCTCCTAACCTTTGGCCCCCTTTACTCTCCGCCTCATGGACTCCGTGCCAGCCGTGTTGACACTCGAAAAGAGGTCACTTTCCGTGGTCCCAGATGGATGTAGGGCAGCGATGCCCTCGACCTTGACTTGACTCACGGATCGAGCTGGCAAAGGCGAGCGGCACCCAAGGGCACGCGACTCTCTCGGGTGCGGCTGCATGGTCGCTCTCTTAGCCACTCGCGTTGTTCGCGGGCCAGAGATCATTTCAGCAATCAAACGTTAGGCGCACTGGCGAAGTTTTTATCGCCGCCTTCTTTCGAGTGGAAACATTCTTGATGGGGAAGCACTATTCAAGCACTACGGAGCTCACGCTCAATTTAGAAGTAGGAACGTGGCCGGCCTGAATTCTGGCCTGAAAAGCGGAGTATCGTAAACGCAGTTGCATTACCGCTGGGCAACAGCTAAGTTCATGAAGAGACGATCCGTTTTGTACGGGTAAGTAGAAGCATAATAATCCCATATAAAAACGACGCAACTAAGACTAACGTCACCTACTCAGATCTTTTCTTCGTTGCTCCACGAGTTCCGGGTCGCAATAGCGGTTGGTCGTGGGCAAAAATAATGAAGCCAACTCTTTCGCCCATCGAGGGACGTGCACGCCGTGTCGAGTTTGTCTCGGGCGTGTATTCTGCGTTGTCATGTGCTGAATTATTCTGTGTTGTGTTTTCATGTGCAATGTGCCTTGAGTCCTAGGGGTACATGGCGGGAAATAATTACCACCTACGACTGAAACGAAAGTAAACTGGCCAAAGAATTTCTGTAAGCAAGTCTTTCCAGGATTCTGAATTTATGAGAGAATTCTAAAACTGAACCTCTGCGCTGAAATGACTGCGTACCATTTATGTCACATGCATGTTCATTTCATCTCCGAGGTTCTCCTTCTCTCGTGTGAAATACGTGGTGGAGCAGCAAAAGATATTATTGATTATTTTTTGGACATGTAGAAAAAATAAAAATACGTTGAATTAAATACAGATACTTTTGGCATCATTCGTAACGAACTAAATCATTATGCAAGTAAGTAATAGGCCGTATAACCAAGTTTTTATAGTTATCCCGACTTTCAAAACGTAACAGGAGAAGGTGTAGAGTTTAAGATGATACGAAAGCTGTATGAAGTAATGTAATCGACGTAAAATCTAATGGTTATACATATTTAATCGGGTGGAGAATTCTGCCTTTTCTAAAATAAGCTAAACACCTGTGATAAGAGGCGCTCGATTAGAAATGATCAACGGCCGTTAGTAATCCCTTCACATGAAATGGCGTTTGGACGGCAATGAATACTTGTTTACCTGCCCCGTTCCACATGTTTGTGCCCCCGCCTACCAGCATCGAGCATTATTCGAGGCAATCTGAACGTGGTGTATCCGTGGAGCCATCCCCCGTTGACGGTAACAATAGGACACTGACTCTCTGAAACATCCTCGGTATTGTTTTCTCTCAAGTATACCCACTTAATTGGCACGGAGATTAATTCGCTAGATGACATGTTTGGGTTTGAATCCTACATTGGTGCGCCGCTGAGTGACGGGGTGATTTTACACTTTTGCATCAATCCTTCGATTTTCGCGGCGATCAATTTCCAAACGTCGCTCGCTAGAAATGATACTTTATGGAAATTCAGAGATGGGTAGGAGGTTACGATACAGACATATGTAGGATTGCGTTTCTCTAGGAATTACTTTACTGTCTTAAATGATAAAAAGCAGTTGGTAATAGACACATGACATCGGTACTCAATAGTAACATGCTATGTTAATTTGTTGTCTCTAAAAACACAATGATCCAAAGTCTTACTGGTTCAAAGGCGACCTTCGACAACAAAAGGCAAACTACATGAAATGTCCATTATATGTTATAATTTGGGACTTAGTTTCAGTATTATGTTTGAGATTCTATCTCTAATTGCAATTATTGTGGCGAGCCCTTTGAAATAATTAAGAGAATGACATCGACATGCCAAGCTGAATAGCGTATAATGTATCACAAATCACTCACTTTCAAGAGTGATTAGCAATTGCTTATGGAATCGAGTGTGGGCCGCGTGGTAGGCAACATGGTGAATCAGGCGTTGTCATTCTCGACGCTAACGGAACACGCCCGTTAATTTGAGTCTAAAAATAAGGCATAAACACATATAGGCAGTTAAGTAAAAGAATGAATCAGTGCTTATGCGTGTTATATATGTAAAAATATTAAAAGTGAGATTCCAAGTGTGCATTGAGCTTACGCGGAGGATTCCGTTCTCACCAACGGAGACCACGAGCATCGACCTCGGAGAAGAAATCGATCCAATTGAGTGATATTTGTTAGTGAATGAAAGCATGGAAAAGTAATGCTTTGGTTTAGAAAGTACGGAATGTTAAGATAAGATGTCCTCCGGCTCCAAGGTTGGAGCCAAGGGCGCCTTCATTACCCTAACTAAACAGGTATCCTACAATGTGGAAGAAATTATTATTTTCCGCGATTCATAGAAAACTTGTACTCTCGCACCCTAGAATCCGTTGCGTCGGGTCATGCTTGACCGGGGAAAATTTGTGGCCGTCAAAGGGTTAGGTGGAAGGTGATCGCTAATTGAAATAATCCACCGGCAACAAATAAAGCAAGGATACAACCATTGTGTGAGAGGCTATAATTTTCTATACAGCCTTCCCAGTTCACGTGACGCGCACAAACGCTTCGTATGAAATTAGTCGAAAGATTAAGTGATAAGTCGTATTCTCTCGAGCCCACCCCGCCCCCGTCCCCCTTCCCCCGCCGACCCCCCTCAAGCCCATCCGGGGCAGTGGGAGTGCGGTGAGCCACGCCCCGGTCCCCCGCCCACCCCCCGTGACATGGCACGTGACATGTGCGAGCGGGCGAGAGAAGCGAGCTGCTAAGAATGCTAAGCTAAGCCATATTGATGAAGGAGGGAGGCCTCCTTTCTATTCCATATCCGCGTGGTTTGCATGCGTAGGAGGACAGATGCCAGTTCATGCGGCGGGAAGCGGGAATTGAAGCGATGGGGGGCGGGTCCCGGGGTGGGTCGGGGAAAGGGCGAAGAAGGACGCGGAATGGGGGAGGGGACTGCACGCCCACTCCAAACTATTACTTTGTGCTATTACGGTCAATGGTTCTCACCCCGTCGCCGTCCTCTCCCGCTGAAATGGCGGCGGATGGGCCCGCTACGCCTAGACTGCAGAGGGCAATGCCGGGAGTGGCGCTTTCCTCGTAACTGGCTCCCCGGGGACGAGGCTGCCGATGGCCGGAGTGGAGGCGGGCTTTTACTTTCGGCTCATCGTCGCCGTTTCAATTCAATGATCTCAAACGTCGATTTTGCAATCCCCCCTCTCCAGTCGTTCTGCGTTCAGACGTCCTCGGCCGCCCTTTCCCTTCCATCGCTTGCCCTTAATGAATCTGTTATGCTTCAAGGTGTGCCCTTTCCGTTTCTTTAATTCCTCATTGTGCTCCGCGTGGCCTTCTCCTCTTCCATTTTCCGCCTCCTATTGCGGCTGGCCATTCCGTGGATTTGTGTTGTAGAGCATTCCGGTGCTGAAAGTCATGGTTCACCTTATCTAAAATTGAAGATTTGTACAAGACTCCATGCATCTACGAGGAAATGAGGGTGTCGCTTCGTATCGTCTTTCGTCCAGCACTGCAATCAATAATTGCATGTGTACCTAAAGTCGCGGGCGACATGTCACAATCTCAGCCCGAACTCGTGTGTCCTTACTTGACTCCACAAATATCGAACGGTAACTCCGAATGTGAAGCTGAGCTATGCTTGATTTTCAAATAGGACCTCATCCCTACCCTTCTATTTTCTTCAAAAATATTGTTAAAGTTTTGGTACTGAAAAATCAAACTGATTAGCGCACGAGTTTGAAATGGATAACCGGAATTTGGAGTGTATTTCTCTTAGTATTTCCGTGCCATGGTTTTCGAGAAGTGCATTTAAAGTGTGACACATCTCGTATGCCATCTTTCCCATTGTGCGTCAATTTTATGAACACGCGGCGTCTGGTGTGCAGGGATGGTTTCCACCCATCCGGGCTTCATCTTACCCATTACCATTTCGCCTGATCTCTCCCGACCAATCATATTTGCACGCTCACGACAAATGGCGGCCGCGGCACTTAAGCGTCTCGCACGCAACCAATGAAACTGCTCCAGGAAATAGTATCAGTCGTAGTGTCTGCTTTCATGTGTGGAACATCATTCTCAAGTTTGCGGTGTTCGAAAACCATCTGCTGCATTTTCATTTTGCCTCGAACTACACCAATATCCTATATGGAGCAGGTCCCTGGTTGTTTTGTAATATTCTGAAAGAAATGTATTTTAATAGACTTAAAAATTCAAATAACATCTTAAACCGATTCATTTTTCACGGAAATTGATTCACATATAATATTTTGGGGTTTGGTGTGTTCATATTAGGTACCCATGTGTCAATCAGTATAATTCAAAACAATGCAGTCCATTGCCAACGGTATTTTTCTGGAAATTAAATAAAAATTCAATCCAAATTCCATTACTAAACTCTCTAATGAAGTTATTAAATGTTCAATAGAACACATATCATATTACGCATGCTTCGTATAGTCATCGACAAGAAGTCGTCTGTATATCCTCATTAACCTTTACTCTGGTCCATTCAGAGGAAATGATGTTTTCTTTTAGACCCCCGAAACTCATCTACTAGGTAATTAAATCTCTGCATTAACTAAGAGCCTATTTTATTTCACCGACAAACACTTCGAAAAGGAAGTTTTATTTTGCAGGGAGCATTTTTAAATATTTGATTATAAGATTCCACAAACCGAATTCTCTTGTGAAATTTGGAATGAACCATTTCTTATTCAACAATCCCCTCCAACTTTGTCACGCCGCGTAGCAAATATACGTCGAAGGCGCACCAATACTTTTTTACCCAGACTTATAGATCTCCACCTATCATTTAATTCGCGGTCCAAGATTGATCGATAGAGACCTTGGCTCGGAACGCAACTCAATTTGCTAGTAAATTCACCACTTGGGCGAAATTAACTAACCGGAGTGGAGTGAAACTAAAATTCTCTCTGATACATGGTGATCTAGTTACTTTGTAATCCGATTTTTTCTCCGTGTAATAATAGTTTGATGATATTTACAGTGATTTACATTCATTGGCCTCTTATTGCGACAATTTCTCACTAACGGCTCAAAAATAGGCTCCCTGAAAATAGGTTTCTTGATTTGCCACAGTCTAACATGCTAATCCCCAGAACCGCCTAGAAAGTACCATGAGAAATGTTAGCCGGAGGACTGGATCAATCTTTTTCATTGTGAATGACGCGAATGCCTGGGAGATTTCTTCCTCGGAGCAGATTAACAAATGTGAGCGCGAAGGACATACACATTGGACCACGCGAGGGATATTTGCCCTGCTTGTCTGCTGTCTTGAGATGCAGCGCCCTCTCGAATCGTTCTGTGGAGACGTTTAAATGGCGTTGTCGTCCGTCTTCTTATCCTCCCCCCACTCCTCAAACCTACTCGCCCTCTCCTCCTGCCCTTCCCGCCTCCGACCCCCCTCCCCCCGCGTCTCCCTTGCTCCCCTCTCACGGTCCGCTTCCGCGCCACCTTCCTCGCCCTCCGGAACCCACCCGTTTTCTGCCTGCGCCCTCCCTGCAACACCCACTCCGCTGCTGGTGTGCGGAGGGAGGCACAGCGGCTCAACTTAGAACATTCGTGGTGGTATTTTTTATGACAGGTGGCCGACAGCAGAGGTCATTTGCGCCAATAGGGAGGGGTAGGAGAGGATGAAGGATGGAGAGAAACCCGGCGTCGGCATTAGCCTACTCTTGTCGAAAGGCGCCTAGGGGTCCGCAGTTTAGCGTCCCATCTGACGGACGTCGTGCTCACTCAAAGTGCTCTCCACAGAGCACCTCAAGTAGGGATCGGGAGACCGGTGAGAAATGTTTGTTGTCCTCAGGATGTGAAGCAGCGTGTACGTTAGCTCCCGCACCATCCCGATCCCCGGTAGGTTCGTATTGTGCTTCGCCGATGGTGCTCCTTCCCGAATCGTCGACCTAATTGCATTTAGAATTTCTAATCTTCGACTACAGATATACTTACCCAAAGCCGCGAGTGGTCAGTGGCCATTTTCAATAGGTTGATCTAATCAGTGAAACAGTGGAAGTAATATGTTGACATGTTCATTAACAGCTTAGATAACCTTTGGTTCGCCAGCGAAAAATTTTACAAAGCATATACCGACTGGATCAATGCCCAATTGTCAGTTACTTCAATTCCACGAGCTGCAAAACTCACGCGTGGCATCAGTGTAATATTACGTCCATTCCGGTACCATTTCATTCTCCGTAGTATACTTTTCATTGAAGAAAATTTGTGTTTTTATTTGGTGTTCATTCAAGGATGAGATAATATAAATTGAAATTGAAAAAAATTGAAAAGCCCTAAAATTTCTGAAAAAATCAATTTAATGCTTTTAAAAAGACTGCAAAAACTTTTGTTTTACGCTTAAAAACTTAAATTGCGTGCATATTTCACATGCATATTTCCTCTTTTGTCTTTTCGTATTTATGATTTCATAAATGACAGCTAACATATTTGGTGTGCTTTGGTCATTGTCATCGTCCTGCATTTTTAGTCGTACAGTTCAAGCAAGCACGTTGAGCGCAAGTGGTATTGTTATATATTTCCAGCAATGCGGTGAACGTCATTTTTACTCGTAGTTAATTTTATTGTTGCAATAATCATGCCTGGACAATTTTTCATTCGTGTAATTAATACATGTACAATTATAGTTTAATGAGAGGAAACCCTTCCAAAAATTCGACTTTGGTACCGAAAAAGGGGCCTAATTTACGAGCGAGCGGTTGAAGCAAAAGATTGAATACGCTTCCAAAGGCTTCCCCGAGGAGTCGTGAGGAGTTTCCGGAGGAAGGAGAGAGACTCGCGGCGAGTGCCAAGCGCACGCGGCAGGCACACTCTAATTGAAACGCAGCGAAACACCCTCCCTCTCTCCGCCCCTTCCGACCACGGCACCCCGTTCGCCATCCCGGAGGCCTCAGTTCTCTCTCTCTCTTTCGCTCTGCTCAATTTCCTTTTTTTTCATTGGCCCATCCAGTCAATTAGATACATGGAGTGGGAGGGAAAGATATCGACAATAAAAAAAGCAACAACTCGGGTCGAGATTTCCGAGGGCCATTTTTCGAATTAGCGAAACGCTGTGGAGAGGCACTGGGGATGGGCTGAGATGGGTAACACGCCCCTTGTAACGGAAAAAATGCCCCGGGGGAAGGATGGGGGTGGCGCCGGGGGGAGGGGACGAAAAAAGAAGAATGATGAATGGCGGAGAGGAGCGGAAGGGGGGCAGGGTAAGGAGAGTTGTTGGGGGGGTTAAGACCAACAACCCCCTCCTCATCCCAATCCCCCCCCCCATAATACTCCGACGGGCCCCCATGCGCCGGCCGCGAATAACGTGCCTAACGAGGGGGTATCAATCTGAGGCGACCCCCACCTTCCCCCGCCCCTCGCCCCCCTCGGTTTGCCTTCTCCCCCTCCCCACGCCCTGAATCAACAAGTGACCGGCTTTCGTCACGCGGCCCAATCTCACTCACACACGAACAAACTCACTCACCCACGCACCCACCAGAAGCTTCCGCCCGCCCCTCCTTCCTCCCGCCCGCCCCTCCTTCCTCCCGCCCCTCCTTCCTCCCGCCACTTTCCGCACCCCCCCCCACCACAATGCTTTTAATTGATGTATTTGCGACAACCCCGGGCCACATACTCTCGCCCCGCGCCGCTATCCGTAGTTCCGATCTGCCCGTGGGTGTTTGCACGCAATGCGTGCGTCTGCGCGGGCACACGCACGCGCGAGTCGTGTGCGGTGTGCGCGCGCGTTGGACTAATTGCAAATCCGCGTGACGTCGTTCTACGGGAGTCAGTGCGGAAGCGTCGTCTTCAACGAATCCCGCCTTCGAGAGCCGGATGACCGCCGATCATCGGGAGTGAGTCGCTCGGAGGATGGCGGGCCGCACTCCTCGAGCACCACCCGCGTCACGAGGAGGACACGACCACACGCTCGACCGAACTTTCTTCCCGCCCTTCCGTGCCCTCGGCGCGACTGCCCTCCTTCGGCGTCGGATGAAACTGGGATGCGTCCCGGGGTGGTGTGGGGATGACGTCACTTCTCGCCTCGAACGTCTTCGTCGACTTCGTCAAATTTTACCCACTGTTAAAAAGATGTACGGGAGTCATCCGAGGTGCTATGCTCGTCTGGGGATGAGTGGTTCATTTGGTAAGGATGGAATATCGAGAAAAGGGAGGAGCGAACCCTGGCGTTGGCCCTTGTGAAATGCCGCCGAAGGGTCCACGTTTTAACGCCCTATACCACGGTCATCGTATCCCAATTGAAATGATTTCCAAATAGCACTTGAAGTGTGGGTCAGAATACCAAGGAAAAATCCTACTACCACCGGGATGCAAACGGGGACCACCGCGGAGGGAAGCCATCACGACCGCAACGCACCAACCGTATCTCCGCTGCATTTTAAAGTGAAAACTCAGTATACTTAGATGTACTCATCTTTGCAGTTGGACTTCATGGTTACATGGGGACGCTTCAGTATTCGCTAGCCACATTTAGTAGAGAAATGCTTTTGCTGGTCTTACGTGAGAAATATTTTTACCGTGTGATTAATTATGGTACTTTCACTCTGGTTTAAATCGCGTTATTCTATGAGTAGGTAACCCTTAAACGATAATGAAAATGTTATGGCGACATAATTTCTGTTAGAGAATTCATATATTAATGCCCCAAAGCCATAATTGAAAATTTTAAGACTTAGGCCCAAATTTATAGTCTCGTTTAATCCAACCGTAGGTAATACGGACTTTAACTCGGAGGCTACCGGAAAATCCGGTTTTATAAACATATAAGATAGCTCATAAGTGAATGTGAGCGTTGTGACCGTGGTGCCATCGTATGTCAGTTACTAAGCTGTTTAATGGTCGGTCCTGAACTGAACTAACGGTCATGATAAACCTTTCCTTCGAGAACAGAGAGAATGCTTGGACAGCGAGGTTGAGGGAGGTTAGAGTAGACATTTCGGATGGAATTAAGGGAGGTAGAAAGAAGCCATGGGGAGCTGCAGTGTGCGATTCAAGAGTATTTTGTACCATATTTTTTAGGGTTTAGGAGTACTGTAATATTTAGTCCAAATTTTACATCAAAAAACTAGCCTAAATCGGTAGATACATGCATCTGCTACTAATTCTGAGCAACGCTAATACTTCTGCTTTGTTGACGTAAGCGAGCTATCTGAAGGTTTTGTGTTGTTCTTTGCGGTCGAGAAATTTTTCTTTAGTTCCAACTTATTCACCCTAAAGAAAGTAGATTGCATTTTATTTTTTCCCGAAGAGAAATTAAAAGGGTAATGAGTAGCACTAAGCCTTACCTAGTTGACGTTATACTTTAATCGGGAATATCGAGGGTATGTTTGAATAGGCAGAGTAAATCCTCTGTATCGCCAGTCGGATTTTCATCAAAGCGACTCGCTGCACACAAGAACCCAGGAGCTTTCAATTTTCACTATCGTACTCCATTATTTACCCAACACCCTTCTCGTGTGATCGCGTGGAGAAATGGAAAACAGACTAGAAAGAGAACTAGCCAGAACGAACGAAACATTCACGAAAATATGAATGAAGGAAACTAGAGCTGGAAGATATCAAAATAGCCTGCTCGTCGGTGGTGTTTTGAAGATGTTTTTTAAGCAATTAGAAGAAGCGATATTGAAAATGATCAAAAATCTTCGCCCTCGTGGAAATAATCAAACCTTTTGCACACAATGGCGAAGTTCCTCGGACTCAGCGTGGTTATAAAAAGTGCGATTGTGGTGGTCATTGCTTAATTACAGAGGTTATGTCGAATTAATCACAAAGAGTCTAGATTATGAAAGTATTTCCATTTCAAGTGAGTATACCACAAGATTTATAATATTGTTAAAATAGAGCGACAAAAGATCAAATCGTTACGATAGCAATGAATAACATTTTTTACGCCGTTTCCTAACATGGATGTCAATATTTGTGCAACTCAAGTTACCTTCGCAGTCGAGGTATTTCTCTTAAGATCAATTGCTCTAGGAATTGATATTACACCAGAGAGAGTAGGCATAGAATAAAATACTGATGCCGCTCCCGCATCCCTATTTCCCAAAATCTCCGTCCTTCTGAGCCCTTCCCGACCACCCGTCGACACGCCCCGCGGAGGTTCTCGCGAGCGTCGTATCTCAATCGGTGTCACGGGGAAGCGGCTCCCGGTGTTGCCTCCCCGATCCGCGGAATCTCTCCGCGCCAGTTCCCCCCTCCCCACCCTCCCCTCGCGATCCCATCCGCGATGACCGCCCGTCAGGCCAGCGACCCACCCCTTTTCCCGCCTCCGCTCCGCGACTCCCACGCCCATGGTCCGGCGCCAGGGTTCATCCATGCCCCCCGGGTGCCGTCCTCACTCCCACCCACCCTCCCGCTCCCTCGGAATGCAAAGCAGGAGGGAAAGTCAGGCGGGGGAGGCGGAAAGGGCCGGGGGATGCATTTCGCGCTATCAATCAGCCGAGCCCGGGTGCGGCGCGGGGGAAGAGGAGGAGGCATTTAGTATTCGCAGCGGCTCGGCGCGGCCAGGGGGGAAGGTCACGCCACTTGCTCATCACATGGAAAGCACCATGCTTTCTAAGTCTCTCTGTTCGGCCCCCCTCGTCCCTTCGCCCGCCGCCCCTTGCCTTTCGTTTCCCGACGTCGGGAATACGGACGCGGCGCTCGGCCACGTCTCCTCTTCTCCCCGCGCCTCCTCTCGCAACGCCTCGTCTCCCCGCGTCGTCGGCCGGCATTGGGCGGTCGTCCGGCGTTGGGTGTCACTCACAGCTGGGCGCTGTCTCGATTTACGTTCCTATGGGTGCAGATACTCTTTTGATGATTATCAAAACGAATTTTCCTCGAAAGTCAATAAAAGTAATAGGTTTGTTTCGACATTTTTTTTATGTGCAACCTGAGCAGTCTTTTGTAGAATGTACGCCAGTGTGCTTCAATGAGACGCTCGGATAATAGGTGATGGATGCCTTGTGGGGATTCAAGATCAAACGATAAGGGCTTGAAAGGTTTTTGTGAAATGGAAGCAAGGTGTATGTAAGCTATATGTATAACATTTATGTTGGAACAGATCCCTTGGTTCTCCCTACGGGCTTTGTTGGACGGGAGGAACGTCTTTCACCAGACTGTGGCCAAATATGTTGTATTAATGCTAAGTATACGTTTGCCCTGCAGTATAATGTGTGTTGGTGATGACATGAATTGATGAGCGTATTTGGACTCGTGTTACCATCGTTATTAAAATATTCTTATGGACAAATATGCAAATGCAACGACGGATTCAAAAAACCTTAGCGAATTACATTTAAACACTTGACTCCATACAGCATTATGCCGATAATATTGAATCGGTTTTCCAAATAATCACGCTGAAATGACTGGTAGATATTGATGGGTCTGTATTGATGATATAGATTCAGTTGTCCATTCATTTTAAAGCCTGCCGGAGATGGGAGGCTTGCGAATGCTTCTGCTGAGTACCGCACTCACTTGGCCAACCCATTCTCACATGTAAGCGCACGATCGTAGAAAATGAGCGAAAGATCGTGGTTGAAGTTCTGCTGCGTGAATTATGACGTCATTTTTCTGAATGGAATCCAGTTGGCTTTTAATTGATTTTCTCTTTTCTCGGGCCCAGAAAACAGTAGATATATCTCAGTGTAAGGTCATCACGATAGCTAAATAACTCTTGGGATGATTTGTGCCAAACCCAAGTTATCCTGCTTCGTCAAAGTTCTTCCTCCTTAACTCCTTGGACTTTTCTTTCCAATCGCAAGCTATCTCATCCTCGTCCAATCACCGTAATTTTCCTTTTCCGCAGCTCTTTTCATTCCCATCTTAATGATAAAGTTCTGCCTTGCAATCAGTCGAGTAATTCTTTATCCTGCAATTATGACCGAGTGCCCTACATGCAAACTGTCTTTATCTACTCTCTGAAGGGCATTTGTTGACTTTGAAGTTTCTAAAGTAAGCAGAAGAGCAGATCCAAATCGCCCCTTGATGACTCCAGCAACTACGAGATGTTACGACTGATTTTGGGGCAACTCTTTTTTAAGTCCCATCCTCACACGGAACTAAATCTACCGACTTCATCAGAAGCCTCATAACTCCCCTTTGACGCTTAATAATATTTTCTAGTCTCGAGGAATATAAAAAGTAATTGAGCTGGTTTTATTAAAAAAAATCTATTGTGTAATTGAAATAAATCTATTTGAATATCGTTCCCAAAGTCGGCGGAGAGAATACGATTCCCTATGACGCTCACGTTAAAATTAATTCCTCAGATACGTCCGTGGGTAGGGAATAAAATCTATTGGGTAATTTTTACAAAGTGCACCTGTAAAGAAGCGTGATGGCAGTTTCGCATTCTAAAATCAGTATGGATTTAATCTAAGCTTTCTCTACGCTCAAATATCCTCGTTCATTCATTAGTATTTAGAATAATAATGAATGGCTTTGAAAATAAAATTCCCGTGGTAAAATGTTGAGGCGGAAATCAAGGAAACGGTTCTTGAACGGGAAAATAAAAAAATCCACGTTCTAATGAAATCAAGGTCGCAATTTTTGGTCTTCAGAACTGCCCCGCGTCATATCGGCCAGTCCGGTTTGGACTCCCTCCGTGCGACGATTTCTTCTCTCCCCGGCCCTGCTCCGATGCTCCGTTCCCGCTCACTGATCGCCCCTCCGCCGCTTCACCTCCTACCCTAATGGCGGGGTGTAGCCAAAGACTGAGCGGGCAAAGATTACAAGAAACTTATCTCCGATGGCGTTTTCACGTCGAAGCCATACACGATGCAAGAAGTACAAATCACCGCTATTGAATGAATCGATTGTGCCTCTACAATCAACAGTTCGCGGGATGAACGCGCTCAAGCACACGCGTCAGTGTTGATATGGCGCTTCAGTTCTATGGAGGGGGAACACATATTTCCTCTTGTCGGCCTTTGTTCGTAAAATTGTTTGATTAAGTTATTGAGGCGTGCGATGCTAATTTGAAAGGATAAAATATATTATCTTAGCTACACTTCTGCCCTATATTTGAAGTATTTTCTGCATAGACATGCTTTAAAATAAAATTTTAACAACGTCAAGCTTTCTTACTTTGATCGCTGCTGTAAACCACCGATATAAACATGCACCCTGGGACTGTGAGTTGTCATCAGATGCACTTGAGACCCAAGTAGTCCATACTTTCGCCAAAACTCCCGAGTCGACCGCCGGACCTTGCCTCGCTAACCCTCCCGTTGTTCTTAATACCTCCTCTTGACTCAGTTCAGTGCTCTGCATGTGTTCACAGTTTCCACCTAATGATCTTCAGCAGTAGAAGAGCGCAATATCGCGTGTACACCTGAAAGCATGGTGTGCCTGAAGGATTTATATAAAGCCACTTCTCTTCGGTTGCTGTCCTTGGGCTATGGTATTCATGCTAGGGCACAGGCAAAGTTGCCTTCATTGCTTTGAGATTTCGGTCAGTGGAAAGGAAATAGTTAAGGAAATCAAATATCACGGTAGGTGATCCTCGATGAGCCGAATTGTAATAGTCCCTATTAATCATGAAGGAAATGAACTGCTGCTCGTTTCCTCTTTTTTCCCATTCCAGCTCTCCGACACCCCGCTCACTTTTATGTATTTCCATATGCCATACATTAATATACTGGATATTATTATTATTAAATTGCATATGTGACACCGATAGAAAATGTCAGGTGGCACCCAAGTCCCAAGTATAGTAGTCAAACTTGCCTTGGAAAAATAATATGGCATCTTAAATTCAATCAATATAACAAAAGATGATAAATAAAATCAGTTATAAAAAAACAATGCACTTAAAGGAAACTTTCAAACACCAATCTATAACACAAAAATAGAAAATTTCCATCTCATTAAAATCTGTTTCTCAATCAGCAAGAAAAAAATCTGAACTAAGCAGTTACTTACAATTTTACACATCAATCAAACTATAATAGAAATTGTTTACATCTTTTCTAAAAATTATTTACCCTGCTATGAAAGGTCTCGAATAGTTTTGCAGGTAAACTGTCCCAATCAACAATTGATTTATGAAGAAATGAATTTTTTGTATTTGTTCTTTATGCCCGGCATTTTACCTTGAATTTGTGATCATTCTTCCATGAAAAATTAGGATTTTCCGCCTCTTTCCTTAGTTCTGACCAAGCTTTCTCCCCCTTCAGAATGCGCAATATTCCACAAAGTCTGCTTATTTTTCTTCTGCTTTGAAAAGGTTTCCAGCATAGCGTTTTTAACATTTCAGTCACACTCTCCATCTTCTTATGCTTCCGCAGCACATATCTGGCAGCCTTTCTTTGCACCTTCTCCAGTTTTGTAATACTACCTTGATCAAAAAGTTCCCGGAATAACCACCGTGTGGCGCTCCCATCGTTCCGATTTGAGTTCTGTTTTTTTGTTAAATTGGTACATCTGTTGTTGATATTCCCTTTAAATCTTAGTGTCATAACTTGACATTTGCAAAAGTTACGTAGCCAAGAGTACATCTATCTCTGTGTGTGTTGGCGATTTTTTACAATTGCAGAAATGGATTTAAATTTGCAACAACGAACTTGTATTAAATTTTGCGTAAAAAACGGATTTAGTGGCGCACGGACGTTGGAAATGTTGGAAAAGTGTTTCGGCAACGATTCTCTAAAAAAAACGGTCATTTACCAGTGGCACGAGCGGTTCAGAAGTGGTCGTGAGTCAATCGAAGATGATGAACGCAGTGGCAGACCATCGACATCGAAAGTCGGTGAAAAAATTGATAAAGTAAAAGAAATGTTGGTCAATAACCGCAAATTAACCATCAGAGAAATAGCGGAGGACTTGAACATTGCCTATGGATCCGCCCAAGACATTGTGGTTAATGATTTGGGTTTCCGTCGTGTATCAGCAAAGTTGGTGCCAAGAGACCTCAATTTCATGCAAAAAAGAGACCGTGTTGACGTCCCAAAAGACATGATTTGCGAGGCTGAATCCGATCCCACATTCATCAAAAGGATCATTACTGGAGACGAGACGTGGGTTTATGAGTACGACACGCAATCCAGACATCAGGCAAGTGAATGGCGTTCACCAAATGAGCCGAGACCAAAAAAACCACGTCGTTTTCAGTCAAAAAAGAAGGCAATGCTGACGGTTTTCATGGATTACAACGGTGTAGTGCATCATGAATTTTTGCCAGAAGGCCAGACAGTAAACAAAGAGTATTATTTGGGCGTTATGAGACGTTTGCGTGAAGCAATTCGCCGAAAGAGACCAGAAATGTGGGCAGAAAACTCGTGGATTTTGCACCACGATAACGCACCGTCGCACAGTGCTATCATTATTCGTAATTTTTTGACGAAAAATGCAACAAATACCATCCAACAGCCACCGAATTCACCTGATTTGGCTCCCTGTGACTTCTTTCTGTTCAATCGAGTTAAAAAACTATTACGGGGAACGCGTTTTAGCAGCCGAGAGGAAGTAATGGAAAAATCGCAGGAAGCACTGATGGACATACCGAAAACCGACCGTAACTTTTGCAAATGTCAAGTTATGACACTAAGATTTAAAGGGAATATCAACAACAGATGTACCAATTTAACAAAAAAAACAGAACTCAAATCGGAACGATGGGAGCGCCACACGGTTATTCCGGGAACTTTTTAATCAAGGTAGTATGTCCTTCTTCGTGCGGGTCCCATACAAGTGATGAGTACTCCAAGATTGGTATTACCAGAGTCGTATACGCCTTTTCCTTAGTTGCCCTAATGCTCCCTTTGAGGTTTCTCATCACCCAATTCAGAGTTTTGAAAGCTTTCTTAGCAATGTATTCCACGTTTTGCCCCCACTTTAAATCCTTGGTTAAATATACTCCTAAGCATTTACAGCTATCACTTCTGGGAATGAAATTTTCCGAGAATTTGTTGTACCTATTTGTTCCATTCACCTTGCGTGATGGATTTGCATCTGCTAATATCAATATCCATTCTATTATACGTCACCCAACCCGTCATTGTATTAACGTGCCTTTGCAGTACTACGCGGTCGCTCTCATTCTCGACTCTCTTGTAGATAATGCAGCCGTCCGCAAAAAGTTTAATCTGAGATTTATTTTTTTCCGAAAGATAATTTATATAGATTAAAAACAAGAGCGGGCCAAGTACGCTACCTTGTGGGACCCCCGGTGCTACCCTCGTTTTTACAGAGTACACTTTTCCTAATGTAACCCTTTGTGTTCGAGTAGTAGTAGTAGTTTTGAGGGGAGGCGACCGACAGCTGAGGTCATTTGCGCCATAGGGGATGGACGGGAAAGGATGAAGGGTGGAGGGAAACCCGGCGTCGGCATTAGCCTACTCTTTACGAAAGGCGCCAAGGGGTTCGCAGCTTAATGTCCCATCCGACGGACGCCGTACTCATTAAAAGTGCCCTCCACAAAGCACCTCAAGAAGGGATCGAGATACCTCTGAAAATATTCAACACCGCCGGCATTTGAACCCGGGCCCTCTGGGTGGGAAGCCAGTATGTTAGCCCCCGCACCATCTCGATCCCCTTTGTGTTCGACCTTTCATGACATTGCTGACCCACGAGAGTACTCTTCTATCTGCATTTATTGGTAATTGGGCCATCGTGTTAAGTATTGAGCAATCGTGATTAACTTTGTCAAAGGCTTTTGACAGTTCAAGTATTATAGCATCCACTTCTATTCCCGCATCCATAGAGTCGGACGTTTCTTGGCAGAATCCTAGTAGCTGAGTTTCGTGAGAGTGACCGTTTCTGAAACCATGTTGGTGACTGTGCAACCGATTCTCACTCTACCACAAATCCGGGAAATTATCAGTAATTATCTTTTCTAATAGCTTGCATACACCTGACGTCAAGCTTACTGGTCTGTAATTATCAACTAGTGCCTCACTTTATCCTCCTTTGAAAAATGGTGTTACATATGCCTCCTTCCAAGAATTTGGCTGGGTATTATTGTTAAAGGTAACATTGAATAAATGATTTATATAATTTGAAACTGCACTACCACTCAATCCAAGCAAGTCAATTGAAATACTATTTGACCCTTTTGATTTATTCGCCCTTATTTTCCTAATTTTTTCATAAATTTCTGTGCTCGTCGTTTTAATACTTTTAGTATTCAATATTTTTTCGCTTACTCACTGATGTATCTACAGAACCCATTTTGTCTCCCATACCCTTTAATACACTTGAATAGCAATTGTTAAATGCATAAGTCTTTCTGTTATCGAGACCTCATGTACTCGTCCCCATCAAACTTCTCTCTCCTACAAGAATTTCCCCTCTCGAGTGGCGTCACCGGCCATGTAAAGGTGACTGCAGCTAGAAATGAAAAATAAATGTTTAGAATAACATCGAACCTAGTTTGACCCGATGTCAATTTATGTGGTTAAGTCAATATATTTAGGATTTCCTTCGCCTCTAGTGGACGTCGTGTTGCCTTGTACTAGAATATTATAAATGATCTCGAGAAGTCTAGAATAAATAATTGACATTCTCTTTAGCCACAGATCCCATTCGACGGCATCTGCTTCTCTTCTCAAAATTTTTAAAAATTTGCATTATAAATTTCAAAACCATCTCTTCTTTTATCAAGTTGTAGGAACATGCCATGCTTATTTTTCGTGGAGTCTTTTTACGAAGACAGAAAAATAAACCTGTATTGACGGCCGAGCATTGTATGTATCTAATAAAAACTTGGCGTCAAATTTTGGAAATTAAAAAAATTACGAAATGATGGCATTATTGCCACAAGATTTGGTTGAATTCTTTCTTGCATGATTTAAATGTAAAAGGCTATGCGGAATTACTATCTGTATGGCATTGTAACCGGACATTAAACTCACCGCACTTTTCTCTGGGATAATAATTGCGCATCGCAAAATTTGGGAAAAATTGAAAATATTTTTACTTTTACACGCGTGACCACCGATGTTCGATCTCAGCGATTGTGGAACCTGCTTTGAATGAATCTGTTTGCTTGGAAGCGCCTCGACATGGAAACTAATTTGTATGACGCCGTCACCACAGTGTAATCTCAAGTAACGCTTACGCTTACTTAAACCGGTGAATTTCCCTCGCAAATTTCTTGGAGGAATATTCGGAGTTAAAATCTCTTTCGTTGGGAGATAAACCCTTAAAGTACATTATTCCATGATTATTTCCCATGGTGGAAGAAACATCTCCATATTCATTACTTCCGGTCGCCTTCTAGGAGTCAAATCTCTTTGCTTTGGGGAGAAATCAGAAGACAGTTAGTATTTTTTTGGCAATTTGAATGGATGTGCAATATTACTCTTTGTGTATATTCGTTGAAAGATTATGCGCACAAGGTCCCTAACGATGCCGCCAATGCGCCGAAATTGGTCGTACCGAAATAAAAATACTGTGAAAATATACATAATATTATATGAGTATGTGATTTTTAGAAAAATATTAGTCAAATTAATTAGTGTTTATGGATTTCAACAAAGTTGAACCTGAGATCTTGAAGTGTGTATCTTTTCGTAGCTTTTCGAATACTTTGCCATCTGTTGTCAAAAAGGTCGCATTAATCGATGATGACATCAATTCTAACATTCAATGATAAACCTGTCGTGGGAAGATAAAATCCATGGAGCGCGCGCCATACAGTCATGCGACCAGTTTAGTTTCTTCCACCTTATCCGGAGGTTACGATAATTCCCAATAATACGAGCCTAGCCGATATAGTTGATGTTTCAAATTACAAATTAATTTTCAAGTCTCGCAATTTCCCTCAGATCAAACCTTTTGAGCTTATGTTAAAGTGTCGGCGCGGGGCATATTAACCGCCTCGTCCGAGAGAGGCATGCATTTTTTGATTGTGAATCAAGACTCGTCGCGCTTTGAAATGTTCCACACCCCCGACTCCCTCACGCCCGCTCCTCACACCCCCCCTCCCTCCCCCTCCCCCCCCACGTTCTGTCCCCACCGCCTTGCCCTACCCCCTCGACCGCGACCACCATCTCACGGACCTAGGCGCACTCGTGTTCGATGCCGAGGCGTTCACAGTCGGATCACGAATCACGGTTCCGTGTGAGCCAAGTCTCCCTCGCGTCCCGTTCAGTCGCCGGCCCTCGCTCCCCTGCGCCCTCCCTTCCACCGCCCCAGCCCTCGACAACCTCCCCCTCCCGCATTCCCCTCTCCGCTCGCTCCCTCGCCCCCTTTCCTCGGCAATCCTCCGTCACCTGTCGCCGCTACTCTCTCGGAATCCATCGCCCGTGCAAGCGCTGTGCCTTAATATGTCTCCATCGCCACAACACTCTTCGTTCCACGCGGTCGAAGATGACGGCGTCGTATTTCTCTCGTTATCTGGAAATGCAAGAATCATCGATTGTGAGGTCCACGCTTTGGCTGTGCGTGGCATGCTGTATGAGGAAATGCCTCTTGTTCTTTAATCGAAAATTATAGCAGTTTTTCTTGTTTGGTTTAAAACGAAGGATATTTATTTTAATTTAACAAAATAAGTTGTGCCATTTTCATTTTCACTATCACTGTACAAGTGTTACTCGGTTAGTTTTCTATGCTTGGAATACTCTACGATTGCTGCCCCTGACTACCAGTGTCGGGCTGAAAGATTGAATTTATTAGTTGAAATAAAAAAACTCTGTAGTGATACACTATAGGCGTAGAATCGTAGAAAAATGATTCGATCTTTGAAAATGATAAGTCAGAGTTATTTTGATGGGAATGACAATATTTTTGCTCTTCAATTGAAAATGGGTGTTACTGGGAGAGTTTACATTTATGTTAATTTCTTTTTCGTCTGATTTAAACCCATTATTTGTTAATGACGAAGAAGGTCCGGTAGATGCATTTCATGTTGCACCTACGAATATGATAAAATGTCAATTTTTAACTAGGGAGAGTTCTGGCCGCATCAGGGCAATACTCAAAATTTCAAGTTTTTGAAATGATTGAAAAAATTAAAATCTCATGGAAATTAGCCTCTGCGTAATGTTAGGCGTATAAAGTGCTCCACAATGTTATTCTCTGTGCCTTTAATATTGTCATTACGACATGGATCTTATGCAGAAGTATCACTCAGCGTGCTTACTCCAATTGCACGCATTTGCCGCTGCTTCTCTATTGTAATCGGAGAAGGACACCTCATTGGGGATAACTATTTGGAATAATACTTGGTGATGTGTAGCAGTGTTAAGGATAAAAAAGTGCAAACCGAGTATATCGACAGATACTACGAAATGAAATATTGATTGGCATACAAGAGTTCTTAACGAAGAGAAAGTACTCCTCTTAAGAATCATAAAAGTTTAAATTATGTTATTTTAATCGAACGAACCTTCATAAAATGAACCATATCTCCAATTATGGGAGTCGTTTTTCTAGGTATATGGAAGGTAAAAGCTCAATTCCGTATCTCAGTTCTGGAGCGAAAACGGATGTTTTTTTATTCCATGAATATACTTTCCGCTCTCGTTTCGGATATAATTCAAGTACATAGAATTTAGTGCGTGCAAGCTGAGGTAAAAAGTAATTAGGTAATGTTAGTCGTGAAGAAATTGTAATCAAAAGTCTTTTTATTCCTATTTTCATTGCTCTGCACTGTCGAGGAACGGAATCATTAGTATCCAAGCGACTAGGAGAAAACATTTCCATTTGTATTTGTTTTTCGAGTATAGGAATTAGCCTCATGGCTTGTACTAAGGGATCGCGGTCAATTGCTTTTCCCTCTCGGGTGGTCGCTGAAAGTTCAGTGGTCTCGAGGATTGGCATCTTTATTCCAGCCTCACCCCGTAAACCGTGCATCATTCTCCCTTTAGTAACAACATTTAGGTTCCATTCTTGGAACTTAACATAATGACCAGAAAATAGAGCGCTCCCCGGATGCATCCAAGTGTGATCCCATCAAGGTAGAGAAACAGCTTGTGAAGAGATTGCCTGAGCCAAGCGATCAACCCGCATGCGAGCCACCGCATGGGTTGAACCCGGAGGAGCGCTGAATAACTCTATCGCAAGGCCACAGTGGCTGGCATGATCTAAAAGCTGTCTGCCAAAAGCTTTGCTGTCGCGCAGGTCATGATATAATTGAAATTGATGATGGCATGGTGTCACACCTCACCAAAAATGTCGTTTTTTCATTCGAAATGATTCAGTTATTACAAATTTCGTTTATCACGACAGTTATTTTTTAAATTGTTCGTCCAAGTTCTTCGTTCCGTGAGTAATAATTCTCGGTCAATTGTGAATGAATCACTTGGGATCCAGTGCGCGCTAAAGTAAAATCACTGTTCCTTTTCCGTTCAATCAAAAAAATAATATTAAATATAATACTTTTGTTGAAAATATTAATAAATATATTTTAAATTCCACATTAATATAAGTCAGGTCAGTGCAAACTGTAAGCGATGATTTCGTGAATAATTTGATTAAAGAAGTTTTTATAATGTACACAATCAAGCATGTTGCGAGGCACACAGGATGTTAGAGGCCGCCTGAATGCAATCATGAGTTAGTTGGCTACGCAGCCATTTCTACACATTTGAGTTGGCTGACTAGAATTTTGCCCCTTGAGAAAATATCCTTCCTCGACGTCTTATAACCTAGGCTAAGGATGAAATTCAGCTGCGTCATAAAGAGATGAGAACCCCATATCGGGTTTCCTATTTTTTTAGGAGTAACAAAGTGTGACACAAACGCAATGATTGGAGAGGCATCCGTTTAAAAATTATGAGCGTTTAAATCGCCAAGGAAGTGGCAATACGACTAGCAAAATTTACCCTTATAATTAAGTACTCGTATCTTAGGTACCCATCGTGTTTATATTTTCCAACCTCCATCGAAGCTCTCCCGACTAAACCACCCGAGCTGCAATGGCTATGGTATGAAATTTAAGGAAGCCGGGATAAGTACTCGGAATTTCCACATCCACGCCGAATATTCACAGATGCTTGACGTCATTGGGGTCGTAGGAACCGCTATGCGCTCAATGACTGCGAACGCACGACTTAATAAGAGAATTCCTAAGGTCAGTCGTAAACGCATCGGCGACAGCAGAATTCAGATGGAGGGTTAATGCGGGCCGGGGTTGAGCGTGTGAACGGCGAGCAGGAAGTGGTGCGTGCGGGGATGGCGGGTGCGGACCCCTTGCCGAGTGAGCGGTGCTCTTGGCTCGGGAAGATCCCGTGAGATCGCACATTTTTGCACCCCCCCACCCTCCCTCCCTCTCCCATTTGGCTCTCTGGCGAACGGTGGGAATCGTCTGCGTGGATTCCTTGCCTCCCGCGCTCATTTATAAGTATCGACGTGATGCCATCGGGCTCTCCGCCCCGCCTCGCCCCGTGCAGTCCCGCGGTGCCCCCAAGCCAAGACAACACCTCACGCGTCTCTTGGCACGCACCGTGGAGAAGCCAGTGGCACCGTCACGAATCGCGGACGCCCGCGGAATACGGGAAAGAAGGTTCGGAGTTTGTGGGGCGGGAGGGGCCGCCGGTGGCTCTCTGGCCCTCCCGCGGGCCTCGCCCCGCATACGTGCGGCGGTGGTCACGGGGCGGGGGTGGGTTGGGGGAAGAGCGTGAAAGCTCAACCCGGGGACATTTCGTGCCGCGGATGGACTTTCGTGACGATTCGGAATGGCTTCACTTATCGGATTTCGCCCATCGCTCACTCGCTCACTCACTCCTCTTCCCTTTTCACCTCCACGAAGATTCGTATCTCGGGGGCGTTTGCCTCCATTTCCCCCGCTGGACGTTTCTCTCGATTCCTACGCATCGCCTCGACTCCCTCCATTTTTATGGTCCTTCTTTTTTTCATTTCCAACCCGTCGTCGCACTCGGCGAGTGACAATAGCCGACGTTCCATCTGAAGCTCCGAGAAAATAGTTCCGTTCAAATGCCTGAGGAATATTTATGATTCCTACTTGTCTTTGGTTCCAGGCTCTGGGATGAATTACTAGTGTTTTTCAATCGGCATTGGAGCTATGGGAATGCGTCGAATACAACAGAGCTACTTCCATGACTCGGGGAGTATTCTAATTTTTGAATTCTGTCCATTTATTTTCTCATTAAGTAGAAACCACGAGATTATTTTCAAGCTTTTGTCTCCTATTAGCATCATGATATTGCTATTTGTGGCCGTGAATAATCAGATCAACAGAAGTTTTCCCCAAGATTAATTTCTGAGTATATATTTGGATATAACTAACACCGATTTGATATTTCGTTGTTTCTGGGAACGCAGTAATTTGGCAGTTATTTGGCGCTGGAGAAAGTTAGTTTGAGAAGTCCATAATTGAGAAGTATAAGAACCATTGAATGCCTTCCCCAATGACGATTTAGAAACATTATGACTATTTAATTTCGTATGTATTGCCCACAATAATAAAGAAGATAACAGAAATCACAGGTTCATATTTTCTAAAGCAGTAATCTTGGTGTAACTGGGTATGCCTTGTGGCAAAAGCAAGGCAAAGATTCGATTCACGTTCCGGACATGAATATTACATGCATATGCCTTTTTGTTTGAGTTAACACCGCGATAAGTTCTTAGCCACAGAGCATTTTGTATCCAGTTTTTATTGATAGGTACGTAATCGCTTTTTCTCATTTGAAACTCATTTCCCGAAGATATTCTGCAGAGTCAGAAATTTCTCATGCATGAACATAGTTCTCCGTTAATAATTGTAAACATTAAATAAAATATACCTCATGGGCTAAGATACAGCGTTCTGCTGTCCTAATATAGTCATAAAATTATCTGTAAAATTTTGAGAAGAGGAGAAAAATTGTGTAGCTGAGATTCACTTTGCGTTTTGGAAAAAGATATGACCGGACTTCTCTCCACCATTATTGGAAACTCTGATAGAAAGGAATACAGGCCTTCGAATGTTTATTAAAAATCCTCTATTTCGATGAGGACGACTGCGTTTGTTGATTAACGCCAAGGAAAGATTTGCTGAGTATGCTATTAAGATTACTGTCTAATTATAAATGTTTGCAATTCAAATAATGGTAGGAATCCCATACCAAACGAGTAAAACAGGGGCAGACAATCTTCAGAGCGGAGGAAGACTAGGCTTGTTTGTTAACTCCCGTATTTTATTAAGTTTATCTGCCGTGGAAAATAGGCCAAGAAATTCATGAGACGGGTCGAGGGAAAAGAATGAAACTAGGCGTTGATGGTTCTGTCTGTGAAATTTGTGGCAGATCAAGCATTAGTCACCAGTCAGAGCCAAGGAATTTCAGTTTCTGTTGAACACATTACATATTCAGTGTCAGAGGAATGGGGTGAATAGGTATCACGAGAAAATGAAAGTAATGAGGTTCTTAGCATTGAGGACGGCTAAGGTATCGATATAGATGAGTGGGCATTAGTTACGAGTAAGTGAAACTTTTCACGTATTTGAGTAGCATTTTCCTTGCTGGGACAAGATGTTTTTAATGGAAGAAACGTGTGCGAGGAAAGAGAACGTAAGAGAGTATCTTTGCAATAAACGCTTGAAGTAGATTCAGAGACTTTTGCAATTGGAATGGAGAAATAAATTTAGATAGAGTGGAAGACAAGACGCGGAGGAGAATAGAAAATGCGTTTTCAGCGGAAACATTTGAAGTTGAAGACGGAAATAATGCCAAGCAAAGGTGCTCTTGTCATCGATATTCTTTGAAGACGAATTTGAATCAATAAATAGAGTAACGGTTGATCCGCAAAATTGTTTGACATTTTTATGCCACACCAAGCGGCAATACATTCCAGTTGCAATGCAGCCAGGGGATATATACTATTACAATGGCCAACATGTGCACAAAATAATTTTAAATTCTTTTCATACGTGGCGTTAACAGTTCGAAATGTGTACTGGCGTGCCTTTGGTTGTAATGAGAAACATCCACCGGACACTTGTATTGGATTAACGGCTTTAGAATTTAATTAAATAATCTTCTTAAAATCGGTTGTTCAAAAGAAACTTCGCGAAAAGAAGCGCATCGTATTTGAGCCACAATCACGTGTTAATCACATCTTTTTAATTTTTACAACAATTACAACATGGTTTCTCCGAGAAACTTTTTTATGGTTTTATTATTGCAGTAACTTATTGTTTTGGCTGACGGTCAAATTTATTATCATTCGGTTGTTTTCTCAACAAAGCTTTGATGGGATGACGCCTTCTCCACATTCCGATCGTCTTCCCATTGGTATTCTTCGTATGAAGGAAGGCCACCGGAGGAAGGAACGTGCTTCAGATTTATCCGAGGGACTTTGAATCGAGAGGTCTCTCCTTGACGGACCAAAAACAATAACTTTCAGAATATATGATGCTCTTGCACAATGCTGGGATGTGTACTATATATTTCACGTGCTTGCTCGATGCCCTGTGGATTTCTGCTACTCTCAAGCAGACACACCATTTGAACCCTGAAATTGTATGTTATTGTCATATTAGTGGCTGTTTCTGTGCATCCATTCGGCCAACTCAAATACTTTGCAAATGATTGTTTTGGAAAAAAAATTCTAGAGTATTGAAGTAGGTCCTGCTTTTAAGGTCATGCTTTAGGCGCTAAATATGTATATTTATGTTGCATGCCACATAATGCGATAGTTCGACTGTTTTTTTAATGGATATGGTGCGTCAACTTGTAAATTGGCTTTTTAGTTCATCCACTGGTTAAAAGAGCATAGAAGTTGAAATTATTATTTTTATGTATCGGTAGCTCCAAGGTAAATATTCCTTTATTGTCATTAGCCGGCGTATATTCGGAATGCGGAGTATTTCATGACGAACCGGAATATTATATCTAAATTCTACCGTTTTCTTTGAGTCCACGCTGCATGGAGACTAATGTAACGATATTTTCACTGAGTAAATAAGAATATTTCTGTCTCTAGTCAGTCAGTTACAGTAACTGACTGACTAGTTATTTCGCACTGGCTGGGATAATGCATCTACTTCTTGCGGGGCACTCATTTTGAAACTAATAACTGCTGCAAATTGTGTGGCTCGAAAGAGAAACCTGCCCCGGGTAACTGGGACGAATTAAATCTTCTTGAGGATTGAATTCAATGTAATTATTATCCTTCAGCTTACAACAATTTTCGATTAATTCTGGTGTTGGAGTTTAAGTTTTCCCCTGTTGATTTTCGAACAACTATTTAAGGTATGAGCTCACCTTTGAAGAAAATTACTGAGCCGGAAGCCGAATAAGTCTAATAAAGCATGTTGTAGCATAGGGCAGTTGATGGTCCGAATTTCTGGATTCTGGTAATTAATTTTTTTTCAACTTTAACTTTCAATTTATTGTTATTCATGTATAATTTACAATTGTAGTATAATCTTCATCGGATATGATGTACAAAGAATTAAGACAATCAATACAGCATACAATTAAAGACAGTCTTTATCATATACCATAGCGATATGATCTTCTTAATATACAATAGTAGTCTAAATTAAAAATTTATAAATGGAACACTCATTCTGGTGCTACTAAGCCAGTCAGTTCTGGCTTGACGGCAGGTGTCACGTAAACAAAAGTGATAGCTTAGGGTGTTGCAAGTATAAGGCTACATAATATTGTGTTAGGTTTTGTTCCAAGCCCTAATCCATTCTCAATAATAGCCAGCCTTTTATTCTCCCTTTCACAGCATTTGCTGACTGTAATATTCTTAAATATTTAGATATTTCATTGAAAATTAGTGGCGCAGCAACCTCCAATTTTCTTCTGCCTTGATTTGCATGAAATGCTTTGTTACATGCCTAATATTTTCCCTTAATGGTAATTCATTTTTATGCATATCAGGTATTTTATAATGTTCGTAAAAATAGTTTCCTATCACGATGGCATATCTATACAGCCTGTCTACAGGCAGAATTCCTAATTTTTGAAAGATATTCCTTTCATTTAGAATATTTTTATTTTTTGATCTAGCTTCAGTAATTCTCTCTAGGATTTTTTCCTGTTTATTTTTTAGTATATTAATTTTTGTAGAAATATGGATCTCCAGACGGTTAAACCATATCTTAAAATACTCTCAACCAGTGCGAAATACACTATCTTGATGACTTTCAAACTTACAAAACTAGTAATGTAGTGCACTTAACGGAGGATGTCATTTGATTTGTTATTTATTTTGAAAATATGTTCCCAAAGTTAATATTTTTATCAATGATCACCCCCAAGTAATCATATTTATTTACTTGTTCCAGCATGGGGCAATTACAGTTATTGGTGGGGTAATGGAGGCATGGATTTTTTCTCATTGATAATGAGATTGCTATCATGTACCCATTTACCGATACAATTCAAGTCAAGTTTGATGCCCTGAACAGCTGCCTTTAGTTCCCCATGCTTCGATATGAGTACTGCATCATCAGCACACAATATCAACTCGCAGAAATGGCAGCACTCGAATGTGTCATTTATATGTATTGCAAATATTAAATGACCAGGAATGTGGCGCATTTGATTCTATCTCATGATCTTCACTACCTAAATTATTTATTTTAGTGACTAATGTTTCATCTTTTAAATAATTAGAAAGCCATAGGTGGCTGGGTATCTTTTCCACAATCGGGATTGGTGAGATATCAGTGTTATTCAACACAATACCCACAACTTCCACCTTGTTCCCCATAAGATTTTGTTCAAGTTTATTAACCTTATTTTGCAAATCACTAACTTGTCTGTTTTTATTATGTAGTTCCTCCTTTAAATTGTTGATTGTGTCTTTTAGGCCCTTAACCACTTTTATATTTTCCAATAGTTCGTCATATTTTTCGCACATAAAAGATAGGCTCTTAGACATATCACTTACAGTTTTATCAATGAAATCAAAACGTTGACTTATTTTGGAGCGCCCCATTTCTTCTTTTTTGCAAGTCATGAAACTCAACAAGAGATACATGAAAAGCCACCCGTCGACATAAATGGATGTAAAATTGCAACAGAAGTCTGTGGTTGTTAATACTATAGCTTTAGTAAAAATTCTTCCTTATAGATAGATTTATAATACCTTAGCTAATCACTGTAAAAATGAACACAGGTATGTTAAGAGCAAATATCAAGATTTTTCTCTGTACTAGACAAGATTACATGCCACAATTCCATGTGCGAAGTTTTTCGTACTAAGTCTTAATTAATTTCCTCGCAAAGGTTCGAGCCACAGGAAATTTGATCTATTCCTGTGTGGGAATGAGTGATGTTGAATTGAACTTTGATTTCACTTAATTCATCCTGATTATGTGCTCGTAAGTTTCCAAGTGATGAATATTTTAGTGCTGCACTTTCTCTGCATTGTATTGTTAATTTAATTCAGCTCTAAATCTTACCCTCACCCGGTCAAAATCCCTTCTCTGTATCACCTAAATATGAATTTACGAGGGCTGCTATTTATGCATTGAGCCTTGACAACACAAAGTGATTTAGGCGCCATTTGACGTTTCCATCTAAAAGTTTGACCCTTTTAACGCTAACTTTCTTCAGAAAATTTGTCCCTTTGATCATAAATTGTGTTTTTTACAGTGACTCGAAAATTTTGCCTAAGCGAAAATATGGAATTAACTCGTGAACACTTGCGTGCGATAATTTTTTACGACTTTCAACGTGGATTATCTGGACAGGAATGCACTGATCAACTTACTTTCACTTTTGGAGATGAATCCCCATCTTTTGCCACTGTGAAACGCTGGTATAACGAATTCCGTCATGGCCGCCGTTCGCTCAGTGACGAAAGCCGCGAAGGTCGTCTAAAATCAGTTGTGCCAGAAAACATTGATGCTGTGTAAGAACTAATAAGGGAAGATGGTCATGTCACTTATCGTGAGGTTGGAGCATCAATGGCAATTAATATGACGAGCTTCAATAAGATATTGCATGAACATTCAGCTGTGAAAAAAATTTGTTCGCGTTGGATTACGCATTGTTTGACAAAAACTTAAAAAGATGCTCGTGTCAATTGGTGCAAAGAAATGCTCAAAAAATACAATCGCGGTGCATAAAAAGCTGTGTATAACATCTACACAGCTGACGAATCTTGGAACTAAGCGCATGAGCCCGAAATAAAGCAGCAATCCACTCTATGGGTCTTCCAAGACGAGCCAAATCCGACAAAAGTGATTCGTGCACGAAGCACATCGAAGCAAATGATCGCCTGTTTCTTCGGAATAACTGGACATGTGGCAACCGTACCGTTAGAAACCGTAGAACCGTGAATTCTGAATGGTACGTACACGAGCATTTGCCAGCCACAGGTGCTGGGTGAAATACGGACAAAGAAGCGGCAACGAAGGGTTATTCCTCATCAGGACAATGCAAGCTCTCACAGATCGGCTGAAACAACTACCTATTTGACTGGCCAAAACGTCGAATTGATGGGTCATCTGTGATTTGGCACCTAATGACTCCTTTTTATCCCCGTTAATCAAGAGAAAATTGCGTGGCTAACGTTTCTCGGCGCCGGAATTAGCCGTCAATGCATTAAAAAACCATTTTTGGAGGTACCACACTCGGAGTGGAAAAAGTGTCGCGAAGACTGATTCGAGTGCATGCAAAAGTGTATTGATTCTCAAGGAGAATACTTCAAAAAACAATAAATTCAACAATGAATTACGGTCTTTGCATTATTAGGTCGAAAATATAAATAGCAACTCTCGGATCTACGAAATACGAAAGTGAGCCATCCCAAGTGTTGAAATGTAGAATTTGAATTAATGCGAACAAAGGGATTCGGAGCAAGAACTCTTATTTCAACCCTTAGAATTGAGATATAATTTCAACCAATTTTTCCTTTCACCACATAAATAATGATTCACATTAGATATGTATTGGATGTCCTCATTTTCATAAAATCCCTTAATGTTGAATGACAATATGAAGTTATAATCCTCCAAGTTATGATCAGAGAAATATGCTGGCATTCTATCATTAAGATTTCATTGGTTGGGTTGGGTTGGGTTTCTCGAATATCGTCTTTGCTCCCAGGCCGCTAGGGGGTTCAGCTCTCTTAGATACGGGAATCTATCACTTGAGTTAACGCAGCATCTATCGACAAATGATGAAAATGGTAGGATTCCATTGCGAACAGAAAATGACGCTTGTCTCACTGGAGTTATATGGGAAAAAGTTTTTAATTAAGAATCATAAATGGGATGTTAGTATTGCTAGCTGTTAGGCTTACCTTATCTAATCGGAAATGGTCGATCGATTATTGAAGGATTCTGCATTCTCGGGTCGACCAAACGGTTAGCCATCTCTGGTGAAGCCGGTTCCAATGGCTCTCGTGGCAGCTCCCCAGCGATGACATTGCGGAAACACCTCCAAGCAGCCGACGACAAGTCTAATCGGCGAGTGGAAGGGAACACAGGAATACGTTTCCCCATTGCTGGGATGGTTGGGTTATGGTCGGAAGACAGTTCAACGCATGCGTAAATGCTAAGGGACGTCCTTACATTTCGAGCGACCGCGATGTCGAGAACGTCCCCTCGGTCGTGCGTTGGTTTCGCTGGGCCTATGACCGTCAGTCCCTCGTCGTCTGCTAGCCTACGCAGGTTTTCTCCCCTCGGGTTGGAGGACTGTGAATTCCAAGATGTATGCTTAGTATTCAGGTCCCCCAGGATGATCGAAGGGCCGCTGTTTCTCGTGAGATGTTTGATGAATTCCGGATCCCAAGGTTTCCCGGGTGGGAAATAAAGTGAGAAGACCCGGAGTCCTCCTGTAGTCCGCATGTTCGCTGAAACAGCCTCCGTGTATGGGTGAGAAATAGCCCTACATGCTTGGTGCTCGATGGACTTATGGGCGAGGATGGCCGCACCTCCTGATGTTCTGACCCGTTGGCGCTCGGGCTCCCTGTCCGACCTGTAAATGGTCCAGCCAGGTAATCTCCAGGCGTCCGTAGGTCGAAGGTGCGTCTCCTCTCTCCGTCTGACAGCGGCGACGATGGCTCCCTTCTCCTGGAGGAACGCCCGTAATTCTTCACTTCGGTGAGGAATTCCGTTGGCGTTCCATCGTGCGAGCAGGACGGGTCGTTCAGCCATGATTGTTAGAGTTTCCGAGCCTGCTGCGCACCAACTCCTCCAGGAGTGAGAGGAGAAGTTTGCCTTGCGTTGAGACGACTAGTTTTTGTAGGGTCCTTGCAATCACAGCTATGGTGTGCCATGTCTCATTTCCATCGCTTCCTGCTGTCAGCGACTTCTCAGCGGCATTCAAAGACGTATCGCCTTTTTTCATGCCACCCTTATATAGGTGGTCCCGTCTAGTGGCTGCTCGCCGATTGGTCCGTTTCCGGAGAACTCTCTTCCACGCATTGTGGAGATGGTAGCCTTCATCTCTGTTAATGTTATCTGGGTTTTATGCAATCTCAATTGCTTCTCTAATTAATCGTGGGTAGTATTTACTCTCCTTTGCTATTATGTTTGCTTTTTGGAATAAGATCTCGTGACCGGGTTCACTCCATTGGTGTTCTGAAATGGCCGACAGGTGAAACTGCTTATTTGTTGTTGCCCGGAGGTGTTCCTTCATCCGAACTTTCATTGAGCAGCATGTTTCCCTGATGTAGGCTTTCCCACATGAACAGGGTACTTGGTAGACGCCTTCGTATAGGTCTTTTGGAATTTTGTCCTTCGGTCTAGGGCGAGCGTCCGCTATTTTCTTGGTGCAGTTCAATCTTGTCACCACATCACGTTTTTTCAGGACTCTGGCTATCTTCTCGGATGTTCCGGATGCGTAGGGGATAGAAGCATATGTGTTTGGGTCCGGTTCCGTCTGCTTGATGGACTAGTCCCAATCCCGTCTTCGCCTTTCTTCCCTGGCGGTCCTTTTAAACACCATATCGTTCCGATAGCCGTTTTGCTGTAATGCTTTCAGGAGATGTTTCTTTTCCATTGACAGAGAATCGACGTCCGAAATTTAATAGGCCCGGTGAATTAGTGTGTCCACCAAAGAAATTAGAGCTTTATAGAGCGAAAGTATTTAATTTCAACCCTGTAATCAACGATTGAATAGGTAGAATTAGGTTTCAAAATAAGAAACAAGGGAAAGGATGAATTAAGTATTTAGCATTCATTTTTCATGAAAAACGAAGAATGAGATAGATTTTTACCACATTGAAAACATTCTGAATTAAGAGGCAATGATATAAAACAGTACTCACATGCAGTACACATTCAGTGTCAATATATTGAGGTGAAAATGAAGTTGAGTTATCTGAAAGGAATTCTGATAGTGTATTAGTTAGGGTTAAAATGTTTGAGATGCTTAAATTCAATTTAATTATTTATTAGTGAAACCTTCTCCATTTGTTTTCAATCATTAGTTTGATTCTATTTGTTGTGTTCTTAAAAATTATACATCTATTTTCATAATCTGAATGTCTCCGTGGCTGCATGTGATTTTACTTGAGGTTATATATCTCTTCCATTCAGTTGTGGATATAATTTCCATGATTCAGGATTTGAAACGGCTCGATTCACGAGTAAAATTTAATCATCAGTTGACATGTATCTTTTGCTTCATTTCTGGAACGAATTCTAAGGTTCGAATCATTTAAATGTTCACTCAATTTTGGATTGACGGACAGGATCCGGCGAAGGGGAGTGGGAGGGTTCAAGTTTCCCGAGGGAACTGCGCACAGATCCCTCAAATGCTGTACTTAACGCATTTCCTTAAAGCTATTGTTACGCAAGCTCAATTTTTTTCCAACAAGTGGTTTCATGAAAGAGTGGCTCGTGTCTGTTTACTAATAAAAATTTGGCAGATTCCGCGAAGGAATCCTACGAGAATCGACACACCTCACTTAATCTAAATATTGCGTATTCACTGAGCTTTATGTATATTCACCGAACTATAGATTGTACCATATTATGAGTACAAATTATTTAATGCAGTTACAAGGCTAATATCCGGCCATTCAAAGTTACACAATATTCGTGCCTCAATAGAAATCAATTTCCGGGCAAAACGTCGCCTCCTCATCTAGCGTCTTGCCGTGTGTTTTAGCGGGAGCAGAGGACCCCGATGGCTCAATTGGGATGCATACCGGGACTGGTGCAAAGAAGATGCCCTGCAGCCCTTACTCCGAGTTCGGATGACACCGACTTTTCCATTCTCATTCCTTCCTTCTTACCCCATTAGACTGGGATTGGAAACTTACTCTAACTTTTCGATACACATATATTATTATCGCTGGACTATAAATATAATGATTCGATTAATTAATTCAATGTATTAAAGTTCGTTTTGAAATATCTGTTGCATTTATATGTGCCAAGAAAAATAAATTTTAATAACAATTGCAATAAATAATCATAATTAATTGGGTTCTTAAAATACACACTAAATTTCTTTCACACTAAATTGGGTGTTCAATTAATCGATGGCGAGTTCCACTTGAATGGAGGCTTATGTGAGGTGAAGGTAAATTTAACATTATATAAATATTATAAATAACATTATATAAAACATTTATAAATAACATTACTGCTCTTTTTCTAAGGAAGACTTTTCTTGTTGCTCCCAGTGGTTCTTCGCCATTGTGATGCGCCACGACGAGAATTGAATGAACTGGTTACCAAAGCGGGTGTTAATTAAAACATTTCTTTTGCATAATTATGAAATAAGTTTAGGAGAAAAAATGACATATTAGAGTAAATTTGATGGAAAAGTGTTGGAAACTCAGTCGTTACACGGGGTGAGTTACAGGAATCAATCACTGGAGTAAATACATGACGCATCGACCAATTAATGAAGTAGTTTGGTTTCCATTGCAAAATGGAAGTAACACTTGGGTTTTTGCGCAAGAATGAAAAATTGCTGCTCGGAATTACGAAATAGCAGATAGGATGTAGGCCAGCCAGCTTAGCGAATTTACCGCCGGGAGGGGACCCGGGTTCACGCCGCGCATCGCTCGAATCCTCGGGCCGCCGCTTCCGGGCAAGTCCCAAGGGAAGACTCGATTGATGGGCAACGCGACGGGTGAGCGGGCCCAGTGTCGAATCGATCCCCGTGACGACGGGGAGTGGGGGAGGCGGCGGGGGTCAATCGGGCTCCAGGACTCTGTTCTTTCCCTCCTCTCATCCTCCTGGAGAGGAGTAAATATCACTCTCAGGGAGGTTTGCTCTCCGTATTTCCGTGCGCGGTCGGCGGCCGCCTCTTCTCCTCCCTCCCCGCGCGGTGTGGGCGGAGCGGACCCGGCGGCGTGGGGGGGGGGGGGGGGGGCAGTCGGCGGTGTGGTGCGGGCGGCAGTCATGAAAGGTGGAATGGAAGCTGCCCGTGTCAACCGCTCCCGCTGCTCCCCATCCATCTTCAAATGACGCTAAAATTAACAGGGGCGCTGATGGCGGAGGGGGTGCGGGAGGAAATCGTCGAGGGGAGGGAAAGGGGGGCGGTGGGGGCCCCCGCGCGGCCCTTTCTAAATTTGGCCCCGACCTGGACCCTCTCTGCCACTCCCCTACGGTTCCTCCTCGCCCCCTGGTCCCCCTTCGCGATCTCCTCCACGTGACGGCGGCGGGGGGTTCCTTCCTCCAGGGGAAGGGGAACCCCGCCTCTTCCTTCCTCTATTTCTGCGATAGGCGCGCTACTTCCACCACCGCGCACGGCCTCTCCTCCCGCCGGCCCCACCACTCCCGCTGGAAGATCGGTCGGGACAACCGCCCCCTTCACGGAGGGCCGCGGGTGCGAGGCGAGTCTTTCGGGTGCGCTTCCCCTTGCCCACCTAAACCCTCCTCCCGCCGGGCCTCCTCTCCCCGCCCCTCCGTCGAAATTCTCCATCTCCCATCGTGATGGGGGAGAGGGTGGAAGAGAAGTACATATCCGCTGCGGGCGCTTAAATAGATTCCGGGGGTAGCGGCGGCGACGAACTAAGGGCCTCCCCCTCTTCCCGCTCGCCTGCCCCACCCCTTCCGACGGCCTCGGAATTCGTGTGAAGCTCCCCGCTTTGGGGACGTCACTAATTTGTTGGCTTATTTCGGATGGGGACCCTACACACGCACGCGCATACACACGCACATACATATATATATGTATATATATATAATTTATATATATAGATATATATAATTTTATATATAATATATATATATATATATATATATAATATATATAAAATTATATATATCTATATATATGTAATTTTATATATATATATATATATATATATATATATATATATATATATATATATATATATATATATATATATATATATATATATATATATATATATATATATATATATGGGCTGACACAATAAAACACAAATAGAATAGAATAGCAACATTTAAAAGGACACTCACTCGGTAAATTGTTCGAGCTTTCGGCCCTCTCAGAGGCCTTCTTCAAGAGAGACTGAACATATGCTGTTGCTGAGGAGAGGGGAAAGAGGTATGGGCCGGGAGGGCAGGTGTGGAGGGAATGCTGGGAGGGAAATTAAATATGGCGGTTAAGGGTAGGAATTTTGAAAGAACATAAAGCTAATATGTAGGCGGATTCACGAGTTCTCACCTCTATATTGGTGGCTGAATCAGGTAGGGATTCTAGGATGCTGAGAGCAAAACACTGGTCGAATGAAAGGTTGTGGGAATTGGCGTGTGAAGGGATAGGAAGAGAAGAGAGTGAGGCAGAATTGCAGGAGTACCGGTGATTATTCATTCGGATGGATTAGGGGGTAATGCATTCGTCTATGTAAAAGGAAGTGCAATGTTTGCATGACAAAAGGTAAATGATGTTTTTTGAGAGGCAATTAGCTTGGGAACGAGGCGAGGGGGCAATGAGGGGATATAGGGAGAGGGGAGTAGAACTAATAAGAAGACAGGTTTTACATCGGGGGCGGTTGCAAGTAGGGGAAATATTAGGAAATTTGTCACGGGGGGACGCCAAAGGGTTGGTGGATCTCGGAAGGTTTTTGAGATTGGCGGGATGTGTTGAGGATGACAGCTTGTGTGGTGTAGGTATTGCTGTTGGTTAGTAGCTTTGATGTGTACTGAATTGGTGAATTTGTTGTTTCGAAGTGAGAAGTCTCAGTCAAGAAAGGTGATGGTGGAGTCTGAAATGGAAGAGGTGAATTTTACGGTGAAAGATGAATTTAAGGCGGATAAGAAATTGTTGAGAGAATCAGAGCCATGTGTCCAGAGAATAAAAATATCGTCTATGTAGCGGACCCAGAAAAGAGGTTGGAAGGGTTGCTGTGACAGGAAAGTCTCTTCGAGAAGGCCCATAAAGTAAATATATATATATATATATATATATATGTATATATATATATGTATATATATATATGTATATATATATATATGTATATATATATATATGTATATATATATATATATATATATATATATATATATATATATATATATATATATATATATATACACACAAAAGGTATCGGAGCTGGTTCGCTGTTCAATTGAGTAGTGGAAGGGGGTCCGACGGGTCGGATCGGTAGAGGGGTCTCCCACCACTCAGGCGCACTTTATGTCAGTCGCCTCCGGGCATGAGTTGAGACGGAAGGTGGATACTGGTGGCGTGTCATTGTATGTGGTTTTGTCGCGCAAGCATGGAGCTCACCGTCGAGCAACTCTATGCTGTAACGTTTTGCGTTAAACTCGGGAAATCCTTGTCGAAGACCCTTGAACTCATTATACAGGCTTATGGGGATGATGCCTTAAGCCGCACAAGGGTTTTTGAGTGGCACAAAATGTTTAAGGAAGGCCGGGAGCTTGTCGCAGACGAGCAGCGCGTCGGACGTCCGACGACCGCTCAAACCTGTTGCTCAGGTGTCCAAAGTGAAAAAGGTTTTGGACTCTGACAGGCGTTTGATCATCGCCCCGATCAATGAGGAGACCGGCCTTTCAGTCGGAACCGTCCACAACATTGTAACAGAGGATCTTACGTTGAGGAAAGTGGGCGCGAAGCTGGTGCCGAAAGTCTTGAGCGAGGAACAAAAACTGTTGCCGATGGAAATTTAGCTTCTAACGAAACTCGGTTTTGCAACGGTTCCTAACCCCCCCCCCCCCTACAACCCCGATCTGGCTCCACCTAATTTTTTCGTTTCCGCGAATAAAAATGGAGCTCAAAGGATATCGGTTCGACTCCATCGAGGCGGTTCAAGCGGTGACGACAAACGCTCTCAACAGTATTCCGGTAACCACCTTTCAGCGGGCTTTTGACGGGTGGCAGACGCGACGAACTACGTGTATCGATGCAGGAGGGTTGTATTTTAAAGATTATTAAGTAATTGCAATGATAACGGCAATAGATTTTTGGAATCGGTCCCGATACCTTTGTACGGACCATGTAAACCTTAAACACAGTAATCAACCCGAAGGTCGGTTTGGTAGGTGATGGTAGAGTTCACCCAGTACTAAGCCCTTTACGGCGTGTGAAATTCCTGCATCAGGGTAGGAGGGCCAGTTCCTTCACATGTGCCGGTTACGGTTTCCCAGGAAGATCTGGTACGCGAAAAATCACATATAGCTTCGGCGGAGATGCAGGTCCCCAGAGACTTGCCCGGGAATCGAACCCGGGACCTCCGGTCAGTAGTCCAATGCTCTACCCCCTGGACTGCCGCGACCCACATATTATATATATATATATATATATATATATATATATATATATATATATATATATATATACATATATATTAATACATACGACGGCGTTTCAATAAGTACCCGTGTTTGACGACAAAGGGCGTTCCTGAGGGAAATTTATGTTATCATCGTGTACTGCCATCTATCATACGACGGTGAAACAAATTTCAGGCTGATTTAAGGGTTAGTTTGGATTTGGCAGTCATACGAGTAAGACGTGTTACCTGATTTTCGCCAAGATGGAAAAGAGCAGTATCGTTCGGTAATTCGCTCTTTGTTTTGGGATGGGAAGAAATGCGAGGAGATAAAATCAAAATTGGATGCTGTTTTTGTGGACACTTCGCCATCTTGAACCACGGTTAGATATCGGTTCAACGAATTTAAACGTGGCCGGCAGACGTGGTTACCGAGGAAATCATTCAAAATGTCCACGCCATGATTCTCGCTGATCGACGATCGTAAGTGCGCGAAGAAGCAGAGGCCGTGGGTGTGTCCACCGGAACGGCAATTAATATTTTACATGATAAGGTGGCGATGAAAAAATTATCAGCCCGATGGGTGCCGCGATTTCTGTTTCACCGCGATAACGCACCAGCACATTCATCCGAAGTTGTCACCACCAAACTGCATGAGCTACGTTATGAATTGCTGCCGCACCCCCCGTATTCACCCGATCTGGCTTCCTGCGACTTTTTCTTATTCCATTACATGCTCGAGGGAAAAAAAATAGTTCAAACGAGAAAGTTATCGCCGAGCCAGGGGCGCATTTTGGAGAGTTCCAAAATACAAACACCTATTTCCCGACCTATTACGCGTAAACTCCTTTTTTTGGAGGGGTTAAAAAATAACCAAAACGTTGGGAGAAGTGTATCTTTCTAAAAGGGAACTATGTTGAAAAATAAAAAAAATGGTTTCGTCATTTCTAACACGGGTATTGAACCGACCTCGTGTGTGTGTGTGTGTGTGTGTGTGTGTGTGTGTGTGTGTGTGTGTGTGTGTATATATATATATATATATATATATATATATATATATATATATATATATATATATATATATATATATCCCTCCCCGGACTACAACCTTGACGTGGTCGAAGGGCTTGTGCGTTCCGATGACCCCTATAGCTGTGCTGGCGGCAGTAAAAATAGTTGCTCCTGGTAGGGTCATCCATGCCAGATAGGTCGAGGGTTAGGAGTCAGACGAAAGGTAGTCCACGCAGCGTCTGTTCCTCAGTGAGGCGGCTGCAATGGCGTCTGACCCCTGAGGGGCGGCCAGTAAGTGATGGTATCACGTTAAAAACACTATTGAGGAAGGCAACGGGAAACCACCTCAATTATCATTCCCAAGATTTAAATGATGGACAATACAGAAATTTTGAGTCCTGGGAACTACGGGGCTCGGCCCAATCGGCCGTGTGTCGTGCCCGGCAGCGGGGGAGACAAGGCTTCCGCGGTCGTCATCCCACGAAACCCTTGCAAGGGAAAACCAGCAGCAGCAGGACAGAAGACGCAGGAGAAGAAGACCAAATTAGTCAGAATAAGGACGCGGAAAGTTAGGACAATGATGAGGACAGGGAAATTGGAGAATGTTAAGCGAGAGATGGAAAGGAGAAGTATAGATATTCTAGGTGTATGCGAGGTGAGATGGAAAGATAGCGGGGAATACTGGAGTGATAAGTATAGAATAATATACAGCGGCGGGGACGAGAGCCAACGAGAGATTGCCATAGTATTAAATGAAGAGGTAGCAAGAAGCGTAGTCAACA
>NW_027286719.1:9437100-9754600 GCF_022747635.1 Hetaerina americana | reverse complement strand
TGGTTTATATATATACATTCTTATTCGCGTTCTTACGTCATTCGTGGAAATGCCATGCTGCACGTTCATGATTAAGGCAGTATTTGGTTGGGGAGGCCCGGGGTGGGTGCAAGAACACGTACGAAACACGCTCCCAAGAGCAAACGGCGTTCGGAGAGGCAAAATGTCCCCGCCTAGGTGGGACCCCCTCCACTCGGCCAGCCCATCGGATGCGATGCCCTCCCTCTTTCATCTTCGGCTGCGACCAGGCCGCGCTCCCTACAGGAGGAGCCGGGGAGGGAGGTTGCATCAGCGGGGGAGCGGGAGACTCGGGAGATGGGATGATGAAGATTAAAATCTGTAACATCTTCATGTTGTTTCCTCAGCTGGTCCTCAAACCGCGACCCCCTGGCCTAGATTGCCGCCACGCGGGCGATCCGAAAACACATGCGCCCCCCTACCAACTTTCTCCCGAAAACAAAACTCGTAACTTCGGAAATGACGAACTCTCCGAGTCAGGGAAGGAACACAACCTTATGCCTTCCGTGGTGAGAGCGTGCTCGAGATAGTATTTAGGGAGGGAAGGCGAGGGGGAATGCGTGCGGCGGAGGTGGCGGTGTGAGTGAGAGGGATGGGAATTAGGGTAGGGGGGCTAGGGCGTCGGCGTCTGTCCACCGAAGGTTTGCCGTCTCGGAGGAACGGCATTAATACGCGCCGAAGGATATTCAGTGGGATTCCTCAAAGGCCATTGACGCTTTTGTTCACTTTCTGCGGCTTCGTTCGGGCACGGCGTGATGCCGTCCGAAGCACCCTCCGAGGAGGCGGGGAGACATTTTATTGTTGGTGATATCAAATCGATGGGAATGTTGTCGAGGCGTGAGCCTTTCCGGCGAAGACGGTGAAGCTCTTCCGTCTGTCGTGCCGGTTTAGGCTTGGCGCCATCTGCGGAGTAGGCACACCGTGTCAGTGCGAACCGAGAAGTGATTATGTTACCATTTAATCAAAATTACTATAGGTCTCCAGTATTTTACCCCACGGGGAATATCATTTATTTTGAAGCACTGATGCAGATGGTTAATGTCATGTTTTTGGAATTGTGTTTGAGGCACATATTTTTCCTCGCTTCGAAGGTATGAAAAGTCGCGACTTGTCATACCTTCGATTACATTTGGTCGCCAGCGCCGTCTTGGATAGTAGACCTCATTGGAACCACCTGTAGAAAAGTTGAAGTAAGAAGCTGGAGAGGGAGACTGATAACGACATGCATGCTGATAGTTAATTATTAAACTGGCTGAAAGGAATTTAAAGAGGAAGAAAAATAAACAGTTATCATAAATGTTTAAATGCATAACTGTACGTGTATAAGTATGAATAATTTGTATACATAATATGTATAAATATATATGTATTAATGAACTGTTTGTCGATGCAATGACGACCTTTTGACTGGAGAACGAAGGGAGTGTTTCAGAAAGGTTATTTTGAATCTGTTGAGGTAATTTGAGGAATATCACCCTTTAAATTGAAAAAAAAACTTTCCATAAAGAATTCATTTTCAATTAATGATAACCCCGAAATAGATAATATTTCGGTTGGGTGGTAGGATTAGAGATAATAAATAAATAAAATATTGTAGTATTGATCTTTTAAAGTTAAAAGGAATCGAAAAACTGACAGTAAATGGAATAATCATAAGAGATGTCACCTAATAATGTAACTCGGATAAAATCAAGTAGGTACATACATACAAGTAGATTGTTACATTTTCTTCGGGCCGATAATGGGATTAAATTAACGTTCGGGTCCTCTTAATAGCAACAAGGTTTGAGCAGGCGGGTTGTTTAAAACATCTGGTCTAAAAAGACACCTGATTTCGTAGTAAGGAATGCATTTAACAATTCATCCAAACAAATGTTTCAGGGAAAAACTTGTGTTTTTGTCTCGAATTCTTTCCGCCTTAGTTTACAAGACAGTGGTTTTAGTTACCTCTTCTTGTTCCACGGACTAGATTTAATTCAATCACTTCCGTCAACGAATCCTCTCCTGCAGTAGTTTTTCCACTCTTTCTAGAATCTAATGTAATACCGACTAAGTTTTAGGTTTATATTTTCAAGTACTCGCTCCATTCTGGAAACAAATGGTTCTTAAATAATTACAAATCATCGGAGCGTCACATTTGTGTGTTTTGGCGTAGGGGTTTGATTCCCAGAGAAGGTGGCACGTGCGTAGCAAAGGTCACGTATTTTTCATTTTGCTTTTTTTGAAATGGCCATCTCCATTCCATCCTCTCTTCCCATTTGATAAACATAATGATCCCTAACTGTGGCAATATTTTTCAAATGGGATTTTATGAGCAGGTATAAGTGATACATTCCTGTATCACATTATGTTTTGTGTACCATAAACGCTACTGAACCCCCCTTGTTTATAAACGAAGGCTTGGAGATAGGAAAAAATTCCCACCGGCCCCAATTGCGGGCGGGCTGCATGAATGGCTTTTAGCGGCGTCCCCACTACGCCGTGCGGCCCTCCGTTGCAATGAGGACGCTGGTCGATCCGTTCCGTTATTGCTTCGTTCGTCACACGAGAGAAGGCAGTTTATTATTCCCACTAAGCGTTGATAAAGTGAAGGGAACGATGGAAAGGAAGCTGATAATTTTACGCCAAATTTTTGTCGCTCGTAAGGAACAGATTCACGGTGGAGTTCTCGGTCATGTTTTCGCTAATAATCGTGGAAAGATGGCGTGATAATAACCGAGAACAAATTATTCGGCCGTTCTCTGCGTTATTTATTTATGAGTGGCCAAAATTTTTGAGTCAATAGGGAATCTTTACGGCTGATTATAATTATGTTCACATTCATTAGTATACAGGAATATCGCGTAGGCATTTAATGAGTAATTTGAGATTGATCTATTTATTAGGTCTTTATGATGAGAGACCCTCATGTTCCATTACCAGCCGATAATGTCACATTCATCTGTTCACCGTTGAATTCTTCTTTTCCTAGAAGTTAATCATTAATTTTGATTGATTCCTCAAACAATGTAGCCGGGTCTGGGATGTATTTATTACATGTCCAGTGCACCAAGACTCGCGTCTTCGAGCGTCGGGCCTCGAAGTTTGGCTGACAAACAGGGAATAAACGGTTTCTCAACACTCAGGCTCACCGACGCAAATTCGGGCGGGGAGGACACGAATTGGGGGAAATGGCACGTGCTCTGGGACCCTCGGACTCTCATTGATTGAATGCAATGTTGGGAGACGTTAAAACACACTGCGGGCGACTTTTTCGAGCGTCGGAGAGAAATTCTTCCAGTCACACTTTCCCCCTCTCCTGCGCAGGCATCACCGTCGCCTCTCCGCCCAACCAGTTCGACTCCGCAGCGAACTCCTTCCAGTGTGGTTCTCCCACGCCGTGGTTTAAAGACCAAAGGCCGCGGATTCTCCCTCTGAGCCCCCTATCCTCATCATTATGCGTCATAATGGCGCCATGTAATCACGCCTGGTCTTGAAAAGGAATCGGAGTTGCCGGCTGGAGGGGGGCGGGCCGTGGGTGCAGCTGAGTGCGAGGTGTTTGGCCTTTGCTCGCGGAGTACCAGAGGGGTGGCAGGGGCGAGGAGGGGCGGTGGGGGTAAGGACGGACGTTGGATGGTAGGAGGGGGCGCGAGAGAGGGAGAAGGTGCTCTGGTGCTGGCTAGCCCAGGTTGAGGGCAGCGTTTGTACGGAAGAGAGGCGAGAAGACATGGAAGAATTGTGAGACATGTGAATGCGCAGAAGACATGGAAGATTCCATGTCTTCTGCGCATGGGAGGGGTTTAAATTGAGAGGTGAATCCTTACAAAACCCTACTCTTTGAATTACAGCTGTTTCGAAATGAGGGGCAAATAAGCTTGCAGTCTCGTCGTTGATTCAGTATCGACCATCTTGCTTATCCTTTCGAAGAAATGCTTACCGACTTCTCGAACGCTCACTCCACTGAATCGGGAATACCCTCGTTGCCAATGTAGAGCAACGTTGTATTTTCCGCACTTTCCTCTCGCGGGTACTTTTGTGATGAGCCAGGAAAAACCACGCGCCTTAAGTTTCAAAGAATATATTTATGACTGCAGACGGAGCCGCCAGTTGTCCTTGGGCAGAGCGCTGGACCGGATGACCACTGCTCGAGTCAGGATGATACCTCTATTCATTGTCGCCGTCAGAAATGAGCTGGACCCTTCGTGTGAATCTTTTCGCCTGAATTTCACACGTTGTAGGTTTTAGTACTAGGTTATCACTTCCTCTATCCTATTAAACCAACCCACGGGTTGATTGCCCTGGTTGAAATGTTGATAAGGGTGGTGGCTTCCAGCAGATACGGCTTTTATGCAAACCGTTGGCACATGACAGACATTCAATTCTTTCTTAAACCATTGGCGTGATGTTACGTCTTATTTCGAAAGATATAGTGTGGCGATTCTCAGAGGTACAAAACCAAGAAGAAGAAAGAAGAAGTTGTCTTCTTTGGAGACTCAATTGTCGAACGGCGTCCAATACTTAGTGAGGAGGACCCTAATGATCGTAGCCTGAGGAGCAACGCACTTGGGGCAGTTGGTGCTTAGATTGAGTTAAGAGTAATTAGTCCACATGGATTCTCTTGTTCTTTTCTCTCCTTTTTGGTATGACGGCACAAACGTCCCGGGATGTAAGTGGGGATTTACATGTGTATAAGCTCTTCTGGTCTTCGTTAATTTTAAATCAAATCGATTATCCCTCCTTTTTTTATTGTTTACCACGAGCTGTTTATGATAAATTTTGTATTTTCTCTTCGTTCGTTACATCTGAATTTAGTGTGAATATTCGTTTATCCTACAAATTTCATCTTTCATTCTCCACTTTAGAAAGAAAGTCGCCGATAGCTGCAAATATTTACGATGACATGAAAGGAAATGTATTTAAAGTTGAACGGGGTATTTGGAAATGTCATATTTATTCATTATGAAACTAAATAAGGCCGTGGGTGTGGATTAGATTCCTGCGGGACTACTAAAAGGTGTAGGAAAATGTGTGAAGAAGAGGCTATATGGACTGATTCGTAGTATCTACGAGGAAGGAATCTGGCCGGAAGACTTCCTGAGATAAGTGTGAGTTCCTATTCCGAAAAAGGTAAAGGCTGCATCATGTAAGGACTACAGGACAATAAGTTTGATATCCCACGCAGCTAAAGTTGTTCTCGGAATCATAAACAAAAGGATAGAGAGTAGGGCAAATGATTACTTAGGGGATGATTAGTCTGGGTTTAGGAAGGGGAGAGGTACGCGTGATGCCTTGCAGTTATGAGATCACTAATCCAGAGGAATATAGAATACCATCAGGACGTATTTGCCTGTTTCGTAGATTTTGAAAAATCGTTTGATAGAGTGAATTGGGAAAAACTAATGAGTATATTGCAGAATATAGGAATAGATTGGAGGAAAAGGAGGCTTATCCACAACCTGTACATGTCTCAGACTGCTGAGTTGCGAATGGGGAACGGGGAGTCCGGTTAGGCAGTGTTAGGAAGAGGTGTAAGGCAGGGTTGCCCATTATCACCGTTGCTGTTCAACCTGTATGTAGAGGAAATGATTAAAGAGGCATGGGAAGAACCGGAGGTAGGAATGGAAGTGGGCTGGGAATTCGTAAAATCAGTTAGGTTCGCTGATGACCAAGCTTTAATTTGTCAGTCAGCCAAGGTGTTGCAAGCATTGCTGAGTGAATTGGAAATTCAGTGCGACAGGTATGGGATGAGAATCAATATTAATAAAACAAAGGTAATTGGAAAAAAAAGGATTTTCTAGAAAGAAAACGGCTAAGCTAAACATTAAAATAGGAGGGCGAAAAATAGAGCAGGTAGACGCTTTACGTATCTCGGTAGTGTTTTGGACCAACATGGTCAAAGTAGTAGGGACGTAAGGAGACGAATTGCGCTAGGCAAAGAAGCTTTCACAAGGAGGAGGAAGTTGATGACAGGGACGTTGAGTAAGGATGTTAATAAAAGACTCGTAAAAACTTTGATATGGAGCGTAGCTATGTACGGCGCGGAAACGTGGTCATTGAAGCAGGAGGATAGACGTAGACTGGAGGCTTTAGAAATGTGGGTTAGGAGAAGAATGGAGAAGGTGAAATGGACCGAGAAGAAAACAAATGAGGAAGCACTTGGTATTTTAGGCGAAGAGAGGGGTTTGTTGGGAGAAATTTTATGGGGGCAGGAAAAATTGATGAAGGGCGGCAGTGGGATGCTGAAGAATGTAATTGAGGGGAGAATGTTAGGCAAACGAGGAAAGGGAAGGAACAGGATAGGGATGTTGGACGGGATGAAGGGAGGAAGAAAGTACTCAGAGATGAAGAGGGACCTGATGTGGAGTGGGATACTGGATTTAGTGTTTTGTTAGGAGTCACAAAATATTTATTTGGAAGCTGCGTCCATCCAAAAACCTACCTTAACCGGTAGATTACCTTAAAAAATATAAATATATATGTATATATATATATTTATATATGTATATATACGTATATATGTATTTGTATATATACGTATATATGTATTTGTATATATACGTATATATGTATTTGTATATATATATATATATATATATATATATATATATATGCATATGTGTATATACGTATGTATATAAGCCATAAACACAGTAATCAACCCGAAGGTCGGTTTAGTACGTGATGGTAGAGTTCACCCAGTATTAAGCCCGACGGCGTGTGAAATTCACACATCAGGGTATGGGGGCCAGTTCCTTTCCCTGTTCCGGTTATGGTTTCCCAGGAAGACCTGGTACCCGAAAAATCGCATAGCTTGGGTGGAGCAGCCAGAGTGCCTTGCCCGGGAATGGAACCCGGGACCCTCCTGTCAGTCCGACGCTCTACCCTCTGGACTATCGCGACCCATACGTTAATATATATACATATGCATATATATGCATATGTATATATATGCATATGTATATATATATATGTATGTTTATATATAGTTAAAATACGATAATGCAGTCCATGTTTAAAAATTTTATGCATTAATCCTCGCATACACAATCAAATAAAAAATACCGTGTCATTGCGAACACACATTTATTCACGTGGATACAGACGTAAGGAAAAGAGATAGGAACGTATGTTAAAGAATACACGTTAAACCCGCGGATATTCGTTTCCTCAATAGCTCAGTGGCATCGACCCGGCAAGTCGAAGATCCTTCGAGTCCCGGTCAAGGAAACATTTTTTTTGCGCTTTTGATGTGCTCGATTCCACCTTCCCCACCTCTTTCGTATATTTCTGATGGTAACCCTTTACCTTGCATATAAATTGAACCCAGTGGACTTCACAAATATATGTATGGGGTTGTTTAATGGAACTGGTATCAGGGTTTTTGATTGAGGATCTTCCCTGTGATGCCGGGCCGGAGGCTGACTAGCCGGGCGCGGGCAGTTGTCCCGACTGAGATAACTTTCACGATTCTTTCGCATAGATGAGCACAAACCCAAAATGTAGTGTTCCTGTATTGCATTTATTTATTTATGTAATGAAACAATGGTGCAATATAATCTGCTATGACCTGAGAAAATATAAACGTCTTCAATTTGGTGTTGTTACAAAAATGTATAAATCCATGGTTATCGAACGGATTTTGGTGTGCTTTGATAGTTCTTTTCCGAGGCAAACAGCCGCGTCTATGTTTTGCATTACGTACTAATTTATGAAGTCCTCTGAACCAAGGAAATATTTTTACCTCGTTAGGCAAAATGTGGATGATCATGAATATTTTATATGTTTCTGAGAACTAAGTCTGCAGAATGAAATTAAGGCCACAAAATTACAAAAATAGAGATTGTGGCCATTGCTCTCCTAAGTATTTTTATTGAATTCCAGTTGAGGGCATAGTTTTTAGGCACAAGGTGAATTTTATTTCTTTGGATTTTCGAAAATGACTAAGCATTTAGTTCATGTTTGTGTAACTAAGGCAAAGAATGATCCTTGGGCTGCCTTGAATTAATTTAAAATGTTCTAGTTGTTTTCCCTCCCTCCCGCGAATTGCGACGAAGGAAAAGGGTCCATAAACCCTACTCCCGAGAAACGGCTGTTGGTGCTCAGAATTTCCATGATTATGTACTCTCCTGCTTATTTCTTTCCAAAAGCGTATGCAAATAGAATACGACGAAATCGAGTGGAAATTCTTCGAACGATATACAAGTCTAAATGAAATGTTGATGAGCTGCCTCTTTGGAATGTATTGCTTCAATTCCGCGACCCATTTTTTGGGTCTGTAAAGTTTAATAGCAGGAGAATCATATTTCTTTCGATAAAATTCGTTATATTTTGAAATAATGTTGATTCTTCCTATAAAACATACATGTTCATGGATGGAATGAATACGAAAGGAAAGCTGGTGGTAAGATTCGCTCTTTTAAGGTATGAATTTTACTTTGACAGCAATATGGTCCTAAATTCTTGATATAATTACTACCGCTTCAATTAGAAAAAGAATGCAAAAGGTTTTCCACAAAGCATATGCAAGAAACGATGCGCCATTTCTAGTCACAGAGGTGCTAGGCCCGAAGATGACTCCGTGATTCGAAATGCGCGCCGTTTATTAAAATTTTGTGCCGTGGAATATTCTGAGAGTCTTTTTTTAAATACGACTAACTTCTACCACGTTTTTCCATAAACTTTAAATATCTCCTCTGATTATGCTGTCATTTTGGGCATCTGATTTTTGAACTCAAGATTTAATCGATTCCACGATTGAAGTTCAACAGTCAATATTGGAGCAAGCTTGCTTTCTTTCTGTGAAGGCAAATTGCAAAGCGTTTCCATTTTCGGCGAAGGTTCTAGAAATGTCACAGTTCGGGCTCTAACCATGTTCATTCATGTAAAAACTCTCGATATTTTTGTCAAAGTAATTTATATATGGAGTACTAAAGTTAATCACAATTTTGAATATCTTGTCAAAATGCCCTATCTCTTCAACCGGAAGAATCCTTGAAGGAGGAATTTTCTTTTTTTTACAGAAATCTTGAGTGGACTATGCGACAACAATAACGAGAAAGATGATGAAAGGGGAATCAAAGGTAAGCTTAATTTTTGTCCATCCTAACATATTCAGAGTGCTCACGATCTTTTTAACCGAGAGATATTCCTTAATTGAGAGTGAAGAAACTAACGGCAACTTCTGAGTCCTGCCACCTAACACCTTACATATAATCCCTCTACTTTGTTGACTTGTGTTTTTTGTGTGATTAATAAGTAATTGGTTGGAAAAATATAGACTTTCATTAGCATGACTGAGATATTTTCTTCATGAATTACCTCGGTATTTTAATCTCGGAAGACAGCTCGGTGTGCACTCAGCATGGATAAAAGATAAGGAGGCTCTGACAAGGAAACTTACATGATGCGTCCAAATTGGATAAATTTCATTTATTCAGTGTTGTTCTACCCATATTTTTAAAAGGTGGGAATGATTTCTAATGAGAGGAGTAAAACATGTGTATTCGGTTTTCAAAAGCGCATGCATTTTAAAATCATCATTTGTAGATATTCTTAAATTAGCTCTAAGGAAACCTATAAATATATGGTAGATTGTCATTCCTTATAATTGTTAATTGTGGAGAAAAAAGAATTAAGCCATTGCCAAATGCGTTCCAAGAATTATGATATCCAATGTAAAATTATTTTTTTAGATGCAAGACTCTTTGATATGGGTTGTCGTTTAGTTGACTTGGACGATATACCCGGGGCGTATTTTAGCATTTCACTATATTTTGTAGTCATGTCTTCGTAAATTTTAAAATGATCCTCAGGATTCTCTACGATCGCAAGCAATGATAAATTGACGCTAAAATACTAACTTCCTGTTCAATCACTAAGGTTTGTGATTTCTAAGATAGGTAAAATGTTTATTTGGTGTAAAAATGCGACCAAATACGTCTTCAGTGGGTAGGCCAAAACGGTGATAGAAGTCATAGTTTCAGTTTCAAAAAAGAATGTTTCTATAAGGTCTCATCGATGAGGTAATCAATGTACGTTTACGAAGAAATGTTTCGGATTGTTTCTTCACATTCGGACCTTTCATAAAAACCTACATTTGACTTTCGTTGATTAAAAATTTATAAACTCGATATTTTCAGATGATTGACGTAAAATCCAGCTGATCAGTTATTCCCGCATTAGCGGTTCTTATTCAAACTGAAAATTTGCTAAACATTGGTCAATAAAATGAATGGTTAAACGATCAGTCATTGACCGTTAAAGATATCGAAAAAAATATTTGTCCTAACTGTTCGAGAATATACTCAGGTGCTGCGCGTGGTAGGATTCGAACGCAAGTGTCCCGGCCGTGCCTCTAACGTTCAGTGAATTGAGTTATTTATTCGCTCCAGGGAGATGGTTACGCTCTAGGTGACCTCCTTAGCAGCGAACTCCTGGCAGCAGATTTAAAATACGCGTCGCGGATATTGCGAATGTGATTCGGGATCTTCGTAGAAAGAACGTGGTCATGTCTACTTTTAGATGTATTTTATCCTCATGGCCTTAAAGTCGGGTAGCGTTTTCACCCACTAGTTTAGTTAGGGCAAGTTAATCCCCCGATACTTTTACAAATAGATGGTGTTTGAGGCGAATAAATTTCGATTCAAACTTCGAGATGAGGCCGAATCGCAACGACCCGTAGTTATATTTTGATGTTCCATGTCGCCGCGGGGCTGTAAATGATTGTTCGCACTTTTAGCGATATTCGCTGAGATTGCCGACTGGAAATTTAAAAGTTCATTTTCGTCGAATCTCCACCTCAGTCGTTTCGAGGGATTCAGTATGTTCGCATTTGAATTTTGAATTTGTCATGTCAGTTCTCGTATACGTCTTTAAGCTCAGACAATCGGTGGTGCACCCAAGAATCTATAAAAAAACGAAGTTTGTAGAATGGATCTTAGTCCTGAAAATAATGCACTTCTCTTTGTTGCAGCTGATAAAATTTCGAGAGAAATACGAGGCTTCTAACTTTTCGCAGTTGTGCTTTCTATTTCCTTCGCCTGGAATGTTCTAGCTGCTCTTGTGCGTATCTAACTCAGTTTCAGAAATAAACTCGGGTTGACTTTACCTTCATGAAGTATTTTAGTCCAGCTCGTTGTCTTGGGATGGAGAGAGTCACATCCTGTTAATACTTCTGGTCCGCTTTCAAGAGCATTGCTCCTATATTGATCATCTACAGGAACTGACTTAGAAAAAGATATTAATCCTGTGGTCCCTCATGGAAATTTCATTCTGAATGTAATACCTATACTGGCATCCACTCTATACTTAAAGCTCATTGTATTTAAGACGGGTAATGCTTCATTAAATATAATGCTTTTGAATTGAGTTCTCCAACAAGCACGGTGGTTTATTTAAACATTTCAGAATATGCCTTACCACTGTGAAACCGGTAATGGCGATTTTTTTAATTGAAAATTGTGCTCATGTAAACAGATACGAGTACCTATTAGTTACATTACCGTTGTTTGCAATTCTAAAATGCTCCTGGGTTAAAATATTCAGCAAAAAGAAAATCAAAATTGTTTTGAAATTTGTAGCCAGAGGGTCAAGTTGCCGGATAATTGATCAATCATTCCTTGCGGAACTCATAATTAGTTCACTTGTCCAAGAATATAAAATTTTAAATAAAATGAAATAACAATAATTGGGGGAGTATATTTTTTCGGATTTCCTGAGATTAGCAGCCGGAAATGCCTCCATGTCATTTTTCCCGCCAACTATTCCCTTCGTGTGTTCCTCAAGCGCGCGGTGCACGGAAACGATCTGAGGTCCCATGGCATCCATCACCCCTCACGGCTGCGTAGAGCATCATGCGGAGAACCTTTGTCCGCGTAGCTGCGTTGCACGACGGAATGTGCGCTAGGCAAGTGCACCCGATGGTTTAGTTTAGCTTTGACTTAATGTTTAGGCACGCACTTATCGTGGCAAACCGCCTTTGTCGCCCCCCCCACGTTTTGGTAACTTCCCTCTCTCCTTTCGCAAGCTTCCACGCGTCCCAATGCACCGAGCGCGGGGTCGTGATCGTGGTGCACCGGGGGCTGACCTCCCCCCTGCACATGCCGGGAGTGGGGGTTGAAGGTGGTCGAGCGCGCCACTGGGGCCCGCCCAGCTTGCCCGGGAGCGAGAGCACCCAGCCGGCGTCCACCCGGCCCGCCCGCCCGACCCTCTTCGCGGGCCTTGGAGAGGTGTCGCCCTCGGAGAAGTGACGCCGCGGCGCTATTTTCGAGGCGATCTCCGAGGGTCGGGGTGGGCAGGGAGGCGGGAGGTTGTTGTCGGGGTCGGGCGAGACTGGAAAGGTAGTCGAGTGTGTTGGCTGTGCGGGGGAGGGCGAACGAAGAGCCCGGCTATATTTTAACGTCGTTTCTTAAAAAGTGCCCGGGTACAAGAGACGCTACTTTATATTTTGCCGAGAGGCACGCGTAAAAGGGAAAAATCTTAAATATTAAGGCGAATAAGTAATGTTACGATTCACCTAATTTCTTACACAAGCTCACGCTCTCATACGAGTTAATCCATATGAGTGGGGAGAGGAATTATGATTGTACATGCACACCTCAGTCCATTTTAATAGCCCTCATTGCTATACTATTCAGAGGGGAACCAAACATTTTTGATATGCCGAAACTGGTTTTTGTTGGTATGCGTGAGTTTAAAGTATCTAGAGTAATATTCGTCGATCATACTTTCTAATGCAATTATTTCCAAAAATAATTTTTTATATCCATTTATATTTGTTTCCTTAAAGTCTATCTTTCATTTTTTATTTCGTATTTCCTTTCTTCCCTTATATTTGAGGTTAGCAGTATAGTTAGATGGCTTGAAACACGCCTATAGTAGTCGAAGGGTTAATAATTTGACGTTCAGATAATGAAACTGCTTTGCGTGGCCTAGTCCCGAGCGGAATTCCAACATAAATATTCCGCAATTAACTTATTCACTGAACCAAAAGTACCGGAATGTAAAACCACACCGACCCCTTGACTAAGATGCTTTTATCTAGTTTCAACAATGAACCCCGCTTGCTGATCTGAAAGTACATTAGTGTCACCTTTATTTCAGCGGCACCCTGAAAGTTTTGTCATTATATGCATGTTTAAGTGCACACACGCACACTTACGCACATGAGGTCTGCCTGGAAAATACCCAGCCGTGCAATATTCGGAGAGAAACAGCCTACCATGAGCAATGAGTCCCCTTCCGAGCACACCCCCTTGGGACCTCGGCTTGCGATCTTGTTCGGAATGGCCATCGGCTGCCTCGCCGCATTCGCCTTGATCTCGTCCCCCCACCGTTGAGATGACATCTACATCTGCTTAGTTCCCCGCAAGGGCGTGTGGCGGGGGTGTTAGGTCACCACCCGTGAAAGAGAATAAAACTGCATGAAAAACCCACAAAGTCGTGTATATTCATGGAAAAACCTTTATAACTTACTTGGATGCGAATACATACTCAATCAATTCACATACACATGCACCAACGAATATACCGTATGCCTGCGCAACGTTTAATCTTGTCCTGACTTGTTAATTGAATATCTTTTATACTTCTAAAATGAATTTGATTTCTTGCTATTATGATTACTGTTTGGCCGAGGAAAGACCGAGTATTTATATCCGTATTGGAATCTAACTCCATTATGTTATCTTTGTGGTCTGATCTACCTAAATGGTGGGTGGCCATAATAATTTTCTTTAGTGTCATCATTAAACTCGTTTGTCCTCAGCCTTTCTTAAAGTCTGTCTTTCTTGTGTTTTTTGCATCTCAAGTGGCTCCCAGCCTAATTCCCCTAAAAAGCCTCGTCACACTCGTCTTCTTATTTGAACAATTTTTCAAAAATCGGCGGATTTTCTCTGGACTTCATCTAACTCTTGCTGCCAAATTTCCTCCCAAAGATCCCTAATACTCGCGGCATATTTCAAATGAGGTCTAACTAGGGTGAAGTAACATCTCTCTTCCACTTTTTTCTTTTTCTTTAAAGCGGATCCGCCTATTATTCACCTACTAGTACATCGACTGGGCTTTGGTTTCAGGGTCATAGCCATAGAGCCATGACTCATATACAGTTATCACCTATTTAGAAAACTTAGATCATCGCTTGCGGCTTGGAAGTATTCGAAACTGCAGCACAACATTCTTGTCGTCGACGAGATAAAAGAGAAGGCGACGAGGCAGCTGACGACCACTTCGAAAAAGACTACGCCGTTTGTTTTTGCGAGTGAAAGAGACGCTGGGATGAGTGTGTGAGGGTGTGTGTGGGGAATAATTCGATGGGGACTAAGGCCTCATTGTTCTAGGTAGGCTATTTCTCAAAATATTGCATGGCTGGATCCTTTCCGGATAAGCCTCGTACGCGTATGTGTATCTGTGTGTGTCGTGGTACTACGAGTGAATTTATTAATCCAGAGGGTGCAAAAAGATAAATATATGTACATATATGACAATCATGACTTAGTCGATAAGAATTTGAGTACATACGGTCACTACTAAGGTAATGCCTCAAAGAAATGTTATAGATTTTTTTATCAAACTGATATCATCACCGCTTCCACAGTAGTGTATTCCAGTCACTTCGTTTGGATTTCATAAGGGTTGCCCAAAGGCATCACCCGAGATATGAGCAAGGAATACTTGCTTCAGTATTCGATCACTTTACCCACGGATCCATCACACCGCCCACCACTCTTTTGTTCCTAAATATCGATTCAAAATTCATAGAAATATTTCATATGGGCATGTCTGATATTCTTTTTAATACAACGTTATTCATTACAAATTGAGCACGAAAAAAATCGGATTTGTAGATGTGAACATAGTCTAGAGGCTGTATTTAATATTTTGCATGTGGGAATTATATTTGTAATCCGTTTTGAAACTCCTCATCAAAAAATGATGGTTTCATACATTCCATGAAAGAAGTGTACATCCTGGTACGAGCCTGGATTAAGCGAAACACCAAGGACATTGCTGTTAAATATTCCATACCTTGACATTGAAAATATGCCTTTTGGTTACCAACAAACAATTAAAGCTCTGGATTCGTTAGGGTCGCTTACCGATACCTACTTGGACTCCACAGACAGCAAGGTTTATTTTCGGTGTTCGGAAAAGATGGATGATACGATGGGGTGAAGGAGTTTAGAAAGCGGAGATTTGTGGAGAAATCCGGAGTGGGCGGTTTTCACCAAGGAGTCCCCAATTTACTTCTAAATCCGATAAGCGAAAAACTAAAGCTGAAATGCTCTACGCAATGTACTCGAGGATAAATCGGAATACCATTGAAAAATCAGCGACCACCGATACTCAAAATCGACCTCTCCACGTGTGAAGCCAGCACACTCAACCATTCCACCATCCGTTAACCACTTTTTAAAGTTTTCTCGGCACGAAACCATTGAGAAATGCTGATATTTCCGCAAAATTTAACTCCAGCTCTCGGTGTTGGTAGCCAGAACACTAGCTATCGAACCAATCTTCGTTCAGGGTAGCAAAATATTTTACCCTTTTTTTATTGCATTCACGAAATTGTAGCAGTATGAACGAAAGCTCCCGATGGAAGTTTTATTTCACATTGGGATTCCACTTGGTGGAGGCCAAATTATCCTCACCATGGCATTGTTCTCTCGCCACTCTGCGACCGCCAACCTCCTCCCTCGATCCCCTTTCAAGGAGTCCTGTACTCAAACACCCCAGTCCCGTTCCACCATGTCTCGCCCACCCCCAGATCTCGCCCTCCCCCCTTACCGACCAACCCGCTCTTCTCCCGGCCACCCACGACCCTTGCAGATGAGGGACGGGGATTAGGATGGGGTCGGGAAGAAGGGGTATGGATCTGCCACCTCCTCCCCCCATACCTTCTGGAAAAGTTCCAGTGACTGCGGGTGAAGCCGCCGCCGGAGGGATTGGGAGTCGTTATCGGACAATCGATTGGTCGAAAGCAAAACGTTCGGAGTAATCGGCCTCGGAAACCTTTCTTCTCCGCCCCTCCCATTTCATAGGAACCCCTAGGGTCAGCCCTCTCCACCTCCCTCCCCCCACACTCCATGAAGACGTCCGTGCACGGCCGTGTCACACCTTTCCTTTGGGTCTCGGGGCCGCGTGCAGAGTCGCGCTTGCCGTCACGGGATGGCGGCATCTCGCCGGCGGGAGCACTGGAGGGAGGGAGACCCGTGCGCCAGGTCATGCTGGTAAGGTCCCGGCTGCTGTGAATGTAGTCTAGTAAAAACATACGGAAGAAATGAGGGGGACGTGTTATTTAATATTCGTTCGTCCACTTCTACATAATGGGACAATTATCTGGGAAAACTTAAAGATACGATGGCTGTAGAAAAGAAAATGATAATTTTTTTTATACTCGGTCAATATAGTTCGCAATGATTATTTCATGATGTTTCATTAGCGTAAGGTGTACCGTCTACTTACGTGTATGAGGGAGGAGTATAGGATAGGAAGGAAGATTATAGTGTACACTATATTTTTAGATTACCCCTCAAGGTTCAAATAGAGACAAGCATTTATTTATATATATATATATATATATATATATATATATATATACACATATATATACATATATATACATATATATACATATATATATATATTATTATTAAAAATACACATGTGCTGATAGCCAGTGTCAGGTGGCACACAAGTCCCAAATAATCGCAAAAGATAATAGATAACATCAGACTTCAAAACACAAATCTCTTTAAAAAAACAAGCGAATCCCCATCCCATTTACATCCATTAATCAGCAAGAAAAAAAGATAAATTAAAAAAATTAAGCTATTACATATAGTATAATACAATACACCACACATCAATCAAATTATTACATGTATTCCTTACATCTATTCTTAAAAGTATACACACTGTTAGGAAAGGGCTCGAATATTTTTGCAGGTAAGGTGTTCCAATCAACAATTGTTCTATTAAGAAAAGAAATTTTTTTATTATTTGTTCTCTGTGCCCGGCATTTTACCTTAAATTTGTGATCATTTCTCCCTATAAAATTTGGGTTCCCCGCCTCTTTCCTAAGATCTGCCCAAGCTTTCTCCCCCTTCAGAATGCGGAAAATTCCACAAAGTCTGCTTACTTTCCTTCTAGTTTGTAGAGGTTCCCAGCCCAGCGTTTCTAGCATGTCAGACACACTCTCCATCCTCCTATGCTTCCCCAGTACATATCGGGCAGCCTTTCTTTGCACCTTTTCCAGTTTTTTGATTTGTCCTTCTTCATGAGGGTCCCATACAAGAGAAGCGTACTCTAAAATTGGTCTTACTAGGGTCTGATACGCCTTCTCCTTGGTTGCTCTAACGCTCCCTTTGAGGTTTCTCATCACCCAATGAAGAGTTTTGAAAGCTTTCTTAAAGATGTACTCCACATTTAGCCCCCACCCTAAGTCCTTATTTCAATATACAAGTATTTGCAAGTATCACTTCTAGGAATGACATTTTCGTAGAATTTATATTCCCTATTGTTTCTATTTACCTTGTTACTAAAAGTGATGGATTTGCATTTGCTAACAGATTTGCATTTGCTAACATTAATATCCATCCCATTTTTTGTCTCCCAATCCGCCATTTTATTAATGTCCCTTTGAAGTTTGTCACGGTCTCTGTAATTTTCGACTTTCCTGTAGATAATACAGTCGTCTGAAAAAAGTCTTATCTGAGAATTAATATTTACTGGGAGATCATTTATATAGATTAAAAACAAGATCGGGCCGAGTACGCTTCCTTGTGGGACTCCCGATGTTACCCCCGATGTTACCCCTGTTTTTTCAGAATACACTTCTCCTAATTTGACCCTTTGTGTTCGACCTTACATGAAATTTTTGACCCAAGAGATTACTCTTCCATCTGTGTGTAGTGGCAATTGGCCTATCTTAAGCATTAAGCGATCGTGGTCAACTTTGTCAAAGGCTTTTGACAGGCCGACTATTATAGCATCCACTTCTATTCCCGCATCCATAGAGTCGAACATTTCTTGGCAGAATCCTAACAGCTGTGTTTCGCAAGAGTGCCCTTTTCTAAACCGTATTGGCGACTATACAACCAATTCTCACTCTCCCACAAATCCAAGTGATAATCAGCTATTATCTTTTTTAATAGCTTGCATACAACTGATGTCAAGCTTACCGGTCTACAATTATCTCCTCCTTTGAAAATTGGCGTAACATATGCCTCCTTCCAAGCATTTGGCAGGGCATTATTGTTTAAGGTAACATTGAATAAATGATTTATATTATTTGAAACTACACTACCACCCAATTTAAGCAAGTCAATTAAGATACCATCTGTCCTTTTGATTTATTTGCTCTCATTTTCATATTTTTTAAAATAAATTTCTGCGCTCGTCGTTTTAATACTTCTGGTATATAATATTTTTTCGCCTCCTTGTTGACTCAGAGATGTATCTACAGAATCTATGCTCGTTGTTTCCCTCATTCAGTTTCTAAACACAAAATAACGACAATATATTTGGATTATGCATGCATTTTAATTCTTGACTCTTAACTGTGTAATGATTCTAGGCTTGTTTGCAGAGACGATACGTGCACGCGTTCATAGCCGGAAACGGGACTTAATTAAGCTTATTTTTTGTAAAAATTATTGCAATCCCCTTGGTGGAGTGAGGTAACCCAATGGGTATGAGTATTGCATTCGGCTATGTTCGCTGATCGATGGGTCCAAGGTTCAAATCCTGAGTGATTTCTCCAACAGCAAAACCTTCTCGATGTAGTTTATTTTTGCTTGAATTTCGTGGGAAACCGAATGGTGGTACAGGGAAAGTAGGCGCCCCCTTTCCCGAATGTACTTTCAAAAGCTATATGACTTGGACAGTGCCCCACCATCTCTTTTCAGAAATCAATCCAAACGTAACATTAGATCCATGGACAAACTCCATGGTCATTACATTGAGTCATACCTTCATCTCTGCTGTTCGGCTTTATCTCTTTTTCAGAAAAACCCTGGAAATCATCTCTCATTTGACCACCCTCTTTCGTTAATTTCTGTGTATATTTGCATCATGACCTTCAGCTGGTTTTTCTCACACTCTACTTTGATGTCATTTGAGTTTTCTGCGTATTAATAACTTCTCCCTTGTGGTCATTTTACTTCATTGAACCCTTTTTGCTCAGTTGGCCGTTGTAAACATCTCAAAAACCTAAAGGTACTCGATAGCAAATTTGGGAACGTTCACTTCGTCGTTATCATTCACCTTCTAAGTTCATGATTCCAAAAAAATATTGATCTCATTCCACGTAAAGAGAAATGAATTTCCTGAATGGATGCCTTCCAAATAGTAAGTATCAGTTATTCAGTGTTCATATATTCAACGTATCTATTTTCAAGTTCGACGTAAGCTTCCTCTTCCTTTTACTCAATTCGTTGGCTGATCTCTCTGCCCATCCAGAGATCTGAACATCAGAGTATAACTCCTCACATATATTTCTTCTCATGAACATTCATCTTTTGAAAAGTTTGTGTATTCAGTGGGAAACCTGAAAAACATAATGGGAAACTGGAATCAGGAGATCACAAAATGTAATACTACAAGGAAACAAATAGCGAGATGAGACGGCTTAGGAATAATTTATAGATAAAATTGTGTAAATAACAAAATAGTATCGTCTAAACTATTCCCTTTAGTGATTTGAGTGCTGGCATTGAAATTATTAGCCGAGCCGGGAGACACTCGGTTGATAATTGAAATGCATATCTAATATCAGAAGCAATGAAAAGGATAAGATTTATCACCACGTGAAGCCTTCTTTGGGTTACCTAATGGTCCAATGTTTTTTTTTGACGATAGGAAAGCTAACTCAATGCCACTGACGTATTTGACGACACAACGCCTTGTGAACGATGGCAGAGCTAGCCTTCAAAATGTCGGCAGCGAAGCACTGGAACGCCACCAGTGGCGATGCAGAGGTTTTGAAAGAACTTTGTTCTGGAACATCAAAAAGCCTTGACGCCCAAGTTTAAGACGCATATAGTCACTCTGTGGCTCGAATATTTGCGTTTCCGCGAGTTTTCATACTATATCGGTATTCCACGGTCGTTGCATAACTGAGACAATGACGAATTTGTGTTGACGGCTAAATAGAGAAAGATTAATGACCTTTTGTGCTCTGGGCTAAATTCTGCAGGGGTGTAACAACTCCGCAACAAGATGAGAACACGGGGAGGAAAGACTCGTCGCCGTAAGACAAAGAAAAAAGGATTCCAATCTCTATCGTGACGAGTGAAATACTTTGTTTTATTCGTTTGATGAAATATCTGTGATCATGTTTTCCCCCAATTGCCATTCTCTCCCATTTTCCTTGGCCATTTTGTGTTCGAACTTATCCACGGTCATAATGTTAAACAAAAAATGTTATTAGACTTGCTAGCCTTTTCATAATTATGGTATATTATGTGTAACTTTTAGAAACTGATGAAAGTGGCAAGAGTAAGCGCAGGTGGTAGAGTGAACCAGTTGCAAATCCTTTCAAAGGAAAATATTTGATTTTGTGGAGAAAATAAAAGCAAAAGAAAATGTCATGAGAGGGTTACATACAAGGCCTGTCCCGAAAGTAGTAAGTCTGAGTCGATTAAAAAATATTTATTGACATAATTGATGCATTATTCATTCAAAAGTCTTCGAAGTGCGTCCACGCACCGCTGTCAGCGGGTTTTCTACGCCTTCTGGAAGGTGGCGCCCGGAATGCTGCGAAGCTCCCTCGTCACGGCCTGTTGAAACGCTTCCACCGAGCCATGGTGAGATCCTTTCAGCACGGACTTGAGGCGGGGAAAGAGAAGAAGTCTGGTGGGGCATTATCCAAAAAATTTAAGTCCTCACTAACATGGTCGAGAAGCTCGTAGTAGATCCGCGTGCGAGTTTCCTGTCGTTCGTCCGAAAGCACTCGCGGCACCAAGTTCGCACACATCTTTCTCGTGCCCATGTTTTCGCTCACAAGTCGAGGCACATCACTTTTAGGTACGCCAAGTTCATCAGAAGCCTTGCAAACACTTAATCTGCGATCCCTGTTCAACACAATTCACTCTTGCTAGATCTTCGTTATTTTTTGAGGTCGACGGACGTCCTGAACGGTCGGCGTCTTCAACATGTTCTCTACTCTTCCGAAACAACTTGTGCCACTCAAAAACACCCGACATCTCCGTGGCGTCTTTGCCATAACCTGCCTTGAGCATTTCATGAGTCTCTTTCCCGGTTTTGCCCAATTTATCGCAAAATTTAATGGGATAGTGCTGTTCCAACAACCGGTTCATGAGGGAGCGTAACGAGATCCCGTTATAGAGGTTTCGCAAACAAACGATTCGCACTCCGTTGAGGCTGGGAGCCAACTGCCACTGACCTCCGACCTTTCCTGAGACTCCCATCTCTCGAACCCAGCCATAGGAACCTCTACCCGGGAAAAATGTCATGTTACTTTTGGAGCAGACCTAGTATTATATACGCACATGTTATCCTAAAAGTTCAGATTCTCGCTTGGAATCAAGTTTCCCGTCCCGAATCCTTGTGATATATCCCTTTGAATTTGAGCTATATTTTTTATTATAAAGCTATTTTTTACTCATAAATATCATTCTGTTGTAAACCGTTGGTATCGAGTGAGTGAAAATCACCCAAGAAATGACCGTACAAGTTCCGAGCTTCTGCATTCCCTCATTCCCCGAGGGTGGTGATTTGTATCAAAGACAGGGAGAGGGAAAGAGTGTTCCGTTACGAGTGTCGGAGGAGGGGGCGGGGGTGCGGGAAGCAAGGCGGTGGGGGGAGGAGTCGGTTGTCGCGCGTCTTTTCGACTCGGCCAAGCGAAGGGTGTGATATGGACTGGAACGACGGCGGTGGGCGGCGACCCCCAGCGGCGGCCGGGAGGGGTGGAATGTGGGCGGGGCAGGGTTCCTGGGGGGAGGAAGAGGGAGTATGGGACGCAGAGGAGCAGCCTGGGTGTTGATCGCTCTCTCGAAGGAGACCCTAGGCGGACGAGGGACTCGAACCCTTTCGTTGTCGGGCAAACGCCGGCCGGGTGCGGTGCGGTGCAGTATGGCTGCGCCGAAGTTCGAATTTGATTATCGCATTCTGATAATAATGGTAATTATATGGTTCAAGGGGTGGTATATTGACCGATGCTCATGGACGATAATCAAGGGAATTCGAATATAGAGTGATGTCGCTTGGCATCATAAAATACCGCCTGGCATCGAACGTTATGGTAAAGTCATACCAGTATCGTAACGTTCGGCGAATCAGTATCAACCCACGGAATTGACACATGGTATTATTTCTCAGGTCTAGTTCTGACAGAAGAGGGGAGAGCTTAATTTGAAAGTTTTTATTGTATTGAAGAGTACTTTTCGAGGGCTAGTAAATCGACTTTTGACTCGGTGAAAAGGCCCGGGATATGCCGCGTGACGGAGGAAAGTTGCTAAAACGATGGTAGCAAGTAAAAAACCTGGAAGTGAGATTACATAGTTTATTGTTGTAAAACTTGGATGATTGATGAGAGTGAAGCTCACCTGGTATATAACTCTACCCTATGGCGTGTAAAGTTTAACTTTGGGGTTTGAAGTTCAGTTCTTATGCCTACGCCTTATGCAGGCACCCAGTTCGTTCCGAGTCCAGAATATGTCACAGTAAAGATGTTATGGGGTATCTGCCGAATTGGAACCCAAGCCCCTCCGATCAGTAGCCCTGATCACTCTCGACTAACCTACCACGCCGCCGTTTGGTGTGATATAATAACTTGGGAAATGAAATCGTATTTGTGTGCATTATAAAAACAACGTCTAATATAATGCATGAAAATTTACCTCACCAATGTGAATAAAGCGCTTAACTGTCCATAAAAGTTATCCAAAAGTCTTACACGAGCTAATGGTTTCGAAGATGAAATTCTTCGAGAGCCTTTACATCGAGGGGGATCGGGACGGTGCGGTGGCTAACGTAGAGGCTTCTCGCCCGGGTTCAAATCCCGGAGACAACAAGTATTTTTCCCTACTTGAAGTGCTTTGTGGAGAGCACTTTGAGTGAGTACGACGTCCATCGCTAAACTGCGGACCCCTGGGCGCCTTTCGACAAGAGTGGGCTAATGCCGACGCCGGGTTTCTCTCCACCCTTCCTTTCCCATCCATCCCTAATGGTGCAAATGACCTCTGCTTTCGGTCGCATCCCATAAAAACTACTAAACCTTACATCCAATGTAGAACTACATGGTAACAATTTTTGGATACCATATTCGAAGAAATGCAATTATTCGTCTGTGCTTAACTGCTGATAAGGTATGGCGTCTCGTAATGACGTATGATATCCTTAATTTTAAGAATGGCCAGAACAGTATTTTATTAAGCGGTGGCGACGGAACTGTGAATTTATGGAATCCAAGGATTCCTCTGGGTATTTTTCAAAATTCACCTCAAGTCAGGAATTTCCACAGAATGGGCTCAATCCAGCCTTTATAAGTGCAATAAAAACGTTTTACTGCTAGTCACTACTGCACGGTGCTTATTTAATTTATTATGTATTTTTTATGAACTTCATTTTTGTACTTTATATTTAATTTTAGCATTATTCTTATGTCAACAAATATGTTATTATTGCGAAAGATCATTTAGCACTAGTGTATTTTTTTTGGAAAGCTTCTGTGTATCTCAGTGGAATATTGGTAGGTTACCGAATATCGTTAAGAAAACAAACCAAGTTTTGCTAATTTATAAAAATGTAGTTGATGCAACTATTTTCATAAATTTCATCACACCGTCTCTTAAGATACTTAAGATACATACTTAAGATATTATATTCGGAAATCCTTGAGTCGGTGAAAACTCTTAACATATACCTTTGAACTGAATAAGTAATGTCTGTGTGCAAATAATTACAAAATATATTGAAATATCCTAACGCGAGGAAATTTGAAATAACACCTTTTTCTCGGAAATCTCAGAGAATTTTATTTTGTCTCTTTTTGTTGCAACATAAATTCCTCATTCATGGTATTCCATCTAATAAAATCAGATATTGGACAATGAACTGACCATTATGTCCTATGCATCACGTGTACCTCCTCATTCTTTCCTACGTAATTTTCTTTTTCAGTTCTCCATGCCTTCAACTCGCCATCGGGGTGCAATCTAAGAAGCTTTTTCTCTTCCTTCATGCACCCGCTCACGTAGCATTCCCCCTTGAAGGAATTTGCTTGTCTAAAATATATTATGCCATTTTTATATGCATGTGTTTCGCTGCAGCGAAACGTGTTTTATGGATTGGATATTACGCTTATGTTCTCAGATGGCTCTTCCACCGAACAATAACGAAATATTATTAAGATTATTGCCATCAACGCTTTATTCACCCATTCTCTGCCTTCCTCGCGTTCTCCGCTCCCACGCGGAGTATCTTCTTTCGTGTTCCTCTCCGTCCGGTTTACATTCTTCTCCATCGCAAAGACTCCATTCTACCCTCGATGACTTTTCAATGTTTCGTTTGCGAAAATTTGTAAGGAGGTGTCGAGGGAAACCATTTCCGTCATCACGTGGAGGAGATGAACTTCTTTCTGCGAAGCAAGCCTCGTTGATCCTGTGAGGCGGCGGAAGGTCCTCGGCGGTTCCCCTTCCCCCGCTCCGACTCCCTCCCCACGCCAAACACGTGACCCACACCGCAACATTAAGGCTATCTCGCCGTCCCCATCCTGCCCTCCCTTCCCGCGGGCGAGGCATATTCCGATTCCTCCGGATCGCAAATGCAGCGCGCACCGGAAGTCACGTCACTCACCCGTCGGGGGCGTTAAAAACGGCGCCAGATGTCGCTCTCTCCCCAGAATGAGGCCGGTGGGAGGGTGAGCCTCCAACCCCCCGGCATCCCCGCAATCCCCTGCATCTCCCCATCCCAAGGGAGGGGATCCCCACGGGGGTGGGAGAGCGGGAGATGCCGTGGGCTGGGGGCGGCGTAAGAAAGGCTCTGCGGCTCCGTAATCGAATCGGCTATTACAGCGTGGTTAGGCGGGGGGCGTTGGATAGAGGCGCCTCTATCAATGCGGCGGGGGGGGCGCGGCTGGGGTCTTGAAGGGGGCATCGACGGGGGGCCGTGTGGTGCCTCGTGGGGTACGGCTGGGTGGGGGAAGACGCCGCTGCGAGACTTGAAGACACATCGCGGTGGAGGGGTGCGAGGGTTTGGTGTGGCGGAGGGGGTGGTTTTCTTCTCATTCCATATTCCTTATTTTTTCCCTTCCTCGGAGCGGTCGTAACGCCCCACCGGAGGAGGATTAAGATGGTCGTGAGATTGCGAGCCGAGAGGATCGTTACTATTCTAATCAGCATCCGCTTAGGGGAGGAGACGCTGTGTCGGTCAGCTCTGCATACGAATCCCTGTGATCTCCCCTCTTATTCTCCCCTCCCCCCCCAACCAGCTTTCCTTCCCCGCCAAGGGTACTTCCGAAACCCCGCGCTCCTCCACTTCGCTCCCTCTCTTCCCCCTCTTTCTCCTCACTCCGTCCCCCCCTCTCTCTCTCTATCTCTCTTTCTGTCTCTCTCTATCTCTCTGTCTCTCTCTATCCCTCTGTCTCTCTCTATATCTCTGTCTCTCTCTATATCTCTGTCTCTCTCTATATCTCTGTCTCTCTCTATCTCTCTGTCTCTCTTTCTCTCTCTCTCTCTCTCTCTCTCTCTCTCTCTCTCTCTCTCTCTCTCTCTCTCTCTCTCTCTCTCTCTCTCTCTCTCTTTCTTTCTCTCTTTCCTCCCCGCGAAGCGATTTGCCAGTCGGACCGGTCACCGGTTTCCCGCCGCCCCTCACCGCCGCGCTCCATCTCCTCGTGCGCATTTTTCCCCGTTCGAGATCTTCCACCGGCCTCCGTGGGATCCGAGTCGAAGGTCCGTGCATGTAATTGAATGTCGGGGAAGCCGGGGTTTGTGAGAGAGAAGTTTGGACATGTGTTCTTGGCTTCGAATTTGCGCGGGTTACGCCCTTAGGGAATTTATTCACACGGCCGATGCAATCCGTCGTAGGTACGCCCTCGTCTGCCGCTTGGATCCTCCAGCCGGGTCTTCTCTTCGGTGAATCGGTGTTCGGAAGTTTCCTCGTCGACATCTTCAGCGCGTGAGAATTAATGGAGACGTTTCAAATGATGCACACGCCCTTGCGGCGGCTTGCGGGGTATTATGTAGATGTAGATGTGATGTCCGGCAGAGTACGCGAGACAGATGAAAGGATTCCTCCCACGGAAGACGAGTAGCTAGCCACAATAGCTGGTGGAAATCCAGTGCATTTGTATCTCTTTGTATTTGATGAATGATCGAGGGAAATTAATTCGTTGTGAAATTATTAAAATTACATTTTCTGGGTCCATAGATAGGTCGTCCATGGAGACACGGGGCAGCTCCCACTCCTGTTGGCCCAATTGAATGGTAATGAAAGCTTAGACGGATATTTGAAATTGTTGCATGTAAAAGCCATGATGATCAAATTGGCTGGTTAAACAGTTACAAGGGGACTGTCGCATTTGGAGGGGGAAGGGAAGGGAGATGAGTTCTTAATTAAATGAATCATTCGCTCGACTCAATTTCACGTCGGGCTGAAGCCGTTTTGAACTTCATGTTCTCCCGCGCAACTCGATTTGTTGTCTCTCTGCTAATGGAACAATCGCCCAAGAGAAATGAGCTTGAGTGAAATACTCATCATTGAACGTAATTTAACAACTGAATATGGGTTTTGGACGGTTCTTAAAAGCGGTTACGTATTATGGATCAAGTGAGCTTTCTCTTATTTGTTCCACACTCGTCCTTAAGTTCACCAACCTTTCTACGTACCGCCATGTCGCCCGAAAATACTAGTCCAAGGATTCCCAAATTTTTCGGTCCCCGCAGTCATCTTGTGTGTTGTGTTTAATATGATAGGAGATAAAATCTGAGAGTTTGCTTAGCCCTGAGAACCAATTAGATTTGAGAATAAACGGATTAATTAAGTTAACGAAAACAAATTTATTTGCAAATGAAAACGGAAACAGCATGTGACGTGTTTATGGGGATACAGTCAAATAAATTAATATAGCCCATGTTTCTGTTGCTTGTTCAGCAATAATTTCATTCTCTGATTGTTTTCCTCTGTACAATTGCAACGAACGTTCCTTGGGATATTCATTCCTGCCTCGCTGCTGAACTTTCGAGGAACAACATGGCGTCCATCATCTTCGGGGCTTAAGTTGTATTCACGTTGGAGTTCTTGAAATAGATATCCGTATATAAAGTTCTGTCTCCAGTTTTCTACTTGATTTGGATTTGATTGCAAATAGGACCCAGACTCCTGATTCTCATAGATCATTTGTTACCAATATGGGATTATAGCTCATGAATTGCGTGCTAATAACGGGATCTGCTCTCCCTAGTGCCCATCAGTCACTTTTCTCTTCCTTTTTCTTTATTCGTACTTCTATCCACTATTCTTCTTTCCATTGCGGCCTTCGATGTTTCACGGCCTCGTAATATTTCCATGATCTGATTTTCTGCATCTCCGGATTTCACCTGACGACGTCTTCTCTTCTCCAACTAACTTTAAAGTTTAAACCTTATTCTTTCTCTCAATCCATTCTCTTTCCTCCATTCTTTTCCATCTCCACGTTTCCGAGAGTTCTCAGTCGTGCTCATCTTCCTTCCCCGAACACAAGTTTCTGGATCAGTAAAACAGCAATCATCCTCTTTGTTAAGGTACATGCAAAAATTAAGTGAAAAATTTGATATGTTAAATTATCTTCCCTGATTATTCAAAAGACAGGTTCCATTTTGGATGAGAAAAGATGCGTAGGGAATGCAATAAAGCTCTTGGTGAAAACAATTGAATTGGGTTCTTCCGAAATCAGTAAATGTTTCTTTTAACTTAACCATCATGATTGTATTTACAATTCAGCGTTCAAGGTTGGATTACTCAAACCCGAGGTAGCCGTGCCCTTTAAATCATCACTTCATAAAAGTGTACATTCCGAACCCCCCTCGGTTTCTTCAAATGCACTTTGTTCTAAGTTACATTTTGTCGTTCGCCTGCTTGAATCTGGCATTATTTTCTAGTGTACTCAGTCATCGTATTCATAAAGCCGAGTGAATACTATTGCGGTTTTTGAACGCTTGACTATCATTTTACGAAGCCGACGTAACCATATCGCGAAGGTACATATTTTCCCGAGTCAAACTAATATCAGGCATAGCGGTTCAGTATTTGATTTGTTGGTGCGTTTGTGACAGGTAATTCACGACCGTCGGACGTAATGCATCAGATGAACTTAAAGGAGCAAAGGAATCTTTTCGTCAGAAGAACACTCGATCCACATAACTATTGCAAGCAAGTCAACGTGACCATATTTCGGGCTTCGTTTGGATGGCTTGTGCCAGTTTTAACATGCTCGCACTGAAGCAATTTTTATGCAGGGTGCGGCGGCGTAACTTCCTTTTTTCAAACGCAAAACGCTTTCAAAGAAGAAAGTTTTGTTGCCGCACCCTCGACTTTCCCCTCCTCTGTACTCGAACGGTTAAAAATTAAGGCGCGCTTATGGATGAGATTTGACATTCCCGCGGCGTGGGGCCCGATGAGACAGACGCCAGAGAGCAGTTGCGATGAGGGGTGGGGTATCCGCGGTGAGCGGATTCTCGTCCGCCTCGGGCCACTTGGCCCACCTCTCTTGCCACGGCCGCCTGCGGCGCGCGCCGTCCCTGTGAACATTCGGCTGGCGGGCGAGGGATCGTGGTTCTTTTGACCGCAGGGGTGGCGCTGATTGAGCGGGGGAGGTGAGGGCGACGGAAGAACAGCGGCGGAGAGGGGAGGTGAAGCACACGCGACCACTCCCTTCTCCCGCCGCCGACCTTTTCACACCGCCCCCCCCCCCAATGCCCTCCCACGCATCCCCGTAACCTTGCATTGCATTCGGATTAATGGCACGGAATAAATAGGCTGAATGAAGTCGCTTCTCCCAAGAAGGGTTCCCATCGTCCTCGGAAAGAGGAGGGGGGTCGACCCTTCGCCCCTAAGGTCGGTGTTTTCCTCAAAGCGACCCCCTTCCTCATTCTCACCCCCGGAGAACTCCGGAATGTGTACGCGAGGGTGATCCTCCCCACCCCTCCCCTACCTCGTCGTTCCGGGGTGAGGGGCGTGCGAGAGGAGATACCTCCGAGGGGTGGGTCGGCCCCCGAGGAGGGAGATTGCGACTGATGGAGTGGTCCTTAAATCATGCCCCCGGCCCACCCACTCTCGCCCCTCCCCAAGCCCGCCCACACTCCACCACGTCCTCCCCCATCAGCGCCCCACGTCAAAAAATACGGGCTAGGGGAGGAGGGGTGTGGGAAGTCGTCTCTACGCCGCAGCGGGGGCCTTGCCCGGCGACCCCCCGTCGACGGCCCGGGATGGAAAGGGCAGGGCGCGGGAGGGGCCGGACTGACTTTCTCCCTTTTGGTTTGCGCCGGGGAAGGAGGGATGTTCGCTGCGATAAGGCGGGGACGCGTAGCGCTCGGGAGGAATTCACGCAGGGCGGGAATGGTGCAGGGGGTGCGGCTGAAGGAGGGGAAAAAGCGGGGGAGCGGAAGGGAGGGAATGCTCCGCTTTTTAATCGCCCCTCTCCGCCCCCGGATGCGCCCCTCCCTCGCCCCGCAGCGGACGTCGGAGGGGCGGCTGTGGGGACCGAAAAAAATGAGGGAGGGAGTTTGGCGGGCGGTGTCGGGCGAGGGACGAGGTAAAAAAAAGGCGTAGTCAGCGAGCGAGTGGGTAGGGTTTGCGCGGGAGACGATATCCCTTCCGCACAGTGGACCCGTGAAGTATGCGATGTGTGTGTGCCGTGGGGCGGTGGGGTCGGGAGTTAACCCTCCCCGGGGATGTGGGGACGCGCGTCGAAGGAAGCCCCACCGCCCAAGCGCCTCCCCCAATCAAGGATTGCCTCCTCGAGCGATCCTCCCCCAAACTTATTCCTCTCCCCCCTCCCCCCCCCCGCAACCTCCGTCCATCGAGGGCTAGTGATATATCATTGGCCAGGGATAGAGGTCCCGAGTTTGCTCCACGATTGAATCGTCATCTTCCCTTTCGACCGACCGGAAGGGTGTTGTTCTCGGGTGATCCGAAGCGATTGAATCTCCGCGGGCCATCTTTTGCTAGGCCGTCTTCGTTACCTATCAACTTGGGAGGGCCAAGTTGATAGGTAATGGATGACGGATGCTGGACACAATATCTCAATGCATGAATCGGATGGGAGTGAATAATGTGTGCGAGCGTGTATCGTATTTGGGGAAAATTTTAACCATAGATTGTGATGGCATTGAAGAGGCTGACAACTTGGTAGTTAGAGATATTCGTTAATAGTCGACCTTGGTTTCCAAGTTTGATGTCTTGAACACATAAACACCACGGAAGATATTTTATTGATATACTAATGGGGGTTTATTGGTCTCAGGAGGACGGGGACAAGGGGAAGATTGGGAATACCGACGACGATGACTTGTCGCCCCATTAGAATGCAAGCGCGGTGTCTTCTGCAATGTTAAACCTGCTGTTAACCATGAAACTCGAAAACCAGGTTGTTTCAATAATAATTATAGATGTATGGAAGTTGCGTGCATTTTCATTTTTGTTATGAATTGGTTGCATCAAAATCCCCCCCAAATAATCAATTCAGTACATAATCTTTACATAATCATAGATCAATTTTTAATTTATTTATTAACCATCCAAGCTGTCTTTTCCCAATTCAAATCATCGTTGAAAAATCCAACTTTTTGTACAGTGGCGAAAGGAGAGGAAAACATTCGCTCCTTTACGCCTCCGCGACTCTAAAGAATTGCGTGCTAAGTCAAAACTAGGCCATACAGATACTTATCACTGCCAGGTTTAGTAGGCATATATTTTCCTCACAACCCTTACAGGATATTTAATTGAAAGATAAATTACGAAAACTACGTAATAATTCGAAAATGAACTTGATTAAGTTGTTAATATTTGCTGCCGGTTTCAGATTCCCCCCAGCGACTGCTTCTCTTCGTCCGCCATTTTTTTCCTCCCCTTGCGATACTTTCTCCATGTAACACCTTTGACTTAAGGCGTCACTCACTAAAGCTCTCCCATTGTTTTGAATAAAAGGCGCTGAGCGGCTATGGCCTCAACATTCGTCGTGTATTGTAGACATACGCAACGTCCCTCTTTCGCTTTCAAGCAATGTTTTTGGAGATAATAGCTTAATGATTGTTGCCGTATCCCCGCGTCTTCGAGGGAATATTGGCGACACGAGAAAGTACCCCACGAGTCGAGTGGCTGCCTCGAGGGTAAACGGGGGCTATTAGTTTGGTGGGTTATGACGTGGAGAGGAGTTCGTTGATGGAAATGGGGGGAAAGGAAAGAACTAAATAGCGCACAACGGCGGTCCCGATTTAACCCAAATTTAATATAGTCTAGGCAGACAGAGTTTGCAACAATGTGTACTATATCCCTTGACACGGCTTGGCGCTTCCAACCAGGTGAAGGGGCCCAGCCCAACCTTCCTCTCTAATCTCGGGTCTCAGACTGGCTTCTTCGGGATGACATCAGCCACCTGTCTTCGTTATCAACATCCCTCTCCAGGCAGAAAAGGGGGGGGGGTTTGGCATCAACCACTGGTCCGTAGTCCACGGCGAGTCACCAGTTATCACTGTGGGCCTATGTTCACATCGAGTTACTTTTTGCCGTGTGATTCACCGGCCACGCCATTACTTGGCCGGTGAATCACACAGCAGAACACGCGGATGCAACATTGTGTCTAACAGAACACATTCCTTTGAAATTTAACTGCATAGAGAATCAAATGCCTTAATATCGTAACATAGGCCGAAACGTCCATCACTCCAACCTATGCTTTACTCAGCGTATCCAGAAAATTAGACGATTCCCTCGTGTCAGTAGTCTTTCAGATTTATCTGCATTCCCTGTGCAACAAAATTCTCTTCGTAAGGCGTACAATTCCGTATACTGTTATTGTATAATTGAATGTTTGGTGGTCTTTCATCCCTAATAGATATCTCTTCTCCGTAGTTTTAAATGAAATCATGAGTATTTGTATTAATTTTGAGGTGATTTTGCTATTGATGATTTAATTATTATCCGATGATGATGCTGTCTCCTCTGGCGCATTCTGGTCGCCGCCAATCTCGATTTTATCACGTATTTCCTTAAATTTTTCTCGTCGCATTTTGCAACCTCTTTCCTGTAATGTTAGCGCCATTCTTATTGTTTCCTAGTGCCTCTCACAACTTTCGGATTATTCCTCATGCTTCCTTTAATTTTCCCGCTTCTTTTCGGAAAACGTCATACGTCCCATGGCCTCGCCATTAACACTCGGCGATCTATTCTTCCGGAGCAGCTAATTTCAACGCATACACTGCCTCTTATTCACTCCAATCCGTCCGTACGCCTTGATCGTTAGTGGGAATGAACGACAATATTGAATTGCCGATGATCCATTTTCGGTTTTATTTGCCCAAGTTATGTTCAGTTGTAGCTTGTCAACCGTTTGCAATACCGATCGTTCCGAATGTATGCCCAATTAAAATGTTTTGCTCGGAAGCAGTTGCCATGCTGTGATGAATTTATTCTCGACTCGAAGCGGCTACTGGAGGGAAGGATGCCTATCCCTATCTACGGGGAACATTTAAGGGAAAAGTGATAGAAAATTGTTTTACTGAGCGCACCTTCGATGGAGGAAACTAAAAGATCGAGGGACACCACCGTCTTGCTCACTTAAGGCCCCTTTGGTGTGCTTAAGATCGGGTGGAGAAGGGCAGAATTCTCTTCCTCGACTTACGAGTAGAAAGTTGAAGGGCTCAGTGGTAATGCATTCGTGAGCATTTTCTTTCCTCCTGCCGTGGGATTGAAAAGCAATGTGGATATTTGGCGATGTGGGGGCGCTTATCCGAGTGCGCCGTGGTCATTCCTTTGCCCGCGCCTCCACGTGGATTCCCGACGGCTCGCTACCCTCCCATGCATCTGCAACGCCCGCGGGGTGTCGCCGGAAGGCGAAGGGAAGGGGCCGGGAGCGAGGGGGGATGGGGTTGGCGCTCTCGCCCTTGCCCCCCTCCCTCCCTCCCTCTACCCTCATCCCTCTTCACGGCGTCCTAATTTTTTCCCCCACGTCCGCCGGCATGCTTTATTATCGGTGCCCCCCCTTTCCCAGCCAACAATTTTACAACTGGGGATTTCGAGTGAACGGGCTACGCACGGGAGGGGAGGGGTTCGTGGAGACGTGGACGGGGAAAGCGGCGGAGTGGGAGGATGGGGAAAAGGGGGGGGGCACATCGCGAATAATAAAAAAAATCCTTTGCATTCTCAGTATCCGAAATCATTGCATAAATTGACGCGGGTAGGGGAAGGAGCGTCTGTGTGGGTGGGTGGCCGTGGGGAAGGGTGGAATCCCTGGCAAGCGCTTACGGCGTCTCTCTCTCAGATGAGATTGCCCTGACTGTAAAGCGAGGGGTAGGCGTCACGTGGTTTCGGGGCGGAGGGGGGCAAATACACTGCCGCCGCCTCTCATCCGCTCTCTCCACCCCCGCTCACCCCCATCCGAACGCAACTACGCCGCCGCAGCGGGGGACACGGGCCGGGGAACTCCCCGAGTTCCGACCCCTTCCGCCCCCACGCGGCCCCGTCTTTTTGCTGCCGCCGCCGCCCCCTCCCAAAAATCCCCCTTTCGCCAACAGAGCAGAAGCTCCACCGTGCTCAACAGACCAGTTACTTCATCAGCCCGCTTTCAACCCTTTCTCCGGCCCCAAGCGCCGCCACCCCCGGCCCTTTATCATCTCACGATCCCCCACACACCTCCCCTCGCACCCGGGTGTCCCCGGTTCCCCCCGTCCCCGTTGATGCCCACCCCTTCCCTCCCTGAAGTCACCGAGAACCCGAAGTCGCCCCCTCACTTCCTCCCGAAAGCCAGTTCCTCCGCCCACCCTGGGATCCGAAGGGTAAAAACGGCCGGGAGGGGAGCCTGGGGGTCGAAGCGGAATGGTTTGGGTGGGGAGAGGTGGGGGATGGAGGCTATGGGTGGGCCGTCTTGAGAGGGAGAGAGGGATGACTGCAGACTAAGACTATCTCTATCCCTCCCCCCCTTCTCTCTTCCTTGCTCTCACTCACTCACTCTCTTTCTCTCTCTCGTGATAAAAATTTATTGAAAAGGAGAAACTCGACTTGAAAATTTCAGTCGAAAACTGTTTTTATACTTCTCACGGGCTAACTGCTCCACCGTTTTACCGAGCGACTTAAACGCTTAATTTTCGCGTCTCTCTCCCTCTCCGTCCTCGGTCGACCCTCCCAGTCCCGCGCCCTGCCCACGGCCCTTTTACCCTCTGGTCTCTGATGACGCCCCGAAGCCCAAGCACGCCACGCCCATCGTCCTCCGACCTCCGAGGGCGCCGAGCCCCTATGCCGCGCATTGCGGACGGCAGAAAGCAATGTGGCCTCGAAGGGGGGGCGGGGGCACCGGAAACGTGATATTCCTCTCTATTAGTTTTCGCCATTCCATTCCTTGAATTGAATTTCTCGTGGTCGGAAATCTTCGGTTGCAGTGTTCCTTCGCTTAATTTTCCTAAATGAGTGCGTTTAAATGTTTCCACGAAGCCTACTCCACGGTTTTGTGAACATTACTCTGTGGCTCTTGGTTGGCTGCTCTCGATCCATTCGCCAGAAAAAGTTTCACCGGACGCAGATTTTTCTAGCTCTTTCTGGCCTGAAATATTAGGTTGCAAATTGGGCGATTACAGTCTAAAATTTCGGGCTGAAAAGTTTTCCGCCGCCAATTCGGCAGGTGTAGGGTTCCGCGTCCAAAAAACGGAGACCTTGGGTCTCTTATCGGTGGTCTAACATGTCGCACATTTTTATAATCAGTTCATCTATTTTGGAAATCGTATTTGCGAATAAATTTCTCGCATAGTTTTTCTCCCTTAGTTCTGTTTCCAATTCTGATTTGAAAGAACATTTAACAAATAAATAAGTCGTGAATTGCTGTCCTCTCTTGCCACGGGGCGATTTAGTGGTGAATGTAATCCAATACCTTAGGGAATCCTTTAGTTGTTCTAGATTGAAATTATATGGATCATATGGGAAGACTGCATTATTCTTAGCGTTCAGGGCATAATAGTTTTATCGCAATGATTACGTCGCAAGTCAGGATAAATCTACAGCATTGAAATTTTCGGCGTAGCCTTCCGGTTGCTTATGTGTAGTAATTACAAGAAAAATTTAAATCAACTGTTGCACTTTCCACAGACTCTAAACAAGAACTTGTAGGAGGGAAGGGTTATGATAGAGAGTATATAACAGCGTTATCATATTTTTGACACTTAAAACGAACAGCGATTGAAGTTAAAGTTCAGAGAAAAAATCTATTCTATTCTATTTTCTGTGATTTTCATTTAGTGTACATGTTTTCTCAAAAATAATATCGTGCCATTTCAAAATTGATGAAATTCACTGAACTAGGATTTTTGATTGTTAAGTTAGTGAGTTATTGATTTGAAAAGCGTTATCATTATGTCATTTGGTTCCGGGAAAATACTCTGTTAGCCGTTGGTTTCAAATTCATACGATCTAAATTGATACCTTCGATATTCAGTGGGAAGTAGTCTCTCTTCGCAGTGATTGAACTTCTTTTGAATTTCAGCCGCGTGAAAATTTGCGCTTGAACCATCATTCAAACGTATGTCTTTTTACACTACATGAAATATTTGTTACGAAAATAAATATTGTAGAAGTAGAGATGGAGACAGAATTATTGGAGTAAGTTGAAAGTAACTTCCGGGCTGAGGGCCACGAAATCACGTATCTAAATGTCGTAGGTCCCTTGTACTTTTTTCACCCCATGAACCTCTCCCCTACTCATTGTTCATTAAAAGATCATTTAAAGTGCAAATACCTGCAACCACACTCCCCGATCCAATGTACTCAAATAAAAATAATAATTTCCGGAATTAAATCAAAGAAAATTCAGGGCTATTGGCATTTCTTAAATCAGGAAGTGCCAGCTCATTCATAACTTGAAAATGTTGGCTGTTGTTGAAATCTGATCCTCGGTACAAATTATTGAAATTTATACTAGTTCCTATCTGGCCAGTACCTTTTCTTCGATCCACCAGAATGAAACGCGAAATAGCGCGAAGTGGATTCTTTTGATGAAATCAGAATTCCTATTGAAAGCGTTCGTTGTATCTCCTATACTGATGTGTAACGAGTTCGTATTAGTAGAGAGTAATAGAATGCATTGCATGTATCTGTCGGGTCTAATATGTATGTTTACCTAAATCCGGTAGCTTTATTTAATTTTTAAATCAAAAAATCTTTTGAGATCCGATGCAAACAATTCTGCCTTTAGCAGTCTCTAGAGGTTCCGTTCCCTTTAGCAGATTTCGTGTGCCATGCTCCATTTTTGTCAAGATACCATATTCTTGTACCATATTTACGATGACTTATCGATTTTATTGTGCCGAGCTATCATTCCTGATGTTTTCTAGTAGTTTTATTTGACTTGTCTTGTATTTGAGACGGAATACGCGCCCATCGCCCACACATACTATATTTCGTAATTGAAATTCTTTGCTTTTCCTAATTGCGCATAGATTTTTCTTACCTTGCAATTAACTGGTTCCATAGGATTAATGTATTCTGAAAACCTATCTATTTAAAGTTAATATTTCAAACTATGCGAATGAAATATACTATTTTTAGAAAAAAGTTAAAAATTTGAAGCCTGTATTAGTGTTAATCATATCACATGTTTATCATATCATAGGCGTACGTTTGTCCATTGAATTTTCCTTCGCCACTTGGAAGTGTAGAATTTGGGTTTGACGCCAGGTATAAGGTAAAATGGTAAAATAAACTTTATGCAAGAATATACTTTACACATTCAGGCTTCACTTCGTGGAATTGTTTGATGTCCATATTAAAAGATTAATTTTTCACAGACTATGCCAGAACTCAACTTCTGTGCTGAATGCAAATGTGGGGAAATCTATCATTGGCAATGTCAAAGTAAATAACGTATAAATGTGCTTCAAATATAATAGGTAAAATAAAATTGAGTAATTAGTCTGCCAACATGCATAAGACGGAAGTATGTGTCGTAGCCACCCTTTCTTCTTCGATCATATCACGTGTCAACTCGGCATAACAACTCCTTCCATCACGGGAGGCCGTTCCTTTAAATATTCTCCGCGGCATAGTCCACATTTGGAGTATATACGGGCTTTGATTTATTCCATTTTTTTGCAAGTTTTGCTCCCGGAAAATTAGAAATGATTCATGGCGAAAGTTGTAACATAGAGTCGAGAAAGCATGGCCGGCAATGAAAACATTTAGCGGAAGTTCACAAATATGCGTTTTTCTCCCATTATGGAAGATTTCCACCAAATCGCACCCACGCACACAGTTGAGCTCACCCCGTCTAATCTCTTCCCGGCCGCCTCCTTTGTCGCACACCCAGCGACCTCCCAGCCTCCTCCCCTGAAGCCTCAACTCCACCCAGCCGCGCCCGGCACCACCGAAGCCTTAGACCCGAAAAGCAACCCTTCCGCACCGCAGCGAGCCGAGATGTCTGTACAGCCAGTTGCAAAATTAAAATACATACCCGTCCATAAATTTCCGCACTCCTTTCCAAAAATCCACGCTTTTCCGCCCGACTTTGTTTTCGTCCCACCTCCGAGCGACCGGCCCACCGACTCTGGGCACGGTGCCCTCAGCTCCCCTTATCCCGCTCCCCTCCCCTCCCCTCACTACCCCCACCCGCCCAAGTGGGCTTGCGAATCCTCCAAATTGCGTCCCGTGAATGAAAGCGCCACCTCTCCTTCGCCCCCACCCCTCGTGCCTCTCCCTCACTCGCACGTTATCCGTAAACCCATTTTTAGATGTTCGCCAAACTTTTAGATGGCCAAGTAGGTGTTTTGTTTCTCTCTCCCAACCTATACAAAATAATATCAGTGGAAATAAATTTTTCGTCCTTCATAAAGTTGGTGCTTAAGAAACTCATAGAAAACACATGTAATCTCACCATGGTAGGCCAGCATATTCCATGCAGATTTGGTCCGCTTATGTAATCGTGCCTAAGAGTGAGAGAGTATTGGATGAAATGACGGGTTGGTAGTCACGTCAAGTCCGAGTTTCGGTGATTGTTGTTCCCTTCTACGTCGTATCTATCAAAAATAATTTTTTCATACTTTCAAATATGCCATAACTGAACTATTTCAACGGTGAAAGGCGTCCGTCGGATTGCTCCAGCACTCACCCCGTAGTCTTAAAGAAAACGCGTGCCTCTTTCCAGCTCTGGACCGCCTGTCATCATACCTCTACGTTGGACTCCTCCTTCAATTTGGAACACTCGCGTGCCTCTCATTTAAATGAAGTTTCAGTTCATTCTTTCATCCTCGTGCCACTCCAGAAACATGCATACTCTTCAGAGCCCCAATCCCCTCCAAGTCCTTCCCTCCTCCTCTCAATCTGCCCGACTCTTAGTTATTTTTGGTCGTTGTTGCTGGGGATATTGATTGGCCTTTAAAAGTTCATTGCTCGAGTAATAATTGGGCATTTCCTCGGGACCTTTGGCCCTGCATTTCGCCCTCCTTCAGTTCAAGCACGCATTGGATGCGTCGCCCTCGAAAGCGCCTCGCCTTACTCTCTCCTTAGCCTCTCACGATCGGCTCACTTTTTTATTTCCCATTCTTGGCAATTCTTACACATGTTGTATGACGTGCCCAAATTTTCCCTCACTAAATTTTCATCCCCGTTTAATGGCTCCTTTCACCAGATTCAATTCGCTCTAATGGTTTCTCGTCTAAAGCCATTCAGTACATCCTTTTTCCCTCATCATTGTGAATGCCTTACTGTCCCCCGGGGGTAAGCTCAACCCATCGTCTTTTTAGCGCCAATAAATACTTGCAAAATGGTGTATTCCATCGGAATAATATCCTACTATCCGTGAGAGACCATCTTTCCATCATCTAGCTGGGATATTGCTTTAATGGACTATATTTTGTTGGCGGTAGTTTTAATTCAAACCGATAGTCGTTCCTGCATGCGCGGAATAGTTTAACGAATATAGGGAAGAAAATAAATATAAGTTTGATCAAATTTATACAAGTATATGTGATCATGATCAGCGAATTATCGACTTATTTATTGTTCAAATTGTGATTGTTATTAATGATGTGAAAGTTATTACCTTGTGAAAGAAATCGAATCTTTTACTACGGAAAAATATCTCGTGGTGATAATTTCCAATTTTGTCGTAAAATTACGAAAAATCAATTCGAAAAATGACAATGTACACTGATTTTGATTCCCAATTGGATGAACTCCGGAACGCCTTCACCATTTCTTTGACTGGAGTCCATGTTTGTCAACCCGACTAAACTAAAGCCGCGATTGACCCAACAAGTGGATCTTTTTCGGGGTCTCGACGTACACCGAAGCGGACATGCTTAACCCTAATAGATTCGGTGACTGCGCCCCTCTTATTTAGATTAATATCTCGGCGGAGGAAGTCCACGGATAAGTCGATCACCACCGCATATAGTGTCCTCTGTTGAATTCTTATCATCGTACAGCCTCAGTCCCGTGTACGATGAGCTAGGATCGCTTAATAGAGCATGAATAATCTGTACCGTAATGCCGTCTTTCAGAATTACAACGAAATTAAATTTTCGGGTGCGTTGTTGTAGATGTAAAAAATGGTTATGTATTTACAATACAATATTAAAGATTAATATCCACCAGATCTTTCAATCACATTTTAAATGTTTAATACATCAGCAACACCTCTTTTGGTGATCTGAATTTTTAACCGCTGTATGCCAGCCAACCTACCTTCGGGTTGATTACTGCGGTTTGGCGAGCCAAAGTGACTCTTCGAATGGTCTAGTCATGTGTTCCGGATATTTTGTTCGGTTTGGAAGTATTTTATGCTTCCATCTCTCTTTCTTTGAGGGAGGGTAAGTTGCATGTTATTTCACCCAGAATGTGATTTTGACATTATTTCGTGGAATCTGTCCTCGTCGCTCTGCCTGGCTCTTATGGGTCTATCAATTGATGAGGGAATGAGTTACGGTGGGGAGTCCGTGGGCCCAGGAGAATCACTTTCAATGCTAAACGAGTGATTAAATTACTTTTTCATATATTTAATCATTTTGACTTAGCTTATTTCTTAGAACATCTACTCCCTCCGCAAAATGAACATTTTAATGCCCGTTTGAAACTTGCAATCATATTCTACCTTTTGTTATCTCAAAAGAGCCGTATACAGCAGTTTTCATTAATCACTTTAGTCGAGGAGCGTACGGTCTCATATTATGAAACGTTGGCTGGTCTCATACCCGTATGAGCTTACCACGATTTTAGGTTTCTATTGGAAATTCAAAGGAAAACCGCCGAACTTAAAAGCGGGACTGCTTGAAGCCATTCTAGGATTGCATTTGACCTACCGACCCTACAATTTTGATCAATGATATACCGTATGTTATTTATCCAGGCTGGAGTTGCTTTGTGAATTTTTCCATTCATTTTCATCCTACATGAAAGATATTGGATCCCATATGATGTTTGGTATCCATAATGTTGCAATAAAATCTACGTTCATTGGCTCAGATCCCTCACATATTAGATTTCCTAGAATTGACTCATTAAATGAGCTCTTGCTCCTTGTTTTGTTCTCATCCCAAAGCTTTCCTTGTAGTCTAGTGATTTCAGTGAGGAATCGTTGGCACGTAACATTTTATAGAACCAAGTGTTAACTAGCACCTTGGAAGCAACAGTACAGTCAAGCGCTGTGATATTCATATTTTTTAAATGTTATTAATTTTAAAATAGTTTGATACTGATGAGTTAATTACAATATATTGATCGGCATGAAACAAAGGCATGCCCTTTCTTTAATGATGTCATTAATGTAGCGAAACGACGCTTGAGAGGCACGAGTAGCAATGGTAATTAATTTGTTTCATGTCCATTCATGTATTCTAATCGCTAGGCTTCGAGCTATTTTCCAAGTTTTGCATCAGAAGTTTACTTGAATGTGCACAAAATGGATACTTCGGGCCCAACTCGGAAAAGACGAGAGTCGTAGTATGTTACGTAGCGTTGTTCATAGCGATGAAAAAGTGAAGGAAGCGTTGTGTCTCGTCTGTTAGACTTGGCATCGAGCGAGCACGTGGGAGCTATTCCATGAAACAACGATGGAGAAAAGAAGCAGGGAAAAGCTTCATGGTTGGTGGAAACACCCTGCGGCACGACACACAAGCATTACGTGCAGTCAGCGTTGTGGACCCGTTGAGATGCAAAGGCTCAGCGTTGTTCTAAACTTGTTGCTAAGTGTTCTCTTTTCCACGCGACATGGGTCAGATAGTCATAGTGCCTATGACTAATGTTGGTGGAAAAAATGAAAGGAGTATGCCGAGGAAACGGCACCTAGAATGACTCGTTTTTCTCTCCCATAATTCACAACCATGAGGACCAAACACAAACACGAAAATAGCCACCCTTTTTCAGGTTTCATTGAAAATATTGTCATGCTGTCCTAACGCCACCTGCCGCGTACCCCTGCGGAGTGTAAGGGGTGTGTCTTGTTTTAGATAGAGATGAGAAATATTCAGTGGTGAAGCGGCAGGTCGGCAGATCGTTTAAGGCCCTGTTATTATCGGCATAGCAACCGTCACCTGGCACGGCGAGAGGGTGCGAAGAACTGGTGCGCTCATTTCAGGTTACATATTATGAGTGCGCTCAGCGCTATTAGTTCTTTAAAAAAATGAGATTTAAACACTTTCCAAATAATAATGCTGTATAATTTTTTTCGTGGGAAAGTTCTAAAATTTTATTTCATTAATGTTTCTATCCACCAAAACCAACTCAAAAACTCTCTCTGGTTATTAGTGTTGTACCTTTGGCCCCTCTCACACAAAAATCGAGTTACCGAGTTGCTCATGAATTTATTGAACGAGAGCTTAACTTGGCATATATTTGATTTTCACACTCGTATCTTCAAACTTCGGCACTTTCTAATCGTTGTCCCACCAAACTCAGTGCAAAGTCCTGTATTTCATATTTTACCTGGTTCCAACATTTTTTATTGCAAAGTAAGTTTTTTTCGTTATTTTCCTCACCACCAAGTCAGGTGTGAACATTCCAATGATGGATATCGTATAACTAATGCGTCCATTTCTGGTCATTTTTTCAGCAGAAAGACCATAAGCCATTGACGTAATTTTCAAATGAAACGGAAATCTTACCTATAAATCCTGAACTATCAAAATGATTCTGCTCTAAGCACTTGACTTTTAAATATAAACGAGCAAATTTTTCTCCCAATCCGGCCATGTATCTACACATGCGTTCATAGAAACTCGGACATGGAACTACTATCGCATGTGAGCATTTTAACTCGTTGAAATTTGAAGTGTTGCCGAACTTCGAACTAAGCACATATCACTTCTTGGACGTCAAGCAATATGTCTATTAGAGTCTAATGGATTCGCATCGAATGGAAGAACTTAACGTAAGAACTAAAAATAAGAAACGAAATTTAATATAGAGTCGGGTTATGCGTGAAAACGACTCCGTTTACGTAGCTCCTAAAGAACTTTACGTGCATCAAATATATGTTCATCTTTCAATTCGAAATGGTTGCATTGCCCAATCGCGGTCGATAGCGTGTTCTTAAACTATCCACTCATGTGCAATCCTTAGTAACCAGTGCATTTTGCTTTCAAGAAAGAGCAACAAACGAGAGAAGAATTCAATGAATATTCGAAATCAATTTCGACCATTTACGGTCGGAGTTCTCCTATTGGTCGGCAGCGGTGAAGAGAAATGACTTCTCCATTGGCTGATCTCGGCGCACAAAATTGTACGCCGTTCTGAACGATGCGAGGGTTTTTTAAGCTCACGTCAAGACTGGTCGAGCTCTCATCAAGTTCAATTCTTGCGGGAAGCGTGAGTTCAGTAGGGACCGGCCTTAAATGTTTACCGCCTTCTCCCATTGCACATGGGTTGAAGGACTCGTCGCTTCGGTACTCTCCACTTCCCGCGGCTCGCCCGAGATTCGCGAAACGTCAATGGGAGCGACGAGCGAGGCGAGAGGGAACGGGATGAGAGGGCACGCGCGGGTGACCGCCCGCTCCTCACAGTTCGGCTCCACGTGCGGACGGTGGGTGGGGAAGCGCGGAGGTCTCCGAGGGAAAAGCGGGAGGGCGACGGTCGGAGGCAACGTCGCAAGCCCTCCACTCCTCCCCGCCCGCTCATCCGCGGCCCCGTGGTCCGAACCATTCCCACTCCCATGTTTTAATTCCCGGGTACGCCTCGGCGGTATCGCCGGGAATCGCAATAATTATGTTTGGCAGCGACCTTCTGTGCGGACCGCTTAAAATTGCACTCCCGAATACGTTAAGCCAGAGCATTCTCGCCGCGACCCCTCCCGTTGCCCTGGCCCGTCATCGTCTCCCCACCCACACCGAGCATCTCAAGGAGCAGCACCCCCTGCCCCTTTCCGTCCCTCCCAATATACGCCTATCCATCTCCTCCTTATCTCACCACCTCGTCCATTGTCTAACCGTGTACCCACCCTCTCTCGTCCAAGCCCCCTTCTCGGACCACCCGCCCCGCCGGATCCGGCCCCCCGCCTCCAGCCTCACGGTTATTTATTGGCGATAACAGCATATAGACGGTGGAGGTTTCAGAAAAAAAGTCGCATCTGAGGAGGAGGAAAAAATATATGAGGGATGTCGGGGTTGTCGTAGGAGGGGTCGGTCGGGGAGATGAGGTGGGGGCGTGTCCCTCTCCTCCCTCCCTCCCACCTCTCTCTCTCTCTCCCCCTCGCGCGGGGTTTCGTGGACCAAAGGGGGAGGGAGGGTTTGGGGATGGAGCGGAGGAGGGGTTCGGGGGGCTCTGCGTGGGTGGGGTCCCGAGGGTCGGGGCAGATATCATCACAAGCCTCATAATTCTCGGCGAGGATATCCGGGTCGGAAGTCCCCAGTAGTTACTTCCCGCGAACCATTGTGCCCCCCCTTTCTCCCCTGCCCCGCAACTCGGCCCTACCCCCCATCCATCTCCCCCAAAGGGCTCCGCCTCCACCCCTCCCCCCGCAAAAAAAAGACAACGTCCCCCCCTCCCCCGCCCTCTCCCGCTCCTCCCTCACTCGACCCCAATTCCAGACGCCGCACTCCCTCGCCCCCCCGCCTCGGTTCTTTCCTTTTCCTCAGGGCCACCGCCACATCACCCCCCCCTTGTCCCGTCTCATCCCCCTCGCATCCCCCCCACTCTGCGCCGTCCCTTCTTTCCGTTTCCGCGAGCAAGACCGCTGTGGTGCACCTCTCCACCCGCGCCCCAGGGGGTGGGAGTGTGGCTTAGTCCCCGTTTCGTTACCGTGGGAGCGGCGGGTGCCGAGGGGGCTCCCAGAGAGTCCCCGAGGGATGCTCTTACCACGGGGGCTGAGTTGAGGAGGGGGAGCTCGGGGATTATGAATGTCTCATTAGACCACTCGAGGCTCTCCTCGTCCGTTTCGGCGCGGGGGAAAAAATCGGCCGTTACCTGTGCATCGCACGAGGTTTGCACACATCTGCATAAGTCAGCGCACGCCCTCGCGGGGGGGGGGGGGGAGCGGAGTGAATTGAACGGCAAATTTTCCCTGGGGGAAAAAGTGCAAATGCTAAAGGAGCGATATGGGAGAGGAGCAAATGTAACATTTATGGAGGGGATAGTAATTACGCATGTATGTTAGAACTGAAAGAAATTTAATACAACTTGGCTCCTTGTACCCTACAGAATATAGGCGCGGTTTTTTCAAACTTTCAATAATCTCCAGTGACTTGATCGGCATTCATTTTTCGTTTTTCAGTGATTTCTATTGAATATTGCTATCGATATGCGTCGTGGGAATATGCCGCCGACCGTTTTAAGTATTATCACAAATCAATGCAAAATTCTGTTTTTGGCGCCAATAACAAAATCTGGAATGGTTAACAACAAACGGCAGTTATTTTTGCTTTAATCGGGGCCACGAGGAGAGTTCCGTCCTTAAAATTAATTCGCGGAAGAGCTGTTATTTATTCTGAATAAATCTTCGAAACATATGAAGGTTAAAAATGCGACGTGGCGTGCATCGGTGGGCTGGGCTATAATATCTCCGTGCCCAGTTTGTGCGAATTCATCTGTTTTTTCCCAAGATATCTGTTTCTGGACTCATTGGAACAACTCTTAGAGCCGGCAGGTTCGCCGTTTATCTTTTTAGACGCACACACATATGTGTAAACTCGAATAACCTTTTATTCCTAAGGACGTGAAGAAAAAATGTAGCTCGAAGTTAAGAATGAAAATATCGGGTCTATGTATTACCCGAAGATTTTATTTGGATTTGATTAGAATTAGCAATATAAGAGACTGTTTTAGCCGTTACTCTGCGGAATTTCTCCATCGTATAGAAAGAAAGAAAACACAGCAATTCCACATTTACACTTTATTCAGACGACCATGGTTTCACCACTGCGTGGCATCTTCAGGTGGCACCTGAAGATGCCTCGCAGTGGTGAAACCATGGTCGTCTGAATAAAGTGTAAATCTGGAATTGCTAGAATTAGCAAAATAAAAGTGCTTCGTTGAGTGAAATTTTTCGATAAAAGAAATAATTCATATCGAGCGCAACAACCTTAAAAATTATTTTCGTTGCAATCTCTATGAAATAGTCTGGTGTGTATAGGTTATGCTTTAGCAGTGGACTTGTCAAAAATGATAATGACGAAGAATATACATAATAATGCATTTGAGCACATGATCTATGCGCGCTAATACATTTTAATTTATGGTTAACTGAGATTATTCTTTATCCAGAAAAATTCTGCATTTGATTTATGATAAATGGGACATTTACATCTGTATTTCATCTGAGTGGGGGAAAATGATAATGTGAAATGGAAGCCTGCCGGGTTCTGTATACTAGACCAGAACATTCAATGATCTAGGCTGATTATCAGTTGCAGTAAGTTGATCAACAATTGTAGCAATGTAGGAAATGTCTCTGTATTAAAAAATACCAAACTCAGTCGGTCTCGGTGAAACTGAAAAATCGGCGAAAAGTTATAGCTACGGTGAACTATGAGGTTGGTAAAATTGGGCATTTACGCTTTCTCGATGGATAAAATCCTCGTTTCGTAAAAATGCGGGTGTTGCAATTTTCTAATTTTGATAGAATATTCAATATGCCTTATTCCCGTTGCCCTATGATCGAAGCTGGCTGATTGTCGATTAAATTAATGTTTCTTCGCTTATTGTTACCCATTTCTGTTTTTTTTATTGTGACGTTATTTTGGCATCATCGGGTCTATGGCCTTCAGTAGAAATACAGGGGTAATTGATTTTGGCTAATACTAAATGAAAAAAGGGAACTCTCTAGTACAAAGCGAGCGGTAACTACGGCCTAATGAATATGATGGGAAGAGTCAACCCCAGCCGTACTCTTATAAATGGGCAAAGGATGGGTGAGGGAAATTAGAGAAGATATAAGCAGTAAATCAATAAAAATTATAAAAATAAATAAATAACTGAAAATAAAACCAGCCATAAAGGGAACTCTCTTATCGCATTTTTCTGAGGGCGTAACAGCGTCGTTCCTTTGAGGCAGGCTCCCGTGTGATGAAAGGCATCAGAAGCACAATCACGGCTGTACTATACAAATTTATATAGCCCTGACAATTAAAAGTAACCCAAAAGTATTTACCTGATTCCCCACACGTACCAAGTTCTTTGGTCCCCCAGATTTTTTAAAGACAGCTAAGCCGTTGTAGCCGTTGTTGTCTATCACACGTTACCGTCACATCATTGTTTCGTCAAAAGTATCGTTTTCTCCAATCGTCTCCGCGTGCATTTATGGCTCCTCTAGCTACTTTCTTTCCTCACTTGTTTCCAAAAATCGCACGGTCTCCGGTTTCTATTTTGTCTCTGTCGCTCCCAAATGTTTACCTTTCTATAAATATCTGTTTTCCTCAAAATTCTTTCCTCGCCTGCACATTGAAAGACCAAATTAGTCGCTCGTTTTTTTCTCAACCATTCATCTTGGATCACACGATCTTTTCCTGTATCGGGTATCATCCAAACCTCACAGCCGTAGAAAAGAAGATTTCCAGTATGATTAGTGTAATGAGCAATTTTGTGATGGAGGCTGATGCCACTTACCGCTATCGCACGTACGTTCGCAAGTGTTCGTTTCGCTAGCAAGCCTCCTTCGCCTGCAAATGCTCCACTTACACTTAGCCTTTAGTATAGCTTGAACCTCTATAAATAACTTCTCTCGAACGAAACTCAATGCATCTAAAGAATCAGGTGAGGTGGAATCCCGAGTCAAGCCTTTCATCCTTTCCTCGTGGGATGGCGGTAGTGGATTTCACGGCGGTTAAATTCATGCCACGGCGCGGCTACTTAAATCAGTTCTCGCTAGGAGCCACCCCTAGGCTCCATGAATCAAAAAGCGGAGCCATCCGCTGACAGAACGAGATATCAAGTCATGCGAAGGAAAACAAAGGAAGGAAGGAGGGAAGGACTGGAGCGACAAATAAGGAGGGCGGGGAGAGAGGACGGAGGTCGGTGGATAGGGATCGACCCCAGGGCTTGGGGATGGAGCGGAAATAGTCGAAAATCCGTAAAACCATACGGTCCGTGGAGACGGAAATGGTGGCCGTGTTACTCAGGGGACGAAACTTAATAACTCAAGGGCCCAGAGTCCGAGCACCCTTCCTGTCTCTCCCCAACCTCGCCCACGGAGCGCAATCGAGAAGGGGGCACCAGAGTACCTCAGCGACGGCTGATGGAAAAATGTTTTCGACTTGCATCTCCGCGGATGACCCGACACAACGTTCACGGCTCACCCTGCGATCGAGTATGAATTGTGGTTGCGTATGTTTATGTGGAGGGCATCACACCAACGGGGGCAGTGGTCAATATTCTAACAAGGTATTGAAATGAATGCCTCTGGATGTTGTCGATCTCCACAAAGTGCAATGGGGACTCAAAATGGGGGTATCTTGCTAGGAAGGAGCAATACTTGATAAAACTCCTCTCGTGGGATTGAACGAAACTTTCGGCTTTGATCGCTGGAAGTATAACTTTAATGGCTGAATATTCGGAAATCCAAAGAGTAACATTATTTTTTTTTAAGATTCCGGCTGTTGGTGCCATTTCACGTAATTAATTGAACCATTGAAAATCGCATGATTACATCATATCCATGCCTTGGATGGGATTCGAATCCAAAATCTCGAGGTTATTGGCGAGTTCATTGCTCACCAAGCTGAAAAAATTATATCAACGTATTTTCTAAAATCCCAGCCTGATCAATTCGAGTTAATCTTGTGGTTAATGCAATCGCAGTTTCATCAAAAGAGCGCGGGTTCGAATCTCACGTCTTCTCTCAGGAAAACTGGTTTAGTTGATATTTGAAGTTTCCATGCATTAAGTGCCTAAGGTACGGGATTTCTAGAGGCAAAATAAAGCCTAAGAAAATAATTTCACTTCTATTATTAATAAAGCATACCATTTCCATATATTTTCGGGTATTTTTTCCGAATTCGTTCTCTACCAATGGGTGGACAAAACAGAAATGCTTCAATTATTTAAATATAACTATGCGTATATGTTTGGGCGAGTTCATGCAATTCATATTTTGGCATAATTAAAAGGAATTGATTCAAAAATATAAAATTGTAGTTCTACGAATTCTAAATTTTTACATAGTTTGTGAACGGGGAATTTTTCATTGTTATTATTATTGTCATTGAGTATAGAAAGTGGCCTTTTTAAAAGTTGTATTTTCAAGTTTACTTTGAGAAAGATTGAAAGCCTGATTCCGAGAAAAATGTTCATTTTAAAAGACAAGGCGTACCGAAATTGAGGATCTGCATGGTTTTAATAATTTGGAGTTAAAATTGATTAACATTCAGAAGAAATATCACCGGTTACGATTGGACAATGCCAAATGGAAATTGATTGATCAGTCACAAGTGCGAAAACGTGTTGCACGCTTTGGTGTACCTACTATCACAGTTAGGAATATACTTGGGTCACTACGCTGCATTACGTTAGTTTTTAATAAATGTTCAATTTTCTTACACTGTTAAATTTCCGAGTGCGACTTTTAAAAACTTCATTCGTAAGTTTCCATGAAATTAAATTTACATTCCCGAGCCCTCCTATCACGGAACGAATAAGTTTGAAGTATTTCAAAATTCCACCGTTGTGGTCATTTCCATGTTGGAAGCCTCACGGATTTGAGCACTCGTCGGAATACTTATATATTACTTAAAACAAAATAATACTTGTATATATATATATATATATATATATATATATATATATATATATATATATATATATATATATATATATATATATATATTACTCAAAACCAAATTATACCAGTGTTTGTAGGCCGTTGGAGTAAGTCATTTGAATGCAGGTCAGCATTTTTTTAAAACGGGGAATGGAAGTTAGTGCGATGAGAGGGAAGATGGAATTTATCGCTGCAGATCAGAAAGAGTACGTAGTATGGCAGGCATTGAAAGAACTGACTTTTGCGTCGAAAAGATGAGAGCATTTCCGTTGGTATGGAAAGGATCATGGCTTCGCAGGAAGTCCTTATCCTTCTTGCAGTAACGAGGTAAAAGCCGATTTGCCTGGACATACTTGCAGTCATCTCATTGGTGGTACGGCAATAAATTTCCACTGAGGCCATTTGATTCATTATGATTGGCGAATCAGGAGAGAAGAGAAAATGTTGATCCGTAGTCTCTCTTATGCAACTGTCAGTGAGTGGTGGTCTGCACATCATCATGCCACGATAAGAGCTTTTGTTTGTCTACTAAAGAATGTATTGAGTGGCAAACATTCCGATCTCTCGTGGTCCTTATTACGCTATCCTTATCGTCTTTCAATGCCCATAGAGAAGGTTTGAAGTCCGCCCCTTCATGGCAGAAAATAGGGTGCGCGCAAGGAGTGGAGGACAGTCAGACGTTCCATTCTTTGAGGAAAAGCCCGAGGGAATAGAAGTTCAACGCCCTAAGGACGGAGAATAATGCATTTCGGTTGTGCCCCCGTGAGCATTCGTTGAGGGTCTAAGGTAACATGGAGTACAAAACTCCATCTGCCTATGTCATTAAGAAAAACACAGTCTACTCGAGAAAGAAGCCTGTGCATTAGTCGCCTTATTAAATCGTATGTATTCAAATTTCACGTGCAATATGAAAGAGGAAATATAGTCACTGCTAATTTTTCCTATTTGTTATATTACTTAAATTAAAGGATTTGTTTGATTATTTACGCATGCACATATTCCCAGACGTTATACTAGGCTGGTGCTCTTCGTCCGTGCTCTCAGCTTGCTTTTGAGGAGAACTACACTCTACGAAAATGCATGCTTATGGCACAGGGGGCAGAGCGAGGATGGAGTATTCTGGAGCAGATGGGAAATCGGTAAAATGACAGGAAAAATGTCGGATGAGAAACGAAGAGTGGTGGGTTTCAACCAATTAGGGTCGTCAGCTGCGGTGCAGCTCGCCGTTGCGTCGCTTTGAATGCGAATTTCGATGCTATTTAAATATGCATAGTAATTTTCTACACCATCTTTCAAGATAGGCAATGGGCGACACGTCGAGACTTTTTAAAATCATTATTCCTGTTTAAAAAACCGCAGTGATAAGGATGTCGAAGTATCTTCACTCCGAGAAGTAATGACGGACAGGTACTTAATGTGCACAATCGGCACTTTCACAGCATTTAATTTACAAACGTACGGCGTTCAAATCAGATTTGAACGTCGCACTGCGGGTTCATCCGTCCTCGTAAGCGATCCTGAGTGCGGGCTTGGAGTAGATAACCAGGTACCTACGGATTTGAGAGGCTCATTATAAAGGGGGCACTGCATGCGAACATGAGAACTCTCGTCACGGAGAAAGTGCCACTGAGGTTCGAATTACGACCGCTCATCATTCAAACCTTCCCTCGGGGAGCCACTGTCCCCATCCCGGGATTAGGCCCAAGGGAGGAGAGGCGGAAGAGGGGTATCGCCGACCCCCGCAAATATCTGAAATGTTAAAATGGGGTCCCGATGGGGCGGAGGAGGAGTGTGAAGGCTGCAAGTCGGCGACATCCTCCCCCTTCTCCCGCACACTGCCGCCGGCGTCTTCCCTCAAAAAGTCTCCCGCACTCTAGCGAGCGAGAGCTCCGCTATCAAAGGGCTTCCTCTCCCTATAATCGTCGGAATCCCTAATGGGGTCGAGATCTCGATTCCCTCGGAGGGCGTGGGTGAGGGTGGTGGAACGAGAAGGGATCCACAGCCTCCCACAAAGGCGTGTTTAGCCGATGGCTAATGACCGTGCAAACTGTCAGAAGAAGCCGATTTGTATTCAACGCGACGGCGGGTGGAGTGGAATGAGGTGGGCGGTCGCAATAAAGGGGCCCGGAGAAGGGGGCCACGACGCTCCGTTCCTCCGGAGTGCGCGATCCACCTTCCCGCACCCTTCTCGCTTCCCCCCCCCCGCTCAACGAGCCGGATCGGGGCAACCCCCGACCGCGCCAAACCCACCCTAGGAGCGCTCCTTCAGCGTTTCCTCGGAAGAGAGGGAAAAAGTGCGCCGCCGTCTAATTGCCGCCTCCGCCCACCCCCGAGCACCCCGCGGGGGCACCTCCCCGAAATCGGCCCCTCTCGCCACGGTTTAAATTGGCCATTCCAGGGTCCCATTCGGGTGGTCCTCTCATCACCTGGGGCTCTTTGTTTTCTCGAGAGGCCCCCCACTCCTCTCCCCCACCTCCCAAACACAAACGCAACCCCCTCGAAGGCGACTTTCGTCGGCTTCCCTTTCCTGTGGCGCGTGACCCCGTTCGCCATTACTCTGCTCGGGGGGTTCGGTGCAATACAATTCGCAATCTTTTGCCGCCCTGATTACAGCTCCACGGTGGTTGTGAGCGTGAAATATAATGTGGCTTGTGCCGTTCCCCCCTGCTACTTCTGCCGTGCCGCCGTGAAGACGGACGTGAAAACGGTTTCGTTCGACGAGGAAGGAACTCCTCCCCTCCCCCCTCTCCTCCTCCCCCTCCCCGACCCCTCTCCTCCTCCCCTCCCCTCCCCTTTTAAACCCTCTCTCCGCCGTCCTCGCGCACCCCTAAACCATCGTCTTGAAGTATTTTAGAAACGAAAAGAAAACGAGAATACATTCAAGGAAGAGCAAGGCTCGTCTGACGAGCTTTAGTAAGCGTCGCCGAAGATTAAATTTACGTTGCCTAATGTGGCTACATGGTGGAATCTGCATTGGTGACAAAAATAAGGCTGTTAATTCTACGTGTTTGTAGAATTTAACGATAATTCTCTCAAGCGTTAACTAAGGCTTGTAAGGAGTTTAAGATAAGGTCTCGATGATATATATATATATATATATATATATATATATATATATATATATATATATCTTGAACGTTTTTCGAGTCGAGCAAATGGACAGCCCAGTGTCCGCCATATAGATTTGCGACGCTGCAAACCTAATTCGTCAAATTCCCTAGTATATGTTTCTACAGCTAGTTACGTCAACAGTTGGAAGATTAAATGATTTAATTTTGCAATCAAACAATTTAGCGTGAGACAGGGTGCGGCAGCATAATTTGCTGATTTGAATATAAATCCTCTTCAAATGAGCAAGTTAAGCTGCCGCACCCACATTAATAAGTAACCCTACTAAATGAGGGAAAATGATCCCTCGATATCTAGACGGACGTTTGAGTCTTTATTAAAAAGGGGTTGATTTAATTTATGGATGAAAAATGAATGCGGGAAACTCCCCCGTTTTATTATTACTTATTCAATGAAGTAATCGTGGACACTATCAAACCCCTTATGTCATTTATTCTATGCGGAGAGGCTGAAATAGATAAAATGGGTGAAGGATGATAAAATAGGGAACCCGTTTTCATGAAGTAATTTATTAAACCCTAATTAGAAAATTTTGTCTGTTTCCTATTCGACCTTTCCACTCTTGAATTGATGAATATAGGATAGAAGTCGTGAATAGGGTTCTACAGGGTTCGTCCGGAAAATAAGTGTACTGACTACTGATTTTTTCCCGCCGCTCCAGGCGCGCCCAGCACCGCTCTGACGGGCTGCGATTGGAGGGGGGTATGTTGGCAAGCGACGCTGAAAAAGGCAGTCGGCTCTGAGCTGTGGTGTAGTGAGGAGCTCTGTTAACGCGAACCTCCACGCTCGACCCACGTCACGGAACGCGATGCCGAAGTTTTTGGAGCAGCGTTATTCCATCAAATTTGCGGTAAAGCTTGGGAAATCGTCTACCGAAACTGTCGGTATGATTAACCAGGCTTACGGGGAGTCAGCCATGTCCAGAAACATGATCTTTCGGTGGCACAAGATGTTCGTGGAGGGCAGAGAAGAGGTCGACGACGAGTCTTCGAGAGGTTCCCGATGATGCCTTCGCGGGAGCGTTCCAGGAATGGGAACGCCGCTGGAACAAGTGTATCGACTCACAAGGGTCCTATTTTGAGGAATATTAGCTTAAGATATGTAAAAGTGTAATAATTTTTTTTTCCTGAGCTCAGTACACTTATTTTCCGGACGAACCCTGTATCTCTGTAAAACCGGACACAGATGAATTTGTGATGGCGTGATTTATTTACTTATTGAAGTCCAAAAAGTTCCCTTGCTAGTATAACATTGATAAATTTGCATTGAGAACATCCGTGATATGTCAAGGGGAGAATATGAAAAAAAAATCGGCATCCCTAAAGACACATTGGGGGAGTGATTGTGAAGCGCGTGAGAAATGGGAATGCTTCGGTATTAGGACCCGAGCTATTGGAAACTATAATGCTTTTATTTGAAACTTCAAGTCAACTGGCATGTATAAGTGCATATCTTTCCGAGTTATGGGCCTCTCAGACAAGAGAAAAATGGCCAGGCAACACAGTAAGTGATTCTAGCGCCGATCTTTGGCTATTTGAATAGTGTGGTTGGAATCAATAATAAGTTAACCTTAGCACCCTATTCATCTGCATCTACATAATACCCCGCAAGCCGCCGCAAGGGCGTGTGGCGGGGGGTGTTAGGTCACCAACCGTAAAAAGGAAAAATACCACATGCCAAAAAAAAAAAAACACGGAAAATTACACCCACAGTAGCGCACACACTCATGCAAAAATCCCTTCATCCAATACTCATGCAAACACATATACCGCAAAACAACTAAAAAACTAACTAAAACTAACTATTATAACTACAAAATCGAAATCCAGAAGGAAACTCAGTAGCTCTCGTAGTGGTCTCTTTATTTGAATTCCTCATAATTCGGATTGTGCCGAGAAATGATATTTAAAGCATTCCTTGCTATTTTTCTTATTATAATATCCATAGAGTGAAATTCTATTGGCGAAATAATATAATATGAAATCAGATGTTTTAATAATTTCAAAGACAGGCGGGTGTTTGTAGCAAACGAATCTATCGGAAACTTATTGTGAAACGGTCTTTTGAGCCATCACGATGGTGGCAACCCTCCAAGGTTTCTGAATCTGTACAAATACCCCGGAAGCCACCAAAAGGTATGTGACACCAGATGGAAAGGGTGAGAGTTAGGGTGAGTCTTGAAGGGGCGAAGGAAAGGGAAAAGCATCCTTAAATAATCCTGAAAAGGTGGTGGTGTACAAACATGAATGCATGTTACAGCTACATCTACATAGTACCCCGCAAGCCGCCGCAAGGGCGTGTGGCGGGGGGTGTTAGGTCACCACCCGTAAATAGGAAAAATACCACTTTCAAAATCAACAACATGGAAAACTACACCCACAGCGGCGTACACACTTATGCAAAAAATCCCTTCATCCAACACTCATGCAAACACATATACCATGACACAACAAACAACTGCACCCCAGGATGCAGCAAGGAAGCCATCCAACAACGCGCAAGCCAGAACATAACAAGCAAGGAGGCGAAACTCCACCACCATATGAACATGAAACACAAAAGGCTCTCCTCCCCAAGGAGACTGTGAACGGTTGGGGATGCGACCCAACGTTGCAGGTAGCGGGCGGGTCCCCCCGCGGAGAGGGACGAGGGATTGCAGGGAAGACTTAAAAACAGATGAACAGAACACTAATGAGGTAATTCGGAAAGAATGGGTTTTGACAGCAAAACACACGAGCTCCAAAGAAACTGGGAGATGCCGCAACAGTAAATTTTAACGGAGTCATCCGCTAATGTGCATTTCAATCGAACGATTTCAGAGTGTAAAAATCATTCGCCTTGACCGGGTCAAGGTGAATGATTTTCACACTCTAAAATTGTTGCATTGAAAAACAGACGAGTTTAGTGAAAGAGCATGCAATTGAGAAGAACTAATTATTACCTGGACGCTGAGGGTGGCAAGTGGAAATTTTGCTATTTATAACCCTGCAGTTGCTATCCCGTATTGTCCGTGGGAGGAAGGAGTCCTTGAGTCTGCTACTTCTGCCATATATTTCCCGAATTTTATATGCATGATCCAAGCGACCGATGTATGTTGAGGTGCGAATAATTTGCGAGATCTCGGTGCTTAAACATGCGGATCTGAATTTATTTGAATATTTCAATCTTGTATTGAATCCTCATGTTAACGGACAACTTAGTTTTAGACGAGTGTTTATTTCACTTATTACCGCAGTTCTCAGGCGTATGTATTAAATCAGAGGGAATAAAAATGAACATCAACCAGCATACAATGGACCATACTAAGACAGGTCATATAGAACTGGAAAGAAAAGAGGGAAAAATCTATCAGCCTGCGACCATGCAACTTAAGCCCTCCTCCCCTAACGCCGCAGGTAGGAAATGTATCATCCTGCAGCGGGCCGCTTTGGGGACTCACCCCCGCGGAAAAGGAAAGTGAAACTTGAAAGTACACTAAAAGGCGGATGTTCCAACATGCACAGCGGTAGATGTGTTTCAGTGCTAACAGGCCTGGCGGGAAAGGTTTCAGCAACAAAGCATGAATGCATTGTAAAATTCAAGCATGTAAGTCAAACTTTTTATTCTGTAGACGTTGCGATTGGCGCTCTTAATGTGTAGCTACTACCCCGTATTGTCTATGGGAAGGAGTACTTGAATTTGCTAATTTTGGCGTCTATTTTTCTAATTTTTATTCATGAATCAAACGACCAATGTATGCTAGAATACTAATAATTTACGAGACCTCCGTGCTGAAATAAGCGTCTTTGGATGTACGAGGGTCATCCGGAAAGTAGTACCCGTTCGTGAAATAAAAAGACAAAAGTAAATATTAACAAACATAAAAAATTTTATTTGAAAGAGGATACTTTAAACTACTTCTCAACATAATCTCCAAGCAAATTAAGGCATTTGTCATAACGTGTGACAAGTTTCTGTATTCCTGCTGCATAGTCCTTCGCCGCCAGCTCATTGAGATACGCGAGGGACCCATCTTGCACAAATTTTTGCATAATGCAGATGGTGTTTAACAATTTCATGAACAATTGTTCGAGAAACATTGGGAAAATGCTCACAGATGTCATCAATTGTGACGCGCCGATCGTTCCTCACGAATTCGTCAACTGAGCTCACCAGTTGGTCTGTAATGACAGACGGTCTCTCCGAACGCTCATCGTCGTGTGTGTTCCCCCTCCCCATGTTGAAGTTGCGACACCACCGCCGAACAGACGACTCGTCCATTACATTGTCTCCATACACCTCCTTTAATTGGCGATGAATATCACATGGGCGAACGTTTCTTGCATTGAGGAATTTAATCACTGCCCTCACTTCACAACTGGCGGCGTTCTCAATTTTTTTAAACATTGTAAACAATCACAGAAACAACACAGGCAATGCTAGCGTCACGCAACTTGGCTCAGAGAAGGAGACAAGCCACTGAAGCTATCTGACCTCGTCCAGCGGCTACTCGCGTCGTCAGCACTTCATGCGGCACGAACGGGTACTACTTTCCGGATGACCCTCGTATTTAAGTATTTTAACCGAGCGTTAAATCGTTTGTGTTCTGATGATTCCCAGCCCAACTCCAGGAGCACCTCTGTGACGCTTTTCGTTTTGCCTTCGCAGTTTTCAACGAATCAGACCACCCTGCGGTAAACCTCAGTTTCCTGATTTAGGACTTTTTCCCATCGGTTACAATATTATAAATAGGACCTCGCGATTGTATGGTAGCATCGTTCCTTGAACCTCCATTCTCTTCTGCCAACAATTCTTTTAATAAATTCAAATTTTTTATTTACTTACCCATAGGTTTTACTTATGTGGGGTCAGTGATAATTTACACTTCGGTATTTTACCGTATCAACCACTTATTGATAATCTCCAACAAGTTTAGACGCAAGACCCGTGGAACTTTTAAAGAAATTTACAATCGATTATTTGTAATGATTTATTCCCAATCCCGATGTTGTGCTCTATTTCGAAATACTTTCGACATCCTTTGCTATTATTGATCGATCCTCTTCCGTTTATTCCCTCTGTAAATCACCTTGTCAGCCGCGAGCATCCTAATCTTACTTTGTGGTTGAAAACGTTTAGAAAAGTTGAGAAAAGCAGAAACCCGATTACATTTCCTTGAGGTACCCGAGAAGTCACTCGTAGGCTATCGGAACTAGCGCCGTCAAGGAGAAATCTTTGTCTCCATTCTGACAGATAGTCTTTCACGATTCCCTATATATGATTGAATCGAGTGGTTTAATGAATATTTTCGGGGCATGTTGCTGTAATGAGATCCTCACTGCTGTTTCAGACAGCAGGTACGCTCACTTTAATCCTTTTTTTTTCTGTCAAAGTCTTCTTCTCCCACGCACTCAAATTTCTGCTTACATCCCTCTTTATTTTGTCAGTTATCATCTGTTTGGTGGGCCTGGTAGTCTAGTGGGCAGAGCGCTGGTCTACTGATCGGTGGGCACAACTTAGATTCCGAGTCACGCCTCTAGGCGCCCTCAGTTTCGCCCAAGTTGCGTGGTTTTTCAGCAACAAACTCTTGGGAAACCATTGTCGGGATGGGCAAAGGAATTTCACAATTTCACACGCCGTGAGCTCTGGCCTCGCTTATCAAAACAAATTTCACGTTGATAACTATGGTTTGGTTATCATCTAGTTTTAGCGTAATGATTGGCGAGTTCTCTCGAGCGCTGCTTTTGCTGTTTCTTATTTTTGGGGTACTGTCAAGGGTCGCACGATTCTCACAGACTGCGTTTGAGTCAAATGTAGCTTTCATTAATTTTGAAATTGCACGGTCATAGCTGAATCGAACACTTACTAAAGCCGATATTTCTTGGAAAAAATGGTTCTAATTCCAGGACTCATTTCCGGGTGCATCTTAGAATCTTGTTGAATTGTATCTGAAAAAGAGACTTTGGTGCAGTAGACATCTACATCTACTTAATACCACGCAAGCCGCCGCAAGGGCGTGTGGCGGGCGGTTTTAGGACGCCACCCGTAAATAAGAAAGAAAAAAAAACCGCATACATAAGCCACAAATTTATAACATCCAAAAACAAAACATGCCATACATTCATGCAAGAACACTTACACCCCACGCACATGCAAGCACTCAAACTACCAATTAACATACACATTCATCTAAAAATATACGTAAAGTCTTTGCAATGTTTAATTTTGTTCCGACTCATAAATTCAACGTTTCTATAGTGACTTCGGTTTCTTACTATTATGATTCCTGATTGTTCGGGGAAAGAATGAGTATTTGTATCTATCTGTACTGGAATCTATCTCCCTTATTTTATCTTAAAGCCCCTGTTAAAGAAATCATACATGCTTTTCCTTCACGTTATTGTTTCCATCGGTGTAATAGTGAGGATTGGCGAGTGGCGTCATCACCGTATTCACCGTCGCAAAAATGAAGTTCTTGGAGAGTAAATTGTGGCTCAAGAAGTTGACGCATGCTTTTATTTAGGAGGAAATACTGGGCGAGATGCTAGGGCATCCGTTCCTCGATGGAGCCACCCCCAGTGGGCCACTCTCCGACAAACGTCAGGTAACAAGCCGTGAGGTGGGGGAATACGAGGGGAGGTGGGGAAGAGTTCGGTCCGATCCCTGGCTGCGGCACTAGTTGGCACATAGGAGCAAGCCAGAGTGACGGCGTCGTAGTGCGAACGCGTTGCGTCACTGATGACGGCCGATAACCATGACGTCACTTCCGCCCCCTTTCACCGCCTGCCGGAGCCATCCCTATTTGTTGGGCAGAGTGTTTGCGCCCTTAAAACGAAGGTATTTTTTGGTACCCCGTTTTTGAAATCATGCCTTAAGTAAGCTCGATCATAGTACAGAAGAGAAGTTCTGTGGGATTCACTGGCTGAACGGATGACTGCTGAGGTCATTACTACTTCGTTGTCAACTAATGGAATTGGTTCTTAAGGATTAGGGAGAAGAAAAAGTGAACTAAAACTTCTGCCGGCAAATGCAGACAGGAACTCATCATTTTGACATCCCATCCGATGGCCAACGCTCTTAGCGTGATGTGTTGACGAACCGATACACGCAGACTGAGACCGAAACGCTTTGCAAAAACAACATGTGATTTCCAAAATTGAGCTCGGGTCCTGTGACAGATCATGATTAGCCCAATTCGATTTATGATTGTTTTTCATTTTATACTTTTCGTGTGACAATAAAGCCTTAGGCTTAATATAAGTAAAGGTGTAATGGGGAATATCGCCCCCATACACATGGCAATAACTAGTGAAGGAGTGAGGGAAACTTCTTCATAATAAGGCAGCAAATGACGTAAGAATGAATAGAAAGGTAAGGGAAAAATATGGGCATATTAAAATATGTCAGGGTGTTAGAATGGGACTTTGTTGCAAATCATCATGACGTTTTTAATGCATTGAGTTCTTCATATTTAGAATCATTTTGGTCATCGTACATAATCTGCTGAGGGAAAAGGACAAAGTTTTGTTGTCCAGTTCCCACGTGGTACGGTAGGGAGGTGCTCACTATCTACATCTACATAATACCCCGCAAGTCGCCGCAAGGACGTGTGGCGGGGGGTGTTAGGTCACCACCCGTAAATAGGAACAATACCACTTTCAAAATCAACAACATGGAAAACTACACCCACAGCGGCGTTACACACTTATGCAAAAATCCCTTCATCCAACACTCATGCAAACACATATACCATGACACAACAAACAACTGCACCCCAGGATGCAGCAAGGAAGCCATCCAACAACGCGCAAGCCAGAACATAACAAGCAAGAAGGCGAAACTCCACCACCATATGAACATGAAACACAAAAGGCTCTCCTCCCCAAGGAGACTGTGAACGGTTGGGGATGCGACCCAACGTTGCAGGTAGCGGGCGGGTCCCCCCGCGGAGAGGGACGAGGGATTGCAGGGAAGACTTAAAAACAGATGAACAGAACACTAATGAGGTAATTCGGAAAGAATGGGTTTTGACAGCAAAACACACGAGCTCCAAAGAAACTGGGAGATGCCGCAACAGTAAATTTTAACGGAGTCATCCGCTAATGTGCATTTCAATCGAACGATTTCAGAGTGTAAAAATCATTCGCCTTGACCGGGTCAAGGTGAATGATTTTCACACTCTAAAATTGTTGCATTGAAAAACAGACGAGTTTAGTGAAAGAGCATGCAATTGAGAAGAACTAATTATTACCTGGACGCTGAGGGTGGCAAGTGGAAATTTTGCTATTTATAACCCTGCAGTTGCTATCCCGTATTGTCCGTGGGTGGAAGGAGTCCTTGAGTCTGCTACTTCTGCCATATATTTCCCGAATTTTATATGCATGATCCAAGCGACCGATGTATGTTGAGGTGCGAATAATTTGCGAGATCTCGGTGCTTAAACATGCGGATCTGAATTTATTTGAATATTTAAATCGTGCATTGAATCGTTTCTCTTCTAATGATTCCCACCCCAACTCAATAAGCATTTTAGTGACGCTTTTCGTTTTATCGTAAGAATTTTTAACAAAACGAGCTGCCCGGCGTTGAACCTTCTCAATTTCCCGAATGAGGCCTTTTTCACTCGGATCCCATAGGCTACATGCATATTCTAAATGAGGCCTTACAAGAGCCTATCTATCTTCGGGACATTAAAAAGGTGTCTGGGAAGGCAAGAAAAAACTGCTGTTGACGTCGTTACAGGTCGGCATGACATATATCGGGCCAAGTTGCGAATACTGCAAAGGTGAGGGTTGAATGTGACGGCCGGGTAAAGGCCTATTGGGAGGATGTAGCCTTTACATTCAATGACTATTTCCTTCCAATCTACCCCTCCCCAAAACTCCCTCTGCTGGCAACGAGCGGAATGACTCGTCTCTCCTGGTCCTTTCTTCCGCATGGTCGTGCGATGTGCTCCTGCGCGCGCCCACACTGATGAGACCCCTCCCGTCGCCGCCACCCTCCCTAACACCGACCCCTCCCTTCGCTCCACCCTGGCTCCCCGTCCAGCTGAGCCGAAGTGAGGAAAACCGGTCACTTCCTCCCAACAACTGCGTCACTCCTCGGGGCTCCTCACCTGTTGGGAGAAAGACGAAAGAAGTGCCAAGGGTCTTCTTTCTCTTGCCAGTCCAAACCAAAACAAGGGTGTGAGGAAGGGTGGTAGTTTTGGGAAATTATTGGGGTTGGCGGGGAGGGAGGGTTTATAGTCTTATGGGGGAAGTTAGACTTGGAAACTCGAGTCAAATGGCGGCATGGGGGTTGCTTGGGCTGGTAGAGGAGGGGGTTTGGTGTTAAAGGGTTGAGGATGGAGCGGGAGAGGGTTGAGTTGGAAGGTTGTATGGGTCCCCCACTGGAAATAGCAGTCGCATGCAGGCATTTCTCAACTCCATGGCTTAATTATGTCAGATATTTTTATCCTTCGGGGCGAAAATAGACATCGAGGGGTACTACTATATGTCGCGGGGCGCGCCACTGGGTCCGCCGGTGGCGGGGGCGTGGAAGGCGGGGGCGTCGGCCGCCGAGGCACTGTTTGCCCGGACGGCGTGTATTTATAAAGCCGAGCCAACTCCGCCCAACCCTCTGGCCTGGGTCCATTGAATCGGAAAGGGGGCTCGGAGAGGCTTCGGTGGCCGAGGGCCGCATACGCCGATGAGAGGGCCACGTCGCTTCCTGGGATACAAGGAGGGGGGGTTGCAGCCACCAAGTTTTGGGGCGTGCTGTCACAGGGCCGCGTTGTTTGTCCCTCGTTCAAACCATCCCTAGGCATGAGAGCGTTTTTATGATAGAAACTCGTCGACGAGTTTCCGGGAGGTGGAGTATCGGGAGAGAGGGAGGCGGTAACCCGTTGCAACCGCGCGCGAGTTTTATGTTTATTTCCCGTGCGAGAGGAGTCCCACAAGGTGAGGTAATTGGTCCGCCTGAGTGTGGGCACCGAACCGCCCAGTTTTTCCGCCAAAACCAGTTCTCATCCGTCCTCTGCTATGAATGACTGGTCTCGGCGGATGGAAAGAGGTGGAGGGTATGAGGAAGAGAAGTCGAAATACTTGGTTATGGTGGGGGGAGGGATTTGAAGAAGGGATTTTCTGGTTCATCCCGGCCATCCGGGGTCTCCGTTATTCGCAGAGGAAGAAGCAAGGAGGGATGAGAGGAAATGATGGTGGGCTGTTTGCTCTTTGCATGGGCGTATTCGTAGGGAGTCAAGACAGAAGAGGGGCGGCGGGGTTCGGCTGTGGGCGGGGTACAGGGGGGGGGGGTTGGCCGAGTCCTTCACCCCGAGACCTTGCACGGAAGACGTTCGCCCTTCGAAGGCGCGTTGGCCATTTCCCATGCCCCTCCTTCCCGCCCCCACCCGCCGCCTCCCCTCCGCCCATTGCCCTCCCTACTGTCCTCCCGGACACCCCTGCCCTACCCTCTCCGGCCTGCGTGCTCCTTCGTCCTCACTTACGTTATGTTGTTGCTGCACGCGAGCCAAACATTCTCGGCGTGTCTTCTCCTCCACGCCCCGAGTTAAATGACGTCACTTGCGAACATTGCCAGGGATTCGATGGAAAACGCGTTCACTACGTCTCTTGTTTGTTTGATGTTTGACGAAAAAATGGAGCGTGCGGAAAAAATTCCCCACCCAGAATGCTATGCGTTTTCATGCGCGGAGGGAGCGCTCGAGACGTTTATCCGGGGGTTGTTCCGATGAGGTGCCCTTTGGCCATTCCAGCCAAGCCACTCAACTTCGTTCGGATAGATTGTAGGTGTCTGCTTTGACGTCTTATCAACTCGGATTTTATGATGCACGAGAAGGCACTTTTTGGCACGCCGAAGGTCTCTTTAAGTTTCATTGCTTGTGGACATTCTGTTTGTGGAGTTCTGATCAACCCCAACCATATTTTTAATCGCAAATCAACCGCCTGTGTGTCATTATTTTATAAGGTCACACGAACAGTAAAATTTTGGCTCTACTCTCGTTATGGCTGTGTTTTCCTAATGTCTCTACTGTTGAATTTTGAGGTTTTAGATATTTCAAAAACAACTCCGTACAATTAGAAATGTATCTACAGAGCGTGTAAGGTTCCATCTGATGCCTGAATACACTGATGAATCATACTTTTACTGGAGTTAGTGCCTCAGACGGTTGGTGTTCTGATTGAAATTCGGGAGGCCGTATTTTGCTTCGATATTCCGTTTCCAATTATTTTTACGCACCAGTATATGGGGAGTTCGTCAACTTCCTTCCTCTTCCTTTCCGATTGTATGTTAAGCCAGAGTTCCCTTGGCGTTCATTGAGAAAATAATGACAATGTCGTTGAGTTTTTACTGAATATTACTTCTTACTAAGTATTACGGTCCGTTCCTAAATATTACCTGCCGTCGAGTAAACCGCAAACTTCCTGCAGTGTGGTATTACTGAGTAAATGATAGATATATTTCACCCTGGCGAGGTGGTATCATGATGGTAAAAGATGCGTCGAGTGTTGGTGTTAGCTGTGCTGTCATCCTCCCATGCATTCTTTTGCATTGGTGTCGAGGGTCATAAGCAAGTCCGGCGAGAGAAGGAAGATGAAGCCAATGCAAATGAACGACGTCTCGCGGTTGGAAAGAGCACGCGTGTTGCGCGTTATTTTCGTCTCCGGCACGGTTTTTATTTTTATTGGATTTTTAACCGTTTCCCCGTGTGAGGTGTCCCGTAAGATATTTTCACCGATGTGTGAAACTGCTCCTGATGACCCTGGCTCTAGGCGCCGACCTCAGGCAAGCGGCCACCGCGCTTCGTGACCACTTTTACGTCACAATACAAGTATCAAGACGCTGAAAGTTATACTAACTCTTTTTCAGACGGCGATGCTAGAGGGAACAATGATTGATTGATGACGGGTGTAAAACTTGCTTTGACGATTACATGTATATCATTTGTACATTATGTGTTCGGTAATAATTCAGTACAAATATGAGGCTTTAACATAATAGACAAAGCGCTTTCAAGTAAAATATTCCAAAAGCCATCATTAATGAGTTGGCACCTTCTGTACTGTGTTTAATGTAAAATGGCACCTTCATGAAAAGTGCATTGAGAAAAATGTAATTTTCTGCATGAGTTTTCGTAATACTTCTCGATAAATTTATTGAATTGACATGTAATTATTGTTATCTAAATGTACGTGCTCTTCCCGTGGACTGCTTAATGTATTTTGCCATAAAAGTTTTATAAGTGACAATAAAATGTGAAGCACGATGTCCCTGGGGTCCTTCGGAATTTCATATACGCATTTTGGTTGGCAGAGGGATAATTCAAAATGGTGAGGGTTTATGACAATGAAAAGGGTCCCACGGCATGGAGAAAGTAAATAATTCTCTTAAAGTACTATGTACCATTAATGCAAAGAGTTAACGTTTGAATATCCTGAATAATATAACTAGAGAAACAACTAGGAGCCTTCGCACTTGTCACTACTTTTTGTGTATGCATCTCTTGGATCAGGAAATGAAATATTTCCTGAAATAAGATGACTTTTGAGAGGCAGGATCTATATCAAACCTGCAAATTCATCAAAGTGAAAAAGAGAAAGGAATTGTGATGCTTTCTTCATTTTTTTCATTACTCCCTAGCCTGGGTAGACTTAAAGAGATTGAGGCCTTATTTCAAAGTAAAAGCCCGCCAATAGTGCTCGTACCATTAAAATAAATTTTTTATTTTCATGTAAAAAGTTTTGCAAATTTTTTCAATAAATTTGCATTTCTATGCTTTTAGTACAACATTCACTCCCTTGAGTGGCAACTTTAGCATTGCATTTTCTCATTTCTGTCCACTGTGTTTCTTTAATTTTTCTATTCTGTCCAAAAATTGGCAGAGGATTCATTAAAGTAAACACAAGAGACTTAAGTATAATTCCTCCGCGAACAGCCAAAACTTGAGAATTTTTGGCCAGTTGAACTTTGAAAAGTAATCAGCGACCTCCCTCTCTCTGTGTCTTCCAGGCTATACCCACCACCCATTCAACGGAGTGATATGCAACGATACCATATTAGCAACGGGTGTCTTCTCTTCCAAAGAACTGTGGAGGCTATCTAAAGGTATGTAATGAAGGTATATTGTTATGGTGGTGGGAAGAAAATGAAGAGTCCTTTGAAATGAAATGCTGATTGGTTCAGAGTTGGTTTTACCTAAGATAATACTGATTTTCCACACTAGCATGTTATGTCTCCAACAAAATATTTAGAGTTTTCTTAATTAATGAATGTGAAATGCGACTGGCAATGAAACCACAGAACATGTATATGTCTATTCAAAGCTCCTTCAATAACCAAATATCCGGCAAGATTACTATATACTCCTTTTAATTAACAGTACATTTTAGAGGGAAATGCATTAAATACTTTCTATGTACTATTCAAGGTTATATTAGTAATTATTTGGAGTATTTTGGAAACAATGTTCATTATGGAATTGCAGTATAAAATAGGAAAGGTGTTAGTTAATGTGTAATTCCACTAAAAAGGTAATATTGGCACCTTTCAGAGTTTGTAGGAAATATCTTAAAGGAGTTAGGTATTTTTGCTGTAGCTGAAAACCTTAAAATACTGGAAGTTCATTTATTTTTAAGCTTCACTCTCAAGGAATTTTAGAGTAACTGTATTAAGGCTATCATGCTAGAATTTTAGAGCTTTCAACAGGCCTCTAGAGGTCAATGTCTGTTTTACCATCATATGGTTTGGTACTGGATAATGAGTGATACATTTTAGCTAACACAAAGTGATTTTTATGAATTTAATTTTATAAAAAATGTAATCGCAGCCTCATAAGTTTTAAATGAATATGGTAGCTTTATGCATTGAAAAGGGACCACCTTGCTACTTAAATTAGTAAATGGGAATGATAACTTCTATTTCCAAGCCAATTGCTTATCTTCAGGTAAATGTATTAATATATGTGTGATTTTCTGCATGGGTTGATATACTTATATATAAAATATGTGATGTGTGTATTTCATTTATGTTGCATCTCAGCATCTAGTTTTCTCATGCCTTTGTTGTACTTTTTGACAAGTGTGAAAGTTAGATACATTTTCATTAAGTTTAAGAATCAGGCAATATAAAAATTTGTAATTGATTACAGTTGGAGAAACTCAACCTAATTTGATAATGAAGTCCAATGCCATATTTTATGTTCATTAAAAGATATGCCTACATGATCATTTAAGTTACATTTGTCGAATATTTGATTTATACATTTTTTACCCCATTTCTGGACCAGCTTTTTCCTCATTGGTGGTGTTGTGGGGGTCTCTGAGTTGTATATTAATTCTTGCAGTCCTTACTGTTTAAGCAAAATTAGCCCTTTTTTAGGGCTTTATCATGGGGGAAATCGAATTCGTCAAAGATGTATGGAATGGGATTGGCAAGTATTGACCCAATGATTGCATAATTGAAAAATAATTTTGGCATTGGCTAGTTTCTTGGTCCATTCACACCGTTTAAATATTTGTAGCATTCAGTGCACATCTTATTCAAATGTGTAAAACATTTAGTACACAAATGGCAATAGAAATTGAAAAGTATCCCTAGTACCATTTTCAATTACTTGCTCTGGTTCTTAGTTCTTGCTTCTAGATAATTGCATATTTTGTGTTTTATTGGTTCATATGTGATAAAAAATAAAAATATTAGTTATACAATATTTTTTATAACTGGTAACATAAACAATATAAGCTATCTGTTCAGGCAGGTTCTCAGATGGCTACAGATTCTGTGTTGGTACTTCATTTTTGGCTTTCTGTATGCATTAAGTATTTATATATCAGTATTTTCATCATTCAGCTATTGCAAAAGTCATGGTACTCATTTAGAGAATATTAATTCATGCATTTATACTACCAAGGTATTCATAATTGTTACTTAGCACGGTTACAATGTGCTAAGCTTGAATAGATTGCACCATTTCATGAAAATAATTAGTTAATAGGCTATTTGTTGAAATGAAGATGTCTTTTTATTTATTACAGCTTCTGTCATGCAGGGAGCGAATGGGATGCAGCCTCCAGTGAATACAATAAAAATAGAAAACCCTGGTTATTATTGTAACAGCTACACTCCACCGGCTCCTGATCATTCCTCCCTAATGGCTTCAGGAGTATACAGTAAGTCTAGATAATGCTCAAAGTAAATGGTCTAATGCGGAAAGTTCAGCATGTAAATTCACATTTCAAATGAGCAATAAGGTTTTTGTTATTGCAATGCATACATATATATATATATACATACATACATATAAACCATAAACACAGTAATCAACCTGAAGGTCGGTTTAGTAGGTGATGGTAGAGTTCACCCAGTACTAAGCCCTATACGGCGTGTGAAATTCACACATCAGGGTAGGGGGGCCAGTTCCTTTCCCTGTGCCGATTATGGTTTCCCAGGAAGATCTGGTACCCGAAAGTTCACATTAGCTGGTGGAGCTGCAGGTGCCCAGAGTGCCTTGCCCGGGAATCGAACCCGGGACCCTCCGGTCAGCAGTCCAACGCTTTACCCACTGGACTACCATGGGATAGGAACACACACAAATGATGAACACAAGAGAGGTGGGGAAAGCAGAATCCAGCAGAACAAGAATGTAAAAATATTTCCTAGACTGGGTTTTGAACTGAGTATTTGTTGGCCGTTTGGCGGGATTTCGTGTTTGAATGTGTATCAGGCCAATGTGGCTCGTCTTTTCTTATGGCTATGCGTGCCAAGAAACGCACGGTTGTTATCCTTTATGATGTTGTATGATTCCTTTAATACTATCCTTTCCTCTGTGTGTCTTGTCTTTTTCTTGTTTGGTGGGTGAAACAGCTCCCTAACGCCATCTCTTGGGCAAAGAATCGGGGCACTTGGTTGCATAAAGCATCGCAGATCTCAGTGTAAATTAATGTTTCCAGGATAGCTCAAGTGGTTAAGAGCCTCCGCTCGGCAAGTGGAAATATCCGGAGCTCAAATCTTGGTCTAGGTAAAATATTTTTACATTCATGATCGGCTGGATTCTGCCTTCTCCACCTCTCCTGTGTTCATCCTTTGTGGGTGTTCCTATCCCTTTTCCTTATATCTGTTTCTGTATTAATGACAATTTGTTCGCCAATTGGTGGGATTTCGTGTTTGAATGTGTGCGTGTGTGTGTGTGTGTGTATATATATATATATATATATATATATATATATATATATATATATATATATATATATATATACAAATTATTTTTATTATTATTATTAGATAATCTACCGGTTAAGGTAGGTTTTTAGATGGACAAAGCTACTAAATAAAACATTTTGTGACTCCTAACAAAACACAAAATCCAACATCTTACCCTATATCAGGTCCCTCTTCATCTCTGAGTACTTTATTCCTCCCTTCATCCCGTCCAACATCCCTATCCTGTTCCTTCCCTTTCCTCGCTTGCCTAACATTACAGTCTTCAACATCCTGCTGTCGGCCAATACCCCCTTCATCCACTTTTCCTGCCTCCAAAGGATTTCTCCCGACAAACCCCTCTCTTCGCCCACCATACCAAGCACTTCCTCATTTGTTTTCTTCTCGGTCCATTTCACCTTCTCCATTGTTCTCCACACCAACATTTCAAAAGCCTCCAGTCTACATCTATCCTCCTGCTTCAATGACCACGTTTCTGCCCCATACATAGCTACGCTCCATATCAAAGTTTTTACGAGTCTTTTTACGAGTTTTACTTTTCTTAACATCCTGACTAAACGTCCCTGGTATCAGCTCCCTCCTCCTTGTAAAAGCCTCCTTGCCTTGCGCAATTCTTCTCCTTACGTCCCTACTACATTGACCGTGTTAGTCCAAAACACTTCCCAGATACGTAAACTGTTCTACCCGCTCTAGTTTTTGCCCTCCCATTTAATTGTTTTGCTTAGCCTTTTTCTATCTAGAAAATCGCATAACCTTTGTTTACATAATATTTATTTTCATCCCATACCTGTCGCACTGAGTTTCCAATTCACTAAGCAATGCTTGCAGCCCCTTGGCTGACTGACAAACTAAAGCTTCGTCAACAGCGAACCTAACTGATTTTACGAATTCCCCGCCCACTTTCATTCCTACCTCGAGTTCTTCCGATGCCTCTTTGATCATTTCCTCTGCCTGCAGGTTGAACAGTAACGGTGATAATGGGCAACCCTGCCTCACACCTCTTCCTAACACTGCCCATCCGGACTCCCCGTTCCCCACTCACACCTGAGCAATCTGAGACATGTACAGGTCGCGGATTAGCCTCCTTTCCCTCCAATCTATTCCTATTTTCTGCAATATACACATTTGTTTTTCCCAATACACTCTATCAAACCCTTTTTTAAAATCTACGAAACAGGCAAATACCTCCTGGTTGTATTCTATATTCCTCTCGATTAATAATCTCATTACTGCAATGGCATCACGCGTACCCCTCCCCTTCCTAAACCCAAACCGATCATCCCCTAAGTAATCATTTGCCCTAGTTTCTATCCTTTTTTTTATGATTGTGAGAACAACTTTAGCTGCGTGGGATTACAAACTAATTGTCCTGTAGTCCTCACATGATATAGCCTTTACCATTTTCGGAATAGGAACTGAAACTGATCTCACAAAGTCTACCGGCTAGATTCCTTCTTCATCAATACTATGAATCAGCCCATATAGCCTCTTCCTCCCACATTTTCCTATACATTTCAATAATTCCGCAGGAATGCTATCCACCCCCACGGCCTTATTTAGTCTCATGTCCCTTAATGCCCTTTCTATCTCATTGTCTAGTATGCCTTGACCTAAGCTATCTTCCTCTACGTCATTTTCCTTTTCTATGCCTAACTTTGTTGGTCTAAGCTCTTAAATATACAGTTCTTCTATATATTCCTTCCATCTCTCTTGGATCTTTCCTGCGTCAACTATTACCTTACCCGCCTTATCTCTGACAGCTATCGTTGATCTCCCTTTCTTACTTCCCGATAAAGATTTAACTTTGCTGTACAGCGCACCGATTTCCCCCTTCTTCTGCAGACTTTCCATATCATCGCTATGCGTCTTCCACCATGCTTCTTTTGCTTTATTTGTTGCCCGCCTCAATTTATTGTTTAATTCTTTGTACTTCATTTTTCCAAATTCTGTATTTACATTCTTCCATTTTCGCCGCTCATCCATCTTTGTAATCATCTCATCCGTGATCCATGGTTTCCCAGTCCTTTTAGCGTTAACGGTTCCAATAGTGTCTTTTGCAGCTTTAGACAACCCTTTCTTGAAACTTTCCCATTTTTCTTCGATAGTACTTAGCTCTTTACCATCCTCCATGATTTCCTCTACCACCTGTTTGTATTCCTTCCTTTTCAAACCATTTAATGCTTCTACATTCCATTTTCTAACTCGCCGCCCCTGCCTTATCTTTTTGAAATGGACGCTACATTTCATAACAACTAAATTGTGGTCAGAGTCCGCATCCACTCCCGGGAACCTGTGCGAATTTATCACACTGTTCCTAAACCTGTGTCTAACCAGGATATAATCTAGCTGATACCTTTCTGAGTCACCTGGCATTTTCCATGTATACCTGCGTCTTTTGTGGTGTCTAAACCAAGTGTTGGTGATGACTAGCCCCTGTCTCCTGCAGAACTCAACCGCTTTCTCCCCGCGGTCATTCCTCGTGCCTAAACCGTAGTCCCCGACCTCGTCACCATCTCTTCCTTCGCCTACCGTCGCATTCCAATTCCCCATCACTATCAAATGCTTCCCTGCAGGAACACACGCGATTATGTCCTCTAACTGATCGTATATCCTATCGACCTCGCCTTCCTCATGGTTGCTCGATGGCATGTATACCTGAATAATAACCAAGTTCGTCGGTTCTGCTTTTATCTCTACTTGGAATAATCAATCCGTTACCTGCTCTATGTCGACTACGCTTCCTCCTACCTCTTCATTTAATACTGTGGCAACCCCTCGTTGGCTCTTGTCCCCGCCGCTGTATATTATTCTATACTTATCACTCCAGTAATCCCCGCTATCTTTCCATCTCACCTCGCATAGACCTAAAATATCTATATTTCCTCTTCCCATCTCTCGCTTAACATTCTCCAATTTCCCTGTCCTCATCATTGTCCTAACATTCCACCTTCCTATGCTAACTAATTTGGTCTTCTTCTTCTGCGTCTTCTGTCCTGCTGCTGCTGGTTTTCCCTTGCAAAGGTTTCGTGGGATGACAACCGCGGTAGCCTTGCCTACCCCGCTGCCGGGCACGACACACGGCAGATTGGGCCGAGCCCCGTAGTTGCCTGGACTCAAAATCTCTAAAATCTCTGTATAGTCCATCATGTTAATCTTGGGAATGATAATTGAGGTGGTTTCCCGTTGCCTTCCTCAATAGTGTTTTTAACGTGACACCATCACTTACTGGCCGCCCCACTGGGGTCAGACGCCAATTCAGCCACCTCACTGAGGAACAGACGCTGCGTGGAGTACCTTTCGTCTGGCTCCTAACCTTCGACCTATCTGGCATGGGTGACCCTACCAGGAGCAATAATTATTACTCCTGCCAGCACAGCTCTAGGGGTCATCGGAACCCACAAGCCCTTCCACCACGTCAAGGTTGTAGGCAGGGGAAGGATATATATATATATATATATATATATATATATATATATATATATATATATATATATATATATATATATATATATATATATATATATATATATATATATATATATATATATATAGATATTCGTCCGGAAAATCAGTGTATTGATTTTTTCCCGCCGCTCCAGCCGCGCCCAGCACCGCTCTGACGGGCTGCGATTGGAGGGGGGTATGTTGGCAAGCGACGCTGAAAAAGGCAGTCGGCTCTGAGCTGTGGTGTAGTGAGGAGCTCTGTTAACGCGAACCTCCACGCTCGACCCACGTCACGGAACGCGATGCCGAAGTTTTTGGAGCAGCGTTATTCCATCAAATTTGCGGTAAAGCTTGGGAAATCGTCTACCGAAACTGTCGGTATGATTAACCAGGCTTACGGGGAGTCAGCCATGTCCAGAAACATGATCTTTCGGTGGCACAAGATGTTCGTGGAGGGCAGAGAAGAGGTCGACGACGAACCACGGCCTGGACGCCCATCAACGACACTCACCGACGAAAATGTGCGAAAAGTTCGCGATGTACTGAACTCTGATCGTCGTCTTAGTGTTCGGATGATAGCAGAGCAGTGTGATGTGCCAAAAACAATAGTGCACGAGATTATTAGGGAGCAATTACAGATGCGAAAAATTTGTGCAAAGTTGGTGCCGAAAGTGCTCAGTGATGATCAAAGACTCAATCGTTTGGAAATCGCGACACAACTTGCGGATCACTGCAAAAATGGTCCACATTTTTTATAGAACGTTTTAGCGATAATAATGCGAAATTTTTTTAGCGATACGGGACTTTGGACGCTGTCAAGGAGGCCGTGACGATGTGTCTTCGAGAGGTTCCCGATGATGCCTTCGCGGGAGCGTTCCAGGAATGGGAACGCCGCTGGAACAAGTGTATCGACTCACAAGGGTCCTATTTTGAGGAATATTAGCTTAAGATATGTAAAAGTGTAATAAATTTTTTTTCCTGAGTTCAGTACACTTATTTTCCGGACGAACGTATATATATATAAATAAATAAATAAATAAATAAATAAATAATATATATATATATATATATATATATATATATATATATATATATATATATATATATATATATATATATATATATATATATATATATATATATATATATATATATATATGTATAAAAACACAGATGTAGATTTTTAGAATATAGAGACACAAAGAAAGGACACTCACAATTTGTTATTTCTATAAAATAACATATAATAAATATTTATATAAAATAACAAATTGTGAGTGTCCTTTCTTTGTGTCTCTATATTCTAAAAATCTACATTTGTTTTTATATATTTGTGTGTCGCCGAAGAGCGTTCCATTTCGAAGATATTTTATATATATGTATATATATATATATATATATATATATATATATATATATATATATATATATATATATATATATATATATATATATATATATATATATATATATATATATATTTATATATATATATATATGTATATATATAGGTATATATATATATGTATATATATATATATTTATATATAATCGGGGCGCTTGGCGACATATTAGGCCCACGGATCTCAGGGTAAATTATGTTTCCTCGATAGCTCAAGTGGTTAAGAGCATCCGCCCGGCAAGTGGAAAGATCCGAGGTTTGAGTCCCGGTCAAGGAAATATTTTTACTCTTGTGATCCATTCGATTCCGCCTTCTCCACCTTTATTGTGTTCGTCCTTTATATGTGTTCCTATCCCTTTTCCTTATATATGTTTCTGTATATATATATATATATATATATATATATATATATATATATATATATATATATATATATATATATATATCGTACAGAGCTATGCACTCAATTGGAAAATCTTCTGTAGGCACTTCTACGTGGGAAATGCCACATCTCAAAAATTAAAAGAAATATTTATTTAACATATTTATTTGTGGAAATAATGCATCTATATTTTTGCATTGTCAATCGTGATTATTTGCTAGCTAAGGTATGATAACTTTACACAAAGCTTGCAGGAAATAGAAATTTCATTCTATTAAAGAATAAAGGTTCTCTGGTCACTTCTGCTGCTAATCACATTCACTGCAAGTTAATTACACTTCTACAGGATTCAATTGATAAGTTTTCATGTTAATAATTAAAGTATAATTTTATGGTCCAAAGGAACATTTTGGGTAATATTTGCAGTTGGTGAAATAGATCTTTACTTGTATAGTGAGGAAAATCTATAGTGAAAAAATGATAACATTAATCTATAATATGAATTGCAAATGGTAGTTTTTAAGGTGGTTCATGGCAGTTTTCAGCTAGAGGGCAGTTTGAAGTCATCACTAAAAATTTGATAGTATAGTATGCATGGAAAAATTCCATCTCACTCCATTACAAAGCGGGCATGGAGGAAAGGCCATCCTGAAAAAAGCTCTCATAAAAGTTATCTTGTAACAGTTGATGGCCCACTACTGTTTTCTCATGATTGTTTATCCACCCAGGTCCTCTGTCACTGCCCCGCAGTTCACAAAGCCCTGGAGGGGAGCCCCGAAACAAGCGCCTCCGCCGTTTAAGTTCGACTGAAGAAGAGATGGACCTGGGTGGGGGAGGAGGGGGCAATGGAGGCCCTCCACCATCGGGAAGGGATAAGGGAGGAGATGTTCCCTACTATGGACAAAGCCCTGCTTCTCTCTCCAGCCAGGCTAGCTGGCACTCGGATGTTGACCATGGTACGCTACCGAAAAATCCATTACATGATCTAACATTGAAAATTACTTACCTGTTACCAATTATCCAACATCCTGTTAACACCCTGTGGAATATTTCCAAGTGAATTTTCATTTTGTTTAATCATAGTAGTCAAGAGATTCATATGAATTGGGAGGGAAGGGAAACATCTCCTTAGTGATATTCCTTCTTTTCCTTTTTCTTTGGGTCACACATCCACTCTAGGGAATCATATTTTTGCCAGTTTTATCAAGAGGTAAAGAGTTTTCATGCTGATATGAATTTAAGTATGTGCTCTTCAACTTTAGTCCTATTGAATGCAAGCATGATAGAATCTCTTTACTTTTTCTAGTTTGTACGTTTTGAATTGCTTTTTGCAGAAAAAATATATGAAACAGTTTCTACTGGAAAAGTTTGTTGCTCTAATGAAGTTTCTGAAAAGTGTCTTGCTCTTTTGCTCATATGATAATTATGCTTTAATGTTATGTAAGAGGACAAATAAAATGGTCCAGAAAATGCTTGCATTTGCTTTGCAAGAAAGAAGTCTCCAAATGAAGAACCCAATTTTCCTTCTCTCCGGTGGTAAGCTATGGTTTGCATTAGATGAAAATATTAATTTGAGAAATCTATAATAAGATTTTTGTTGTTTGTGTATATAGTGTGTTTGTTCAATGATTGGTCTGTTTTTTGAGCCTGAAAAGAACTGCATGATAATGCTTGATTAGAAAATTATTCCTTCAAATGGGAGTGTTTTATTTGAAGGTAAACTATTTTGTGCTTTGAATAGTCCAAAATAAATGCCTACCAAATAAAATCTAGCCTAGCTCAGTAACAATGGTTTTATGATCTGTAACAGGTGATTACTCATTTGCCAAGAATGGGATGTTTTTTGGAATGAAGACTTTTAGAAAGGCTTTATAAGTGCTTCATAGTCCCTTAGTACTACAGAAGCCACACTAAAATTGGTTCTAAAATCTACAGAACTATCAAAGGATGTTGCCTCAGTTCTTAGACTAGTGTAGAATGCAGACGAGACTCCTTAGTGGAACGATTGCTTACAGGTCCACCTTCCGTGCATTCACCCCACCTGGTGCATGCTGGGAAGGTTGTGAAGCCTGAGACGTCGAGCTTTTCTCCAGTTTCTAGCGGGGCTCTACCCCCGGTTAGAACGCCAAGTAACGAGGAACCTATATCTAGTCATGAGAACCGTCACCCAAGTCGGACTGTGGTTAGCCCCCATGGTCGGGAAGGTAGGTGGTGCTAGAAGGAACCTGATGGGGAAACTGTGGGAAGTTGAAAGGGAAAGAAGGATCCCATCGCAAGGGAGATTTTTAATGGAGTGATCTGAGAATAAGATGATTAAGAATATTTCCTCTGTTTCAAACACATTAGATTTTTGACTTAGAACTTTCAGGTGTTGGAGGCCTTCTGAGTTCTTTACCAAATGCAGGTGATTAAGAGTGAGCTAACACCCTCTGATTGACACCATATCCTTGTGCCTTTAACCACCTTTAATGGCCTTTAGGACTGAATACCCATTTCTTTCTTTGATTCCTATTAATGATCATAAACTGACACACTGAAACCGAGTGGTTAACCTTGCAAGGTGTCGTCTATTATATAGTAACCAATCTTAATCCTTTTATTTCAGTAATCCTCTCCTCATTGCATGATGTCAGGCTCATCTGTTAACAGGTACTTCTGTGGTTCAGTGTGTTAGCTGTGTGGTTCTATTGGTGTGTTGTTCTTTTCTTGGCTGTCTCACAGGTTGCTGTTGTCTTGGAAGTGTCTCTGTCAATCTTTTAAAGAGGTGATTCTGAAAACCTGGGATACTAAATGGCTATCACCAGCTGCATCTTTTTCTCTCAAACATAGTGATGTTTAACTATTATTATTACCTTTTTTGTAATAGAAAGACTGCATTTTATAGTTGATCCTTCTCTAAGAGCATCCTCAGACAGCTGTGCCACTCTATCTTTTCTCTGTTTTCATACACTATAGATATATCTATGTGCCCATCTGTATTTACAGTTGCCTTTTTTTGAAGAAAGATAATTTGTGTGCTTTTGCCATTCAATTCTCATGAGAGACACCCATTTTGGTTTTTTATTTTAATCTCCTTTCTTCTTGCTTAAAAATGAAACTGTTGCACCTTGTGTTGGATTTAAATTTAATATGTACTCTTCTGCAGCTTATTTATGTTGTATGAATGTTTAGGATCTCATCATGCAATACAATAAAATTTATCAGTACCAGATTCATTTAAAGTTTTCAAGCAGTGTTTCCTTCTATTTACCTACAATTCTTTTATTTTAAGATTTAGTTTATGGCTGCACCAGGAAGTTGATTAATTCTTTAGTTTAAATAAGTTTTCATTTTTGAAAGATTTCTTTAAATGGCTTTTTAAAGTGATATAACCTGTAAATATTTGGAAAAATAATGTCATTGGCTGTTTAAATTCAGTGTAAACTTGGTTTATTTCTTTAATCTTAAATGTTCTAGTACACAATGCAAACCATCTAAATCCTTGCTATGAATAAATTTGTGCAGCTATGAACAGAAAAATTTTTACAACATGCTCTGAATTTGTGCTAACTCTCTCCATTTGTCATTTAAGTCAAAAGAAATGTTTCTATCAAGATGTAAAAATTAGTGGAAAAGTTAATATTTTGCATGGTCAGTTATTGAAGGCAATTGAACTGAATCCAGGCATTATTTTGGAATTTTCTCATGCTCAGTGCATTCTATTTAATGGTTAACTATGCAGGTATATTATATCTTGCCATGGTGCACTTCTGGAGAGATATAGTATGAATTCTCAGAGAGTCACATTGCACCCTGGCTCTGGCTGTCTCTGTGGCACCAAAGACAAATTTCTATCTTTTATATAAGCTTTTATTTGTATTATACTTGACACAATGTCTGCTTGTAATTAAAAATGCTAGCATGTTGGATTGTTGATAGATATGGCTTTGTGTGTTTTAAAGCCTCATCTTTTACTGTATACATCTTTTTAAATCTCTTGTTGTTAATATGAGTTAACGGCTATTTTTTGAAGTATCAAGAGTCTTTAAATTGACTTTTAAAAAGCCCAAGCTTTTAATTGCAGCAAGTCTTTCTCTCATTGGGCTTCAAGTGTTCCAGCTTATGATATAATCAATTTATTCATTCATCATTTAAAAAGCTGGATAGTTCTTGTTATCACATTCCAATTTAATATACAATTCTGTAACATTCAAAATAAAAATGTGAGGGAAAGTAGTCATTAATCCCACAAAACATAATTTGGAGTGAGTTGGAAATATACATTTTGAAATAATTGTTCTTCTTGTTTTACTCCTTGGTTATTGGAGAATTAAGTAATCATAATGTCAAGAAGCAAAAAGTCATAACATATGCAAAGGAAATGATAATTAGTCTTTCATAGTTGGCTTTAAAATTATGAATGCAGTTGTCTAATCCTGACTTTGCTGGAGTAATGATCATAATTCTTGGGAATTGAGAAAGCAATTGCCCTTTTGAAAAATACAATTTAGGAGCAATAATATTTGTAAATAAGTAGAGAGACTTCATTTAAATTAACTTTTAATGGACTGATAACAATACAAACCACTAATAAATGTCTCTTATTTCAGGCATACCCCCTCAACACAGCTCTGTGTCATCAATTGCTGCGTCTGGTATTAGTGGGGGTCATTCTGCTGCATATTATCAGCAAGGCCCAGATCAATCTCAACATAGTCCTACCAAGTACCCTGAAAATGGCCATGACACTTTGTCTGATTTTGTGACATTTGTCTGCCAAGAGGCCGAAAACACGCAGCAGGGATCCCAGGTAATTACCTTCCATGTGAGTTGCATTCAAATCTCTGCATGAAAAACTAATCGACGAGTTTTAATTTAATCTAGCTAGTAGCTGGTAAATTATTGCTATGTCTTTGCAGATGAGTATAATATATTGAGTTTAATATATTGCCACTTTTGGTTCTGTGCTACACATTTTAATTCTGGCAATGCCACTTTATGCATTTTTCACAACCAGCCAGTTGATGAAAAACTTATTTTTTGTAAATCTCAGGAGGATTTTTGCCATATAAACACAATTAACTAAAGTTCTCTTGGTCTTCACTGGCTTAAGTGAAAATTCAATTGACTGATTGGTGAAATCTGCACATAAAAGAAAAATGAAAAGTGACACAAAAGTTTCCCTTATTAGTACACTATTAATATGGAATCCTATCCCATTTTTCCAAGGATTCAGCATATGATTTAAGAAAAAATAATATTAATTTTTAATTAGTATTTTTGGATTGATTTGCCAAAAAAAGTATTTATTAATGAAAAGGTTACCTTAGTGGCAACCAGGTATTATTTGTTCATATCAAAATATTTTACAAATTTATTAATTAAAATATAAGTAGGGGTTGCATTCTGTAACTGTGCATTTTTTATCCAGTGAATAAAATTTTCCATATTCCTCATTTTGTGAAGAACAGACGCATTATTTAAAAAAATGAATTTTTTCTGTCTCATTTCCAAAGAAGGTGAAAATAAATCATTTACTGTTTTTATGGAGTGTAACCCAAGGAGTGTATTTTTCATTGTGCTGGCTCCAGTAAATGTATTGCAGTTTCCTTATTTCCTCTTAATGACTTAGTTACGCCATCCTGTGGCAGTTCAAAGAGATTTTAACCATTACATCAGTTCTCTTCCCCGGCCTTAGTGTTTTTCACGCAAATGATAAAGTTGTGAAACATTCAAGAAATGACATTTATGAGTCATGGATTTCACATGAGCCTGTAGCAAGAAAATTTTTAATAGCTGTTCAAGAAATTGAGCATCACCAATATGAAAGGTGATGAAATAAATCCATCTCTTGAGATGGTTACATAATTATGATTATGATGTTTATTGGTTCCTAAGAGACTTGTTTGATAAATATATGGAACATTTCACATTGATTGCAAATATTCCAGACAAACATGATGCAGTTGTACTTAGAATTTGAATACAAATGACAGCCACAAATAAAAATTAAAATAGTAAACAGGAGCAGTAAAAGCATGCATCAGAATAAAATTATTTATCAACAGAGAGAGACATGAATTCATCCACATTATAGAATTGATGCACGCACAGGAACTGATAAAGTTTTGACTTAAATGACAAAACAATTTTTATTTCCATTAGTTTTCTAGGTCATTATTTCAGGAATTTCACACCAGCATAACATGGGCACTTAGCAAGCGTAGCTGAGTTGTGGGCAGTTTTCCTCAGATTATTACAACCTCTTGTGCTGTGCCTATGCACATCAGTTTTGGTTATTCAATTTAACATTGCTTTGTTTTGCTGTACAATAATAATAGCATGGAATGTGCAGGAATAGTTCAAATTCTAAATTTTTCAAAGTAATGTCTCCATCTTAATGCCCTTGGATATTTATGTAGGATTGTCACTGCCCATTTTCACAGCATGAAGAGGCACATGGGATGATATGAGTGCCCCAACAGAGTAATACCATATTTCAGTCAACTAGGAATTAATAGATGATTAACTGAGAGAGCTGTACCATCATCAACCAGGGTCTCAATGTTTCTCAGGATGTTTTACGTCCTTCAGCAAATTTAGAGCTTAATTGGCCCACTGCTTTCGTTGTGTATGGGGTGAAGTTCCAGGTATGCAGATTTGGTTGTCTTGGGACCCCCAAAAGAGATCACTTCTCGACTGAGGAGCCCATTGCTGGAAGATGGTGTCTGTGTCTACAATGAACAAGAGTGCATTCCTTGTTTGCCTTGCCAGAAACATCTGCATTCTCTCTAGTTTCATCAGTGAATGCCATGGAAATCTTTTGGGTATCAGGAACTGGGCCGCACTTATCCTAGATATCGGGTTTTGGATGAATAGCATCACCTGCGTGGCTTGAATTCTGAGTAACTGGTCATTTATAATCCGTTGCTATAGGTGAAGGTTTGGTAGCAGTTTGGCCAACATGGTGTAGTACATCTTTACAAGGTTTTGTGGCAAATTAACTTGGTCGACAGAAGAGACAACTGTTTTGAATTATCTGGCGCAGAAGTCTGGGCTTATTTTAGAACACCCACCTCTCATTTGAGAAATTTGATGTCATCTGCCATATTAGATATTTTTAAAGTTGAACCCTGGCAAGAAAAACTCTTCCAGAATAAGTCCTGGCATTCAAGTTTAGATAGACCTGAATATTTAGAATGGAAGTTATAGGAGCCACACAAAGGCATGTTATCATTAGATGCTATCTTGCCGATTATTAGATGCTGTATGGTGGTAAGTTATCATTATGGATCAGTAGTGATAGGTGAAGTTGTATCACCAGTGATATGAGTTACAGAATATGACCCCAGTATGTGGTAGACCAATGGTGATTCTTCAAAATTAAATAAGATCATAGAAAGAACTTAAATAAAGTGCATAGTATTTGTAAGGTATATAAACTGAGTTATAATCAAATATATGTTTTGATTGATATATCAATTAACAAGTTATCACAAAATGTGAGAATTTCAAACTGTAAATATGGTAAAAATAATTGGCCTTGACCAGGATTGCCTATTTTACGGCTGAAATTTAAGATTTTTATCATTTTATTAACTGCAAACTTTGAACAGACTTGCTAGAGGGGTTATGTTTTGTGGATGACGGTTTGAGACATTTTTAACCCAAAGAGGATATTAAAATTGCATGTATGAACTGTTAAATGGGTGTTATCATTTTGCTCTGGTACCTTCAAATAGTGGTGTTTCTTACATTGTTTTGTCTGTGAGTACAATTCACAGTTATTAATGCAAAATATGTGGATTATCAACTATACTCTAAAAATATCCATTGTTTTTCCTGATGTATAATGCTATGTTATGCTAAGGGATTCCAATTATATTATAGTGGAAGCTAGGTATTTTAAGTTTATAGGCCATGTAAAATATTTCCAAAGATCCTGTTTGTGGAAGTTATAAAGAGCTGAAGAACCAGGTTACACTATTATACAACTTATTTACTGACAGGGCCTTCAGGTGTTCTGTCCAAAGACTCAGTGCTACAAAAAAAATTGAAGATTTCCGTATTTATGATCTTATTTTCGTTTAAAAGTGTTGACGAAGAAAGTCCAAAGTTCTATCAAGTTTTTCTCCCTAATCTGTTTGCCATTTGACTTGCCAGAGCTGCAGTATTTTGTGTAATTGAGATTGGAAATTTCAGTTCAACTGAGCATTTGGATGATTATTCAGCTTCTTATTTTGTGGCAATGCATATACCATTTCATGGTAATTAATTTAGAAACACTCCTAGGACTGCAGTAGAGTAAAAGCTAAGTTGCAACTGAGTGACAATGACTCCAAGGGCATTGATATTGTCCTTAACCCTTTCGTTGTGGCTCACTCAGTTGCAGCTGAATACCCGCTCCTCACATGTTGCGGAAAGGGAGGGTATCGTGTCTCCGTAACCTATATTATTCCAAAAATAATGAAAATATGGAAATAATAAAAATAATCTAGATTCACTCTTTATTTTAATGTAAATTTGTCATCAATTTATGATGACAAATATAATTTTAATAAAATTTCAAAGTATGATAGTGCACCACAGAAAAAGTGAAATGTACATTCACAGCACCATACCACTCGAACATACTAGATATGTTTACAGTAGTGAAAGGGTTAATAATAATATTTTGAAATTGGAAATAAAATGCATGAATATTATTCAGGAATCCTGATGGTCAATGGATGTGTGCTAGAAATAGATTTTTTTCTGAATCTCTATCTTGCTTGCTTACCTTTGTAATTTTGACCTTATTTCATTCTTAAATGGTCATTGCAGTCACAACCTGGGACCTCAAGAAGCCCATCCAAATTATCACAGTACTACCCAAGTTCAATGCTTCCACCTCCACCACCGCCACCAATGGCCCGCCCTGTGGCAATTATAAGATCAACAGGTAAACTTTTACTGTAGTACATTGGCGTAAGTTTATTATTTGTCAAATTATGGTTTTTGAATATTCCTATTTGTTTCTTGTAATTCTTTTTAATATCCAAAAGAAATCCTGTGATCTCCCTTAATGTAGATTTAAGTAGTTTTTGTAGAAAATATATATTTTTAAGCCATCGGTGTTAACTCTAATACATACTACTGGGATACAATTCACATAATTAGTGGACACACATGTACTTTATAATGAATTTTTCATACTTTCATAAAAATTGTTAGATGATTACTACTGTCCCACTTTTGTATTGAACACTGTCATACAAAAGAAAGTAAGTAGATGGAAAGTGGATTCCAATATTTTTTCAATTTATAACAAATTGTTTTGAAATATTCTGTATACAAAAACAAATTTTTAAAAGGTAACCCTCATGTAAGTGTTTTCTCCTTCATTAAACTGAAATGAATCAGCTTTGCATTTTGTGGACTTCATCAAATTAAATATTTGAATTTGGAGATGTAATTCAAAAGTTATGGTAACACATGACAATGCAGACTCAAAATATTCATTAGAATACTGATATAATTTAATTGGATTGCATGCATTTTTTTCATCTTTATGGAGCCACTATTGTAATCAATGCATGATCAGGAGCAGTATTATTATCACGCATCTTCATAAAAATATTTAATGAAACTTCAACTGCCACGCTTGGACAACCTTTTAGCAACTGTGGGAAACATATCTGCTTAACAGCTAACACTTTGTGACAATTATAGACAGGTAGAGTAGACTCTTCATTATCCAGGTGGAAAGGGAAATAATTCCAAACTTCTCTGGCTCTCTGGTCCTGCTATGTTCTTTCTCCCTTCTAATTTTCTTGAGGCCTCCTCCATAACTACTCATTTTGTCTGTATCATTTACATAAACCAAACTTCATTTTTTATGTGATGCCTGATTTTAATCCATAAATTTTTCTTGTTATCATTTGCTTTTCTTTGTTATAATAATGTATAAATATTTGATTAGTGGCGGTAGTTGATCTTATTATCTAAAAATTTATTTTTCAGTCATGTTTAATGTCCTCTCATCTCATTGTGTAAAAATGTCATTTAATTATGACTTCAATTTTCAGCTGAAAATATGGTAGGCAATGCTAATTTCAATGGGTGTTGTGGCATTGCATCAGCAGTTTCTATTTTGTTGCAGAAATATTTTGAGATTCAGTATGTTCTGATGGGCAACCAATTTGGACCATACAGAGGGAAGTTAATTTAAAAGGCTATCAAATTCTGGTTCATCATCAAGGAGGATATTGTAAGTAATGCCATCTGTGTAATTTACATAAAGGAAATGAGACAAGATTGTTAACCATCTCCTTCCTAATGCAACACCTCCTGGAAAATATGTGCCAATATATGTTATGCCTGATGATGATACAGATAATCAGGGAATAAACTTGTCATCCATCATCTAGGTACTTTGCATGATAAGTGGCAGAGGAAAAATTGAATTTGATGGTTCGTTATAACAGGTGTGTCACCTCTGGGGTATCTATTCAATGGCAGTCACCAGAGTGTGGAGAGTATGAATGCCTAAATTTGACTAAATGTCAGTATTTATAAAAATGTAAAGTAATGATAGGGACTTACCAATTAAAATGTTGTGCTAAATTTTATTCTTTGCTAATGAGGATTCATTAATCATTTAGTTTGTGCATCGATAAATGTTTTCTGCATGTATGCTTGTCATCACAGTAATTACATCAATATTCTGTACAGAATATAATGGGTAATTATGTACAAACAGGCATTGTTCTATCCAATATCTGCTATAAAACATATGAAGAATTATTTTCAGCATTTCAAAGTAAAAAAATACACCCAAAATCCTTCTAACTATGTAAGTAAAAATGATTATAAAGATGACTTAAAACATCTGTAATGCCATAATTAATTCTATAAATATGTTTATATAAGGAAAAAATGTTTGAAAATTTTAACATTCATATTGACATATAACCCACTCAACCCATCCCATTGTGGTGGAACCTCGCTTAATTAGTATATTTCCCTCCAGGAACTTTACTCTTAATTTCTTAATTTTAAACACTTATTGAGCAAAACAATAGTTCCCTAGTTTGTATATAGAGATACAGGGTTCGTTCGGAAAGTAATTCAATTATTGTTGAAAGTAATTTAATGAACAGATTTGAGGGGATGTGGGGAGAGGTGAGCAAATAGACATGTTTTACATCGAGGTTAAGTAGGGGAAATATTAGGAAATTTGTTGGGGGGGGGGTCATAGGGTTGGTGGATCTCAGAAGGTTTTTGAGATTGGCGGGTCGTATGTATGTGAGACAGGGGCATTGGGGTAGTAAGGATGAGGTCGCATTATTGTCGTGCAAAATAGGAAACAGGTCTTTTCAGCCAAAGGTCAAAAATTTTCAGCCTGTGTGATCTGGTGTAATAGGTGGGAGAGAGGTTGAGTCCTGCGTCAGATGTGGGCTTGTTTTTATATGGTGTGTTTTCTAAGTGTTACTATTTTATTTGTGTTAAATTGTGCCATCCAAATATATGTATGTGTCTATTCTATTCTATTTGTGTTATATTGTGTCAGCCCATTATTGTGCCGCTCGTGAGTTTTTCCGTACAATCGTTATATATGTATAAATGTGTATATTTATGTATATATTAATGTGTGTGTGTGTATATATATATATATATATATATATATATATATATATATATATATATATATATATATATATGTATATATGTGTGTGTGTGTATATATATATATATATATATATATATATATACACACACACACACACATGTCGCGGTAGTCCAGGGGGTAGAGCGTTGGACTGCAGACCGGAGGGTCCCGGGTTCGATTCGCGGGCGAGGCACTCTGGGCACCTACAGCTCCACCCAAGCTAAAGTGATTTTTCGAGTACCAGATCTTCCTGGGAAACCACAACCGGCACAGGGAAAGGAACTGGCCCCCCTACCCTGATGTGTGAATTTTCACACGCCGTAAAGGGCTTAGTACTGGGTGAACTCTACCATCACCTACTAAACTGACCTTCGGGTTGATTACTGTGTTTATGGTTTATGATTTATATATGCATGTATATATATATATGTATATATATATATGTATATATGGGTGTGTATATATATGTATATATATATATATATAGTATATATATATATATATATATATATATATATATATATATATAGTGTATATATATAGTATATATATATATATATATATATATATATACACATATATACATATTTATACATATATATATATATATTATTATTATTATTTTATTGATATTATTAGGTAATCTACCGGTTATGGTATATATATATATATATATATATATATATATATATATATATACACATATATACATATTTATACATATATATACATATATTATTATTATTATTATTGATATTATTAGGTAATCTACCGGTTATGGTAGGTTTTTGGATGGACATAATTAATAATTAAATAATTTGTGACCCCTAGCAAAACACAATATCCCACTCTATATCAGGTCCCTCTTCATCTCTGAGTACTTTCTTCCTCCCTTCATCCTGTCCAACATCCCTATCCTGTTCCTTCCCTTTCCTCTTTTGCCCAACATTCTCCCCTCTATCACAGTCTTCAACATCCCATCACCGGTTAATACCCCCTTCATCCATTTTTCCTGCCTCCATAGGATTTCTCCCAACAAACCCCTATCTTCGGCGTCCATACCAAGTACTTCCTCATTTGTTTTCTTCTCTGTTCATTTCACCCTCTCCATTCTTCTACACACCCACATTTCAAAAGCCTACAGTCTACGTCTATCCTCCTGCTTCAATGACCACGTTTCCACGCCGTACATAGCTACGCTCCATATCAAAGTTTTTACCAGTCTTTTCTTAACATCCTTACTCAAAGTCCCCGTCATCAACTCCCTCCTCCTTGTGAAAGCCTCTTTGCCTAGCGCAATTCTTCTCCTTACGTCCCTACTACTTTGACCGTGTTGGTCCAAAACACAACCGAGATACGTAAACTGTTCTACCTGCTCTAGTTTTTGCCCTCCTATTTTAATGTTAAGCTTAGCCTTTTTCTTTCTAGAAAATCGCATAACCTTTGTTTTATTAATATTGATTCTCATCCCATACCTGTCACACTGAGTTTCCAATTCACTCAGCAATGCTTGCAGCCCCTTGGCTGACTGACAAACTCAAGCTTGGTCATCAGCAAACCTAAGTGATTTTACGAATTCCCCGCCCACTTTCAATCCTACCTCCAGTTCTTCCCACGCCTCATTGATCATTTCCTTTGCATACAGGTTGAACAGTAACGGTGATAATGGGCAACCCTGCCTTACACCTCTTCCTAACACTGCCCATCCATACTCCCCATTTCCCACCCGCACCTGAGCAGTCTGAGACAACTACAGGTTGCGGATTAGCCTCCTTTCTCTCCAATCTATTCCTATTTTCTGCAATATAGTCATTAGTTTTTCCCAGTTCGCTCTATCAAAAGCTTTTTCGAAATCTACGAAACAGGCAAATATCTCCTGGTTGTGTTCTATACTCCTCTCGATTAATAATCTCATTACTGCAATGGCATCACGCGTACCTCTTCCCTTCCTAAACCCAAACTGATCATCCCCTGAGTAATCATTTGCCGTACTCTCTATCCTTTTGTTTATGATTTTGAGAACAACTTTAGCTGCGTGTGATATCAAACTTATTGTCCTGTAGTCCTCACATAATGTAGCCTTTACCTTTTTCGGAATAGGAACTAAAACTGATCTCACAAAGTCTTCCGGCCAAATTCCTTCCTCATAAATACTACGGATCAGCCCATATAACCTGTTCCTCCCACATTTTTCTAAACATATCAATAGTTCTGCGGGAATGTTATCCACCCCCACGGCCTTATTTAGTTTCATCTCCCTTAATGCCCTTTATACATATAAATATATAAATATATATATATATATATATAACGTTTTGTATTAGTTTTATTCAAAGAGAGTCACATGAAGTCAAACCCAACATTTGCTTTATTGGAATTTAAGTTTACCCGTAGTTTACATTTTAATAATTTCTCATACATTGTCCTCTTTTTACAATGCATGTGAACCCTGTATTTATACGTTTAAATTTCAGTAATTCAGCTATTTGCACTACTTTGCTCAGTATTTAAAAATTTCACTTTCTAAAAGAGTTATTCATGTACATCAGCCATTCTAAAAATAAACTTTTGTGGCATTGATTCTTACATATGCACCTTAAAAAATGAGGGAGAGCAGTAATGTGAACAGTTTTTGCTAATATTTTGAATATAGTGGACACTAGTGATGGAAATGTGAACTACTTGATCCTGTAATCTCAGCAGTCAGCCAGGAAAAGATTTGTGCTTATAAATGAATCCATAGGATGGCTAGGAGTTAGTTATGTAATTTATGCATTGCAATAACACCTGAGGGAGAGTATTCATATTGCACATAAGTTGAAGTTATGAGGAATGAAAATGGCATATACCCAAACATGATGAAAGTGAGAAAATTTAAAAAAAGAAGTGTTAACAAACATGTTGAAAAAGAAGTGGAAGAACTGGTGACTGCCAACTGGGATCATTTGCACTGCCCTGAGGCAACTGATATAACGCTGATGAGCTCCTGAATATTAAAACATATTGAAACTTGCTTTATTATGTCAAAACTAGACTAAATCAAAATCATTTTATTTCCTTAAAACAATTTTGATGGTTGACAACTGTTTGCGCTAGTCAAATCGAATGGTAAGGTAGCTCAGTGTGTCATGTGTTAAGTTTTCATCAATCACTGGCGAACATAAGTGTTTTCCTGTTTGGCAATGGAAAGATGAAGTGCAAAATGAACATTTTCAAATGAGAGCAGAGAACGATTTTGGAAAAAGTTGATTCTCATGATTAAATCTGTATTGATCTGGTGAAATGTATAAGATTGTAGGCTTTTACACTGAATATAATGGTGAAATATCGTGATTCCACTCTGAAACATACAAATCAGTATGGACATTTTTCTATGAAGACAATATATGTCAAGAATTCCAAGCATGAAGAATTACTGAAAGATTAGTAGCATCCATTGGTTTGTTTGATAGGTTTAAAAATAGGTGCAAACCTGTATACAAGGCTGTGTGTGGTAAAAGTAGAAGTGTTGATGTCTGTGAATGAGGCAGTTAATTTTTATTGTCACTGCAGCAAAAAAGCTGTGCTTCAGAGGGGAACAACTCAGTGAAGAGGTGCTGAGCAAGCAAAGACTGACTGTCTTATTAATCACAAATACAGATGGAAATGAGAAACTTTAGCCTCTAGCGGTTGGTAAATCAAAGAGCCTTAGGTGTACCCTAGGTCAAATATATAAAAATGTTGGTCACTGGACAATATAGCATTTTCCAAGTCAAGAATGACCTAAGAAATATGAAGCTGAGCTTCATTCCCTGGATGCAAAAATGGCATCTCAGTACAGGAAAATCTACTGCTTATTGATTAGGTTCCAGCCCAAGAACCATGTATACTTGTTATGTGGACTTATAACTTTGATAAATGCATGGTTACAACTTTTTCCTGCAAGTTGTATCAATGAGCTTCAACTACTGGATTCAGGTATAATCCATGCATTGGAGGAGCATTATCGAAGAATTAATATGGAGAAATTGATGATTCAACAATATATAACTGCTCTAGGAAGGCAGGATTTTAATTTGATTGTGATGAAGAAATCCCTGTTGAAGTTATTCATGATGATGATGGTGATGCTATGAACAATAACTTCAGTAATATAGCATGTGAAAGTTAACGTTCTACTCTTCCTTGGAAACTCCTTCAATGGAAATTCTTACTCCGCCTATTTGCATTTTCCCACATTTTACACTTTTTCCTGGGGTCCTTAGAGAAGTGCAAATAATGGTTTTTACGCTATATTGCCTAGGTCCCTGAATCAACTTCATTTTTTCTTCTATTGTGGAATGAACAAAGCTGGAATGCAAATTCATTTTACAAAAAACAAATCACATTTAACCTGCTCCCCAGAAATTATGCTTCATAAAAGGCTCATGGAGTCTCTGAATGGTAAACAGGCAGTAGGCTAATTTTCAAATTGTCGATTTAATTGGCATGAAATAGCTGCATGAAACTTGGCTTGAGGCTGTGCAACACATTCTCCTCTGCTGTTATATAGGTTTCCTTGAGTGTCTTTTTCCTGAATATACCCATTTCATCACAATTAATTACCTGTTGTAGCAGGTATTCCTCAAAGTCTAATAAGAGCTTCTTCAAGTCGCCGATGATATTCTCTACTCCGTTGGTCCTGGAGCTTGCTGCTTCACAATGAATATTGATTTTCTTTAATTTCTTGAATCACTCACTGCTTCCTTATAATACTTTTTCTTTGGCCATTGATGATCCTGGCATGTCAATAACAAGGTCGACAAAAATTATTATCTCCTTCTCACAAATGGCATCCTTATAAATAGAATTGTATTGCAATTGGAATATTGTCACTCCCTTTGAAGCATTATCTCCTTCATTTTATTCTTCTTCTTCAGGATGGTATAACTGGTACTATGTTCTTGATTTTTAATGATTTTGCTTTTCTTTTCCACAGTTATTTTTCTTCTCTTATGGTTGTCTTGTGGCAGATTTTCTGTAGGGTTATTTTTACCAGGGTTTTTTAACTTTGCAAAAAAAATCACAAATTATGTTTCTGAACACAAGCTTGGAACAATGTGTGATCACTATTAGCACTAAGATGCTAGTGGATCGAGTGCTAAACAAGTCTGAAGCAGTAGGCACACAATAAATCTAGGACTTCTCCCTCTCCTTGTTGCTCATTATGTGAAAAGCCTTTCATGGAGCCAGTCCTTTTTTTCTCGTTATGTTGAAGTCGAAGTCTTTTTGCTCGTTATGCAAATTTCCCATAATGCGAGGTTCTTGTTTAGCAAAGTTCCAGTGTAAATACTTGTACAGGATTAAGAGCCTTTAGTTAATGATAATCCATGCTCTTAGTAGCTATCATGCAAACATCAAAGACTGGATATGTCTGCTAAAAATGATTACTGCCATGTGACAATTAATAGTGCAATGTGAATAAAAATGTATGTTATCTGAAAATCATTTTTATTAGTTTTACAATTGTTATCCTTACATAAAATAACCACATCAATTGTAATGGAGATCACTAATTTATATATTGTAGGTAATGGTTGATTATTCACATATCATCCCTAATAAAGAGAACTTGAAGTCAGCATGTGATTTTTCAGGTACTCTAAACACTCACTATATCAAGATTCCCCTGTACTTTAAAAATTTCCTCTCTTTACAATGCGCATAAACACATTTGGCAGATGCACTGGCCTGGGAAGTGGTCTAAATGTCTTTCAGTATGAGGAATATTTCTCCACATGGTATATATACTGAAATACATTTTTCAAGGCTTGCATGGACAATATTTTCTTCAAGTTCACTCTTTAACTTTTTGGGATTATTTTTCAAGTGTTGATAAAAGTAATGACTTATTCAGGTAATTTCATAAAAAATGTTGCTAGGTAAGCTTTTGAAAGCTTTACATGAAATAAATTAAGTCCAATACCATAAAATTATCCTTGAATATAGGGAATGAATATTTTTATATCATATTCTGAGGGTTAAAATTATTTTAGTTAGACGAAAAAGTTACTCATTTTGTGAGACGAGGGCCAAGATGTCCTCATTGTCAACTTTAATAATGAATTACTCGACTGATTTTATTAGCTGCAAAGGAAGCTCATTGTATTAATCTGAAGTTGGTTTTGTATTATTCTTAAATACAAAATTCATTTTAGCCATTAAAATTTATTGAGACATATCTTAGGAAAATTCTTGAAGATGCCAATTCTTGAGCTCATTCTCTTCGTTATCATTCAAGTGATAGATTTTCTCTTTCTCCTTTTATTCCTTTTATAGCCTCTCGTGATAACCAAAGCTTCCTCTACTCCGGGACCAGTGTATCTAGCCAATTCCTACCAAGCAATGGTAAGACTGATTTGGAACCTTCACACAAAATAAGTTCCAATAGAAAGAACATCACTGTCCTAGAGTCATCATTGTCCTTTCGAAGTTGTCTCAAGTCAATGCAGTTTAAGTTTCAAGAGGCTTGACAATCAAGAGACTCAAGTTTTGAGTCCATGCAATCACTTTTGAGTCAAGTACCAAGTCTCAAGTTGAATTTTTTTGTATAATTTTACCTTGCAAGAATGGTCAATGACCACTCATTGAATTGAACTTGGTTCAGGATTATGTATTTAAACTCCAAATTTAACATCAAAATGAGTTAACACTTTCAGTGTGGATGTATTTTTGAGAACTCCTTTGGCTTGTGGAATGCTTGTTTTTTTGTTGCAATGGTATGCTTATCATCGTAGAATAGCTTAGTTATTGTAAACTAAGTGAGAAACTACATGCACTGTGTAAGTGCTCATTGGATACTAGTGATTAAGGTGAGGGAAGTAATGCCATTCCTGAGATTTTCAGTCAGTCTCAAAGGAATATATCATCCCCGGGTACAAGGTGCGTGCCTGTGCGCCACTCACCCCTGTGAAGCAGACACCCTTATAATGCACATGCTTGTCTAGTACTCAGCTTTTTGATAGAGAATATAATTTCCTTCTCCCAGCTGATTTAGCAAAAAAGGAACTCTTAATCTATAAAGAGATAAACTAGATTCGAGGCTTAAATGACCTAGGAAACTTAATTCAGACTTAGCAACAAGTTTTAGGCATTGCATTGGCAGGTATTGAGGAACAGATAAGTGATCACTATTAACTTAAGCTGTGACTGCACCATAAAACTTTACATTTTAACCATTAATCATCTTCAGTATACCTAATGAACTCAGTCATGCATCTATAAAATATTCTTGTACAACTTTCATAGTTTGACAAATGCCAATTTTATGAAAGGTATAACTTAACTACCAGAATTTGTAGTATATTGAAGTGTGTTTGTTTGAAATTTCAACCAATTTCATTTGCACAGTCTCCAAATCCCTTTTTCTATTAAAAGGAGTTCCCAGAGGAGAGGGTCTTGGAGTCATGAATAATATCTTATTGTATATAGTTTTACGTATTAGAGTACATCACTGATGAGTTAGATTGCAGCTGACTACTTGAGTAAGAAAAGTGAATTGTATTATTTTTAACACTGGGATCGATGAAACTACTCGAAAAAGATAAAACGAGTGGAGACTAATGATTCAATGGTCCTAAACTTCAAACAGTTGTTGTTGGAGAAACATCACAGTACCATGTTGGAATTATTAATTATGTGCAGCAATATTGAAAGAGGTGCCAAATGCACCTTGCGGGAAATATAAATATGCTGCCTCTAAATAAATCTACTGCATCCAATGATTTTGATGATGCTTAAGAAGTTAACTTCTGCTTCAGTATTTAAAATTCTATAATCCATAGATATTTTGAAAGTTATTAAAAAATATAAGTAAGTTAAATTCTAGTATTACTGAAGGAAAGGGGGGAGAAGGAGAAGCTCTAATTGGCATTTAGTTATTAACAATTTCAGAGTGTAAAAATCATTCACCTTGACCGGGATTCCGGTCAAGGCAAATGGTTTTTACACTCTGAAATTGTTGCATTGAAATGCATATTAGCGGATGACTCCATTAAAAGTTACTGTTGCGGTATCTCCCACAGTTTCTTGAATTTAGTGAATAAATTCTGAAGGCTTTCTCATTTACGTCATCAATGTGGTTATAAGGTATGTACCTAATCTAACTCTAAATTTCTAACTCCCAGAAACCTGGCTCACCCAGGTTCCCATTTATTTGCAATATGCCGCTGATGATCAGTATGCATTGCAGGTGAGATCATGGTGGCTGGGTCCAATTCACCTCCGGCATCAAGCACACCCCCAATAGAGGCATCATCCCGGGAAGCCAGTGGAGGTAGAGGTGGTAGCTCATCCACCATGAGCCCCTCCCCACCAGTGAGCTCTGCTGGTGGAGGTGGTGGGGGTCATGGGGGTGGACCAGGGGGCCAGCAAGGGGGGAGCCAGTCAGGGGATGGTGGGCCCCCCCCACCTCGCTCTGTTGTCACCAGCCCCTTCTCTGTTGGTCGAGACTATGCCTTCTCACACATTCACCCTCAGCCGGGGCAGGTAATTCACTGTTAAGTATTAATTTATGAACTTTTATAAACCAAATTATAAGGAATAGATATTAATTTTTGGGCTTTTTATGTTAATGCTGTATTTCTCTATGTATGCATAGTGTAGAGAGAGCAATGTTTTAGAAAAAACAAGTGGTTTGGAGAGCTCAATGGATGTACTTTGGAAGTCCTCTGGATGAATTTTCAACAAGTTTGTAATGCATATTTGCTGCATGTATTTTAATTAATATCTTTTTTGGTGGATTAGAGTTATAAATTGAGATGTAGGATGCTATGAAATTTATCAACTAATATTTTTTTTAATATATTTAAAATCTACAAAAAAAACTATTTGGAGAAATATCATGCAAATAGAAGTTAGTTCCATGTTTTTCCAACAGTTTGCTTAAAGGTTTCAACTGCTTCCTTTTTTATTTAATCATACAGATAAAGTATTTCTCAGTTTTTTTATAAGGGGGCACCATAAACATTTAAGTCTCTTTCGTTCACGAGGGTAATACTTCCCAGAGGCCTAATTTATTAGATAAAATACTGTCAGTCTATTCATTACATGAACCAATTCAAATATGTACTTTCAAATGAGATTCTTCCAAAATTTCTGTAGAAAAATCTCTAGAGGTCTTTCTTTAAGAATAATATTTACAGACATTCATTGAAATTAGGATAGATTTTTGAACTTAAGCATAAGTGACTGACATGTTCAATTATTTAATAATACTAACTCTTCATTTTTTCTTAAACAGCATCTCTGCTGAGAGTAGACATTTGTGATGTAGAGCTCTAGATTAATGAATTTCTTTCTAGACATCGGATAAAACTATATTTACAAATTTTGTCTAAAATGAGTTTTTATTTTCCTTTACTTTTTTGTGCAGTAAAACACATCAAGTATTTTGTTTGCTGCATATTATAGAGCATGATGCTGTTCAATATAGCTTTGCAAAAACATGGAGAATACAGCTCTACACTACTTCATGCTTTCATGTATTCAAAAATTGTTGTGCTTGTCAAAATTTCCTTTGTTCTACAAATTTTGTTACATTAAGGAGAGGTAGCAAGGTAAATGATAGAATGTCTTTATTGTTGAATGTTCAGGTAAATCATTTTCAATGTTACTGGAGACAATAATGTCAGAAGTGCTGATGGTCTTTACCTTGGTTATTGGCTTAAAACTAAACATTTTCAATCTATCAGGATGAACTAATTCACACCTGCATTGTTTGCCTTACTTCTGCAGCCACTGTCTGTCACACAAACAATGAACTGATTCATTCAATGCAATAAATTGGAGTCTTTAGCTGGAAACATGGGAATGAACAGCTTGCTGAACTAAGAGTCGCAGTGAACTTAAATTAGATTCAATGAATGTCTATTACTATTATTACTATTAGTGTTGGTATTTTATTGGATAAAGTAGGTTATGGAGGGACACAGCCTAATCAGTGGCAAAAAATACATTTCCTTGCCTTAACTAACAAAACCCAACCCAGAATACGAGGGTGGGGTGAAAATTTTCCGGCCTGATAAAGACAAACAACTTTTTGTTTTTTTTCTTTATATCTCAACTTAATCTCCATTAATATTAATACATTTTTCCTAATGGTGATCTAATGCAGTGATACCAGTTTTATAATCCAGCTCATCAAGTCCCTCAAAATACTAATTTATGGCATTGATGACTTCCTTGTTGCTCTCAACTTTTTTACCCCTGAGCTTTTTGTTAAGGTTAGGAAACAGATGATAGTTGCTGGGGACTATATCTGTTAAAAATAGTGGATAGGGTAACAATTCGAACTTAAATTCCAAGATTTTAGCCATTGCAATGACCAATTAATGGGCAGCTGCATTATCATGGTGAAACAAATTTTTTCTTTGCTGAATGAGGTTTATTTTTAACTTCGCCCTTTAAGCATCGTTATAATTCTGCATCTCTCATAACTCTCTTATGGTCTTCCCCATTTCCAGGTAATTGTGAAAACAATTCCTTTCGCATCTCAAAAAATAGTCCCATTACCTTTTTCACCAATAAAATTGTTTTTGCCCTCTTTGGGGTTGGTTCGCATGGTCCAATTTATTGTTTCCACTGATGTTTACTTTAAGGAGTGTGGTGGTGAATTCAAGTTTCATTATATTCACAGTTATAAGTCAAGCAAGTAATCAAAGAAATCTTAATAAACATAACAGTTTCAGGATTAACTTTGTAGAATTCCTTTATTATGAGGGTAAAAAGAAACTTAACATTTCCTCAATAAAGATTTAATATTTCACGACCATGGTTTCAATGCTGTGCATCATCATCAGGTAAGATACAACAGCATTTTTTCACAAGAGGGGAGTAAGGAAGAGGAGAGGTGGTAAGATAGGGGGAGTAAGGGAGAGGAGAGGGGGTAAGATAGGGGGAGTAAGGAAGAGGAGAGGGGGTAAGATAGGGGGAGTAAGGGAGAGGAGAGGGGGTAAGATAGGGGGAGTAAGGGAGAGGAGAGGGGGTAAGTTGAGCTTAGGTGCAGCAGCCTATTAGTGATCTAGGGAAATGGGAGGCTATGTATTGGAGGAAGGTTACCTGCTCAAATTTGTGAAACTTTATATTGAGTGATTATTAAATGAAAAACACAATGTAACACTCCACCATTCTTAGAAATAGCGGCAGAAAAAAAACAAACACTTTGTGTTGTACATTTAATTATGGGGGGTGTTTGTCAACGATGGTTTGACCCTTATTTAGGGACGGTTGATGATCATCACTGCCTTGGTGGGGGTGGGGTTGGTGCGGAAAGATATCGGAGCCTTTTAAGAATTTTAGGAGAGGGGAACAGGAGAGATAAAATGTTTCATTGACCACCTCAAACCTGTCAGACTGCCAAATTTTCAACTCCTCAAAAGCATTCAACCTGCATCCTTTCATTTCACTGAGAAGAATGTCTGCTGTGAAGTTACTGGAGTGATTTTTCCTTACCTTACCCCCTCTCCTCTCCCTTACTCCCCTCTTGGAGCCAGACTATATAATTTGAAAAAAATTTGTTGTATCTTACCTTATGACGATGTGCAGCATCGAAACCATGGTCGTGAAATATCAAATCTTTATTGTGGAAATGTTAAGTTTCTTTTTACCCTCACAAAGCAATCTTGTTCAGTTGGCTCTAAAATATATACTAACAAAGCAATTAATTTGAAAATTTACATTCAAGCTAGTGATATATAGTGCTATAGAATTCAAGGCAAACATTAGATCTGCTGGTGCCATCTCTAGGTCAGGCTGGAAACTTTTCGCCGCGACCTCTCATAGCACACTAACAAATCAATGATCAATTATGCATCCTTCTTTCCATCCTTCATTCTGTCAAACATGTCTATCCTATTCATACCATTTGCTCATATTCTTTGCTTTGCCCATTCATTCCCCCTTCTATCACAGTGTTCAACATCACATTACCGATCAGAATGCTCTGTATCCATATTTCCTGCCTCTTTTGATTTTTCCCAGAAGTCTCCTCTCCTCTCAAACCATGCCTATCACACCCTTGTTCATTTTCTTTTCGGTCCACTTCACCTTTTCCATTCTTCTCCACACCCTTATTTTCTAAAGAAGTCTATTATCACATCATCTTACTTCAATAACCATGTTTCTGCATGCTAGAAAACCATGGTCCATATTAAAGTTTTAATGAGCTTTTCTTATTATGTCCATTCTACTTTCATCTTTGTCTGAGAAGTTTCCAACCTATCGTATTAACGAGATATGTTTTCTTCAAATTTGATTTTTTTTCAATATAGTCTCATAGTCCTAGGAAAAGGTTTAGGTTTAGGAAAATGTGGGAGGAAGAGTCTATATAGACTGATTCATAGTATCTATGAGGAAGGAATCAGGCTGAAAGACTGTGAGATCAGTGTTATTTCCTATTCCGAAAAAGGTAAAGGCAATAAGGTATCATCTGAGGACTACAGAGCAATAAGTTTGATATCCGATGCAGCTAAAGTTGTTCTCAGGATCATCGACAAAAGAATAGAGAATAGGGCAAATGATTACTTAGGAGATGATCAGTTTGGGTTTAGGAAGGGGAGAGGTATGCATGATGCCATTGCAGTAATGAGATCACTAATTGAGAGGAATATAGAATGCAATCAGGACGTATTTGCCTGTTTCGTAAATTTTGAAAAGGCATTTGATAGAGTGAATTGGGAAAAACTAATGAGTATACTGCAGAAATTAGGAATAGATTGTAGGGGCAGGTGGCTAATCTGCAACCTGCACATGTCTCAAGACTGTTCAGGTGCGAGTTGGGAACAGGAAGTCTGCATGGGCAGTGTTAGGAAGAGGTGTCAGGCAGGCTTGTCCATTTTTCCTGGTGCTATTTAAATCATATGTGGAGGAAATGATTAAAGAGGCATAGGAAGAACTGGAGGTAGGAGGAGGTGTTCTTTTATCTTAGGAGTAAAGTGGTAAATCCAAATTTCATTCACTCTTATCTGTCAATGAAAAACATCTGACTTGTTTAACTTAAACTGCTCCAACAGGACTGTATAAATGTTCATTTGAATGCATTTATGGTCCAAAATGAGCAAACGGGGCGCCCAAGGCTCGGATAGCTTACGTACATGTCTAATTCTTCTGGGAATATATGACAAATGCATTCTTTCATTATGCCTATAGCCTGTGAATTGTCCACTGATGTTTATTCTTATCTTCAATTCTTTAATTGCCTCTTTAACTATTTCTCCCTAATGTACATTAAAAATTACAGGGGGTATATAACACCCTGCCCATTAAGACTTTCTATCCACCCCTTGCAATTGACCAGTCAGAGACATTTATCACTCCTATCTACTCCTTTTCTCTGCAATATTTATAAATGTACTGTATATGATGTTGCTGTGATGTTTAAACCAAGTTTTCAATATGATTAACCCCTGACTCTTGTAGAACTCGATTGCTTCCTCTCCTCGGTCACTTCAATCCTAAAATTTAGTCTCCTACTGAAAAATTATCGCTTCCTTCGTCTTCCATTTTTTTCCATTCCTCATCACTATCAAATGTTTCTCCCATGGAAAACCCATAAATTTGTCCTCTAACTGATTATATATTATGCCTTGTCACCTTCTTCCCCCCAATGATTGCTTGGCGACATTTAGCCCTGAGCATTGATCAAGTTTATTTTTTACAGATTTCACTCAGTCCCTTGTTCTATGTTTACTATACTTTTTCCTCACTTTTTTGTTCAATATTTTGGCCAATCATGGCTAACTTTCTTTCACTCCACTGTATGGTACTTTATATCAATCCATCCAGTAATCCCCGCTATCCTTCCAAATCACCTTGCACAGGTCTAATCTATATTTTCTCTCCTCATCTCTAGATTAATATTTTCTAATTCTGCTATCCTCAACATCATTTTACCATTCTAAGTCTCAATTTTAACTGATTCAATCCTTTTGTGTTTTCTGTGCTGTTGATGTTAATTATAATTAAACTTTGCAAGTATTTTGTGAAATGATGACCTGTAAACGTCATGTGAATCCCTGCCTCTCTTGATGGAGGCAGGGCACACACATCAGTAGGCCAAATCCCTTTTTTGCCAGGTGTTTCATCATTTCCTTCCTTGATAGAGTTTTAACATAATGCCATCATTCAATGGCCACCCCGCTGGGGTCAGGTGCCTTTGGAACTAACTGTCTCACTGAGGAACAGGTACTGTACAGATTTCCTTTCAGCTAACTCTTGCCATTCGATCTATCTGCTCTCTGGCTTGGGTGATCTACCTGTAGCAATTATAATAGTTCCAACTGCACAGCTCTAGGGGTCATCAGAATTCATAAGCCCTTCCATCATGTTAAGGTTGTAGTCCATGGGGAGGGAAGAGAACTATATCAATCTTCTAATTTCTTTGCAGACATATTCTGGTTATTTATACTATAAGGCATGAAAAATCCTTTGCTCTTAGTCAGGAACTGGTTTTAGTGGCAACTAATGCAATGCATTAAATTTTATACAGCACATGTGAATGTAAGAGGCATGATTACCATTGGGCATTGAAATGAGTGAAAAACTTCTATGTGGAATGCCTTTCATAGTTATCTCTATTTGAAAGTCATTCCTTAATATAATAGCTTAAGTGCTATAACAAATTGAGAGTAACATAATGGAATGCATTAATGAATATGTAGAATAGATATGGTAATGAGCTTTAATCTTCATCACTCTTGTGTATTATTCTGTTTGACGAAACTAGTACTAACCATAAAAGACCACACATATTCTGCTTCGTATTAGTAAATAAAAATGTGGTGTATGATACATTAACCTTATCAAAATCTTGGAAGGTTCAAATGAATGAAGCTTTAAGTAAACTCATCTCCTTTGAAAGAAATGAGGATGACAATGCAAGGAAACACATTGCATTGCTAAGTGGAAGGGTGTAATTTAGATTAACTGAGCGTGATTGCCTTGAAGAGGACCTAGGCTGAGCATTATCTCTAAAATCTCATGCTGTTTTTTATGACCCAGGATACAAATTGGGAGGGGGGGAAGGATACATCTCCATAGGTACCAGCTAAGAAAGGATAATACAACAGAAGACCCTGTACTCGTAAAGAGATGATTTGAGGTTCCTGAACCCTTATTTTTTTACTGTGGTTTTAGTGGTTAGTGGTTTAGTGGTTATATATATATATATATACATATATATATATATATATATATATATATATATATATATATATATATATATATATATATATATATATATATTTTTTTTTTTTTTTTAAGTAATCTACCGGTTAAGGTAGGTTTTTGGATGGACACAACGACAAACAAACATTATATTACTCCTAACAAAACACATAATCCATCATCCTACTCTATATCAGGTCCCTCTTCATCTCTGAGTACTTTCTTCCTCCCTTCATCCTGTCCAACATCCCTATCCTGTTCCTTCCCTTTCCTCTTTTGCCCAACATTCTCCCCTCTATCACAGTCTTCAACATCCCACTGCCAGTCAATACCCCCTTCAGCCACTTTTCTTGCCTTCATAGGATTGCTCCCAGCAAACCCCTGTCTTCGCCCACCATACCAAGTACTTCCTCATTTGTTATCTTCTCTGTCCATTTTACCTTCTCCATTCTTCTCCACACCCACATTCCAAAAGCCTCCAGTCTACGTCTATCCTCCTCCTTCAATGACCACGTTTCCACACCGTACATAGCTACGCTCCATATCAAAGTTTTTACGAGTGTTTTCTTAACATCCTTACTCAACGTCCCCCTCGTAAACTCCCTCCTCTTTGTGAAAGCCTCTTTGCCCAGCGCAATTCTTCTCCTTGCGTCCCTACTACTTTGACCAAGTAGGTCAAAAACACTTCCGAGATACGTAAACTGTTCCACCTGCTCTAGTTTTTGCCCTCCTATTTTAATGTGAAGCTTAGCCTTTTTCTTTCTAGAAAATCGCATTATCTTTGTTTCATTAATATTGATTCTCATCCCATACCTGTCGCACTGAATTTCCAATTCACTCAGCAATGCTTGCCACCCCTTGGCTGACTGACAAACTAAAGCTTGGTCATCAGCGAACCTAACTGATTTTACGAATTCCCCGCCCACTTTCATTCCTACCTCCAGGTCGTTTCATGCCTCTTTAATCATTTCCTCTGCATACAGGTTGAACAGCAGTGGTGGTAATGGACAACCCTGCCCTACACCTCTTCCTAACACTGCCCATCCGGACTCCTCGTTTCCCACGCGCACCTGAGTGGTCTGGGACATGTAAAGGTTGCGGATTAGCCTCCTTTCCCTCCAAACTATTCCTATTTTCTGAAAAATACTCATTAGTTATCCCAATTCACTCTATCAAACGCTTTTCTGAAATCTACGAAACAGGCAAATACTTCTTGGTTGTATTCTATATTCCTCTCAATTAATAATCTCATCACTGTAATGGCATCACGCGTACCTCTCCCCTTCCTAAACCCAAACTGATCATCCCCTAAGTAATCATTTGCCCTACTCTCTATCCTTTTGTTTATTATCCTGAGAACAACTTTAGCTGGTTGGGATACCAAACTTATTGTCCTATAGACCTCACATCATGTAGCCTTTACCTTTTAAGGGATAGGAACTAAAACTGATCTCACAAAGTCTTCCGGCCAGATTCCTTCCTCATAGATACTGCGAATCAGCCCATATAGCCTCTTCCTCCCACATTTTCCTAAACATTTTAATAGTTCAGCGGGAATGTTATCCACCCCCACGGCCTTATTTAATTTCATCTCCCTTAATGCCCTTTCTATCTCATTGTCTAGAATGCCTGGACCTAAGCTATCTTCCTCTACATCATGTTCTTTTTCAATGTCTAACTTTGTTGTTCTGAGTTTTTTACTATATAGTTCTTTTATATATTCCTTCCATCTCTCTTGGATCTTTCCTGTGTCTACTGTTATCTTACCCGCCTTATCTCTAACTGTTAGCATAGATCTCCCTTTCTTACTTCCAGATAAAGATTTAACTTTGCTATACAGCACACCAATTTCACCCTTCCTCTGCAAATTTTCCATATCCTCACACTGGGTCTTCCACAATGCTTCTTTCTCTTTATTTGTGGCCTGCCTCAATTTATTGTTCAATTCTTTGTACTTGATTTTGCCTCTGTTTTTACTGAGTTCTGTATTTACATTCTTCCATTTTCTCCTCTCATCCATCTTTGTAATCATATCATCTGTGATCCATGGTTTCCTAGTCCTTTTTGTGTTAACGGTTCCAATAGTGCCTTTTTTGGCTTTAGACAACCCTTCCTTGATACTTTCCCATTTCGTTCTTCACAGTACTTAGTTCACGGACAAGTTCTTCGACAGTACTAAGCTCTTTACCATCCTCCATGATTTCCTCTACAGCCTGTTGGTACTCCTTCCTTTTCCATCCATTAAATGCTTCTACATTCCACTTTCTACCTCGCCGCCCCTGCCTTAACTTTTTGAAATGGACGCTACATTTCATAACAACTAAATTGTGGTCAGAGCCCACATCCGCTCCCGGGAAGCTATGCGAATTTATCACACTGTTCCTAAACCTCTGTCTAACCAGAATGTTATCTAGCTGATACCTTTTTGAGTCACTTGGCATTTTCCATGTACACATTTTCCTTTTGTGGTGTTTGAACCAAGTGTTGGTGATGACTAGCCCCTGTCTCCTGCAGAACTCAACTGCTTTCTCCCCGCAGTCATTCCTCGTGCCTTAACCATAGTCCCCCACCTCATCACCATCTCTTCCTTCACCTACCGTCGCATTCCAATCCCCCATCACTATCAAATGTTTCCCTGTAGGAACACACGCGATTATGTCCTCCAACTGATCGTATATCCTATCGACCTCTTCTTCCTTATGGTTTCTCGGTGGCATGTATACCTGAATAATAACCAAGTTTGTCGGTTTTGCTTTTATCTCTACTAGTAATAATCTATCCGTTACCTGCTCTATGTTGACTACGGTTCTTCCTACCTCTTCATTTAATATTATGGCAACCCCTCGTTGGCTCTCGTCCCGGCCGCTGTTTATTATTCTAGACTGATCACTCCAATGATCCAGTTTCCCTGTCCCCATCATTGTCCTTACGTTCCACGTTCCTATTCTAACAAATGTGGTCTTCTTCTCCTGTGTCTTCTGTCCTTTTGCTGCCGGTTTTCCCTCTCAAGGGTTTCGTGGGATGACGACCATGGAAGCCTTGCCTCCTCAGCTGCCGGGCACAACACGTCCGATTGGGCTGAGCCCTGTAGTTACCAGGAGTCATATTCTCAGTGTCATCCATTATTTTAATCTTGGGAATGAAAATTGAGGTGGTTTCCTGTTGCCTTCCTCAATAGTGTTTTTAATGTGACACCCTCACTTACTGGCTGCCCCACTGGGGTCAGACGCAATTGCAGCCGCCTGACTGAGGAACAGACCCTGCATGGAATACCTTTTGTCTGGCTCCTAATCTTTGATCTATCGGGCATGGGTGACCCTACCTGGAGCAATTATTATTACTCCCACCAGCATAGCTCTAGGGGTCATCGGAATGCACAAGCCCTTCAACCAGGTCTAGGTTGTAGTCTCGGGAGGTATATTGGTGTTTATTAATATATATATATATATATATGTATACAAAAAATGTATATATATATATATATATATAAATATTTATATATATATATATTCAAATATATATATACAAATTTATATATATATACATATTTACATACACATATATGTGTGTGTATATATATATATACATTATATATATATATATATATATATATATATATATATATATATATATATATATATATATATATATATATATATATATATATACTACCTTGATCAAAAAGTTCCCGGAATAACCACCGTGTGGCGCTCCCATCGTTCCGATTTGAGTTCTGTTTTTTTTGTTAAATTGGTACATCTGTTTTTGATATTCCCTTTAAATCTTAGTGTCATAACTTGACTTTTGCAAAAGTTACGGTCGGTTTTCGGTATGTCCATCAGTGCTTCCTGCGATTTTTCCATTACTTCCTCTCGGCTGCTAAAACGCGTTCCCCGTAATGGTTTTTTAACTCGATTGAACAGAAAGAAGTCACAGGGAGCCAAATCAGGTGAATTCGGTGGCTTTTGGATGGTATTTGTTGCATTTTTCGTCAAAAAATTACGAATAATGATAGCACTGTGCGACGGTGCGTTATCATGGTGCAAAATCCACGAGTTTTCTGCCCACATTTCTGGTCTCTTTCGGCGAATTGCTTCACGCGAACGTCTCATAACGCCCAAATAATACTCTTTGTTTACTGTCTGGCCGTCTGGCAAAAATTCATGATGCACTACACCGTTGTAATCCATGAAAACCGTCAGCATTGCCTTCTTTTTTGACTGAAAACGACGTGGTTTTTTTGGTCTCGGCTCATTTGGTGAACGCCATTCACTTGCCTGATGTCTGGATTGCGTGTCGTACTCATAAACCCACGTCTCGTCTCCAGTAATGATCCTTTTGATGAATGTGGGATCGGATTCAGCCTCGCAAATCATGTCTTTTGCGACGTCAACACGGTCTCTTTTTTGCATGAAATTGAGGTCTTTTGGCATGCTACACGACGGAAACCCAAATCATTAACCACAATGTCTTGGGCGGATCCATAGGCAATGTTCAAGTCCTCCGCTATTTCTCTGATGGTTAATTTGCGGTTATTGACCAACATTTCTTTTACTTTATCAATTTTTTCACCGACTTTCGATGTCGATGGTCTGCCACTGCGTTCATCATCTTCGATTGACTCACGACCACTTCTGAACCGCTCGTGCCACTGGTAAACGACCGTTTTTTTTAGAGAATCGTTGCCGAAACACTTTTCCAACATTTCCATCGTCCGTGCGCCACTAAATCCGTTTTTTACGCAAAATTTAATACAAGTTCGTTGTTGCACATTTAAATCCATTTCTGCAATTGTAAAAAATCGCCAACACACACAGAGATAGATGTACTCTTGGCTATGTAACTTTTGCAAATGTCAAGTTATGACACTAAGATTTAAAGGGAATATCAACAACAGATGTACCAATTTAACAAAAAAACAGAACTCAAATCGGAACGATGGGAGCGCCACACGGTGGTTATTCCGGGAACTTTTTGATCAAGGTAGTATATATAAAATGTACACAATTAATGCTAGTAGACATAAACAAAAACACAGAAACACTCAAAAAAGAGACTCACTAACTTTCAAATTTCTGGAGGTCGCAGCCACCTTCATTAAGGAAGAGAGGGACAGAACTTCATGGAATACCAGGGCTGGAGCGATGGATGGAAGGGGAAGGTGGGGGAGAATTAGTGAGGGAAGGGTTTTGAGGGGAACTGTGAGAGGGGTGGGGAAAATGTATATGGTGATGGAGGCGGAGGTGGGATTAAAATATGTTTGGAGGAGGGTAATGAATGCCTAATGTAGGGTAATTAATGCCTTCTGGCTAATTCCAGTTCCAAGTTTTGTCCCTCCCTTCCTTGATGAAGGTGGCTGTGAATTACGGAAATTCGAAAGTTGGTGAGTCTCTTTTTTGTGTGTTTTTGTCTGTGTCCACTAATTCTAAATTTTATACATTATTACTCACATTTGTGAGACTTTCAAAAAGTGTTATATATATATTTATAAATGTGTTATATTTGCTAAAGTTATTTATTTTCATAAACAACTATAGTAAATATATTATAAACACATTCAGCTGATATCTGGAGTGTATTCAAATCTGCATGTTCACCTTCATAGATCATGTATGATCCCAATTTCCCATAGAGCACAAGTTGGAAATACTGTTCTTATACATGACTGTAATATTTTCTATATTTTATGATTCATAGCTCTTCACCTACCCAAGCATCAGCCCTGTCAGTGCTGCAATGTCAGGTGTGATCAGCCCAACCAATTTGAGCCTCTTTACGTCGCCGGTGACCACCCCTCGCAGCACCCCAAGATCTACACCGATTCCTCGTTGGAATACAGCCCCATTTATCAGTCTTGATGAAGATTACAACATGATGACACCACTTATTTCTGGTAGCAACCCTGAAGGCAATCCGGGGGGTCTCATAGATGATGGTAATAAGCCTTCTCAATTTGCAGGCATGATCTATCTCATGATATTGAAATAGAAAAAATTCCTTAAATGGGCAAAATAGAATGTCAAATTGACATTGCTCATTATAATGCCATTTTTTCCACAACCAAAAGGGGATCATGATAACATTTTTCGACCACCGTTAGGTCAAATTCAGGTCAAAGTATAACTGGTGTGTTAACCCCCCTGCCACACCCTAGCGGTGGCTTGCAGGGTATATATACATAAAGAAACTTATTTATGCTTCGTTTGGATCACAGTCCATACATTTCCTAATCTATTCTAGGCCTGGTAGATTTTTGTTAATACATTGTTAACAATCTCCCACCTTTTGAAATATGATTTGAACTTTTTCCAACTCATCCAGAGATTACAGTGAATAGCCCCATGTTGTGCAAGTTGTGATTCCCTTTACGAAAAGATCCTCTTCTCAGCAGCCCTTTGAATTTAGAGCAATAAATATTTCAGCATTTTCCAGAAATAGTACTCTTTTGGATACCATATAGTATATATTTTATGCCTTTTATGGTACTGGAAAGGTTATGGCATTTGAGAGGCTTTCTTTCTTTCATTGCAAATGCCCACCAAGCCCAGTTGATCTTCATTGCTTGTGGACGAAGTGCCATGTAGATTAAAAATGTAACTTTAAAATCATAGTTCAGGTTTTTTTAAGTCTAGTTATTTTCATGGAGGCAACCTGTTGTGAGGGCTAAATTAAAGGAGAGGGAATTAAAATAGCATGGGTATAAAACAAATAAAAGATAAGTACAGAGGTGCATGTAACCAGAAAAAAGTCTTCAGCAACACATATACCTAAGACTGAGATAAAATGTATAGTTTTTACCTTAGAAGTTAAATATGTATGTTTGCACTTATACTTACTGAAAACTAGTCCCATTGAATAATGGGGCCCATAATTTATGGGGTTCACTTAAACTTAAAGTGGGGCTCAGAATGTCTCAGAAGTGAGTGCAAGCAACCGCATGAATACTTAAATAAGGGAGATTATTTTTTTGTACCATTTGATAAAGTCAAGACTGGACAGGTCCCGCAAGATGTGAGGCTGTGTTGGTAGAATTAAATTGAATAAGATCAGTTGTATCTTCGAAAGCAGCTCATAAGTAACACAATATTAGGAATATCATCCTTGTTGGGGCTGACCGGTGGTCACCCAACAGCACCAAATTCCCCAGCACCAGCTCCGCCCAAGTGGCAGGCATCTAAAGTTTGACATTAGTGATAGTTATTGCTCACTTTGCATGCCTTAGGATGTGACAGGGAGTGGTAATTGTAATGTAATGTTATTATGGTAGACATGAGTCAGAATTGATTATAATATTATAATTGTTTTTTCACTGGGTCACCATTTTTGCTTCGTTGAGCATTGCAGAGTGAATTTTCATGAGCAAATAATGCATATCCCTATTTGTTAAGTGATTCATAATGGAGTGTGCCCACCGTCTTGCTCATTGCTTAAAATTGGTTGACCAACAGCTTTTTTAATATGAATGGTCATCTTACATCTCTAAGTTTGAATCAAAATGATGATTTCATGGTGTTTTAGTGATTTTTAATGTATCAATCTTCTTTTACATTGACAGAACGTTACTTTGGTCCAGTGGTGCATGGTAATGAAGGGCTTGATTCTGGTAGTGGAGGGATAAGTTCTGCTGCATCTGCAACGCCGACAGCGACTGCAGCCTCGTCTTCATCTGGGGGTCAAAGCTCAAGCGGCCCTGGTGGTGGTCACACACCTCCATCCTCGTCGCGGCAGACAGGTGCTCCCCCAACAGCACCAAATGCCCCAGCACCGGCTCCACCCAAGTCGCAGTCATCTTAAGTTTGACATTAGTGCTAGGTATTGCTCAATTTGTATGCCATGGGATGCAGTAGGGAGTGGTAATTGATGACGGCATGGGAGGGATAATTAGTGAGACGTTGCTGCTATTTTCCTCAGTGATAAATGATTATAAAATCAAGCTCTCTCTCTCTTTCTCTCTCTCTCTCTCTCTCTTTCTCTCTCTCTCTCTCTCTTCTCTCTCTCTCTCTCTCTCTCTCTCTCTCTCTCTCTCTCTCTCTCTCTCTCTCTCTCTCTCTCTCTCTCTTTCTCTCTCTCTCAAGTGGCGAACTGCAGCCGGTATACCGTGTGCCATGTTTCCCTAGCAACCCAGACTTTTTTTAGCAAGTTATTGATGGAGTAGTTTGTGCTGTACTTTGAGACAGAGAAAAGTTGGCAACGGAATGTGATAAGTGTCTAGTTCAGTTGATGCCATTAGGTGACTTGGTTTTCTTTTATGTATATATATATATATATATATTATCTTTGCTATTTTGGTGAAATAATTTTGCCTAAATGTATCCTAAATGATGCAAACTTTGCATGGGAGGAATATTAAGCAGAAATGTGAGCTGCCATGTGTCACTTAACCAGGCATGTCAACAAGATTAGGCTGAGAGTCTTACTTTATTACCAAGACTTTTAATGATTTTTGAGTCAAAAACATTATAATACACAGTTACAAATATAATGACAGAGAAGAAATTTTAATAAATATTTTAAATGTTATTTATGTGAATAGCAATACCAGAGAAATAGGCAATTTGCTGTCTACTGTTCACATATATTTCTGTTAACTTTATTATGTTTTGCAGTAGAGTTGTTGCTATATCAGTTGCTACTAATTAATGTTTTTTTCTAAATTTTCTTGTTTTGATGATTGCATAAATTTTCTCATAAAAATACTAAAGTTGTTAATTGGTTAGCCATTGCTTTCATGCTAAAATTAAATAGAGTTTTGGTGAAAGTGGGTGAAAGCTAAGTTGACAATTTATTTGTTTGAATGGGATTATCTTGCAAAGTTAGCCTAGATCAGTCTTATTTCTTTATTTAAATGCTGATTTCTATTGATGCAACATTCAAAACAGTGGTGAACAATATTGAGTTTATTAAATCTCTGCATATCTATCTATTTTCCTCATTGTTATGTTATGATTCACAATTTTATATTTCTCTATTTGACGTTTCTTTCATTAGCCTTCTCTTTTCACGTTGCATTTGTGGGTTTTGTACAGGTTCTTCGCCTTAGCTTCTGAATTATTCCCTTTATATTTAGTACTGCTTAATTTCTTTTATTTTCACCATGTTATTTTTTTAAGGAATCAGCATTTAAATAAAGTACTGGTTTTTAATGAAAGAAGACTAGGGAAAGTGGTTAATGGGTTTTTAAAGCAGTGTCCATTTTTCTCTGTTGTCCTATCAGATGCCTTGTAAAGATACTGGTGTGTATTCATCAAGCGTATATGTGCGCACTTAAGTGCACATTTATTATGGTTTGAATGTAAAAAGATAGAGAGTGATTTTACTTTTTCTTAAAGGCAAATGGAGATATCGAATGGTATTTTTAAATTAAAAACTCATGATGTTGTCATAAACCTGGGGGATGAATGAAATGTTTCATGTACTGTATAAGGAAACAATTTTTATGGGCAGAGAGGAAAGGTTTTTGGTCACATTATCTATTTCATTTTGTTATGATTTTTGACAACTGTATATAGAATTTTGCTGCTTCATTAAGTTTTTAACACTTTGTTTTCATGTAGCTGGATGGAATCGTTATGTTTTTCTAATATACTCTTCGGTTTTTTATTTAATATAGACTCCTTAAAATCTGTATGGCTTAAATTATTGCATAAAAATAAGTCTTTATTTCCTTATGCTTATCATTGTTGATGTTTGCATGTGAGGAATATTCTTTGAGCCAATAGGCAACAGTTTCTAAGATATTTGATTTACAGTTATGACACTATTGTGAGTCATGCCTGTGATATGTTGGTACCTCCCCATGTATATGGACAAAGTTTGAGTAACTCACAAAATTACACTTGAAAAGGTACATAAAGTCAATGTAGTTCATCAAAATATCCTTTTTTAACTTTTAAATGCATTTCGTAAATTTCATGATTTCAAAATGATCATGAAAAAAGAAGAAAAATCTTAGTTATAATCCAGCCTTATCTCTTTTATGAAATCTTACACAAGGGTCTCTATAGTTATGATAGAGCTCAATAATTACCATTAATAATAATAATGATAATGATATGAATAAATAATAATGTAATAAATCATTTATACATAAATACATATAGCCACAAAAAGTGCTGTGGCATGCATTTGTATCTAAATATTTTTCATCTGGTGATTGGCAGGTCTCATTTCTGTTGAGTAATATACAAATAATTACAGGATTAAGAAATACATCTACTGTAATTTAATTTACGATCAGCTTGAATGCAAAGTCAATGAATGATGCTTGACCGAATGAAACATTTTTGCCCACCTGTGTTCTTCATATAAATTAGCAATTCATCAGACAAGACTGAAGGCAAAACTGTAGGAGAAATGTTCCACAATTTAAGGAGCCTATTAACATTGGTTGATTATTCATGCTCATCGTATCCTAACTTAGAAGAATAATTCCTTTTGGAAATATTAATATATTGCAAAGTGACAGATTGATGTGACTAGTTTAGAAGGAAATTTATACACTGTAACTGCTGTGACCACTTTATGTGAAGTGAGGCAATTGATAAGCATATAATTACCCTAGTTGCCTTTGAAATGATGCAATAATATAATGTCATAAGTAGCTTAGATCTGGTGGACAAAATCAATTTCCATTTGGATACTCAAGTTTATCAACATGCAGGATTCACTCGATTAGAAAAATTATGTTGTGACATCATGACAGTATTTTGCTTGGTTCAGTACACACTGCTTTTGGAATGGCAATGGTAACCTAGAAATTACAGATAATATATTAATATTGGTATTGGCTTCAAAAATCTGTGAAATTAGTTCACTACAGTGAAATATGTAATCAAAATTCATAAAATAGGAATGCTAATTTGAGTACTCTCTAATTTGAAAACCTAATTTATGTCATTTTAGGCATTTCTATTTATCCACATTTATAGATTATTTTGTCCCACCAATAATTATGTCAATTACTGGAGATTTGCAACCCCTATGAGTCATTTATTGCCAAAGAGGAAGCAGCTATAACCCTAAAGTTAGCAGGTTGGTTTATATGTATAGCTTTTTTGCCAAGGTACAAAACAAGACTAGCCAAATATTAGTAAAAATCAAAATGTAGATGGGTCCATATTCATTTAAGATCCCAGATATTGTGTAGATAAAAATAACTGGAAACACTTTTGATAAATAGCATCTTGTTATATATTGTTATATCTACACATTGTTGAGAATATTGCAGATAGTCAGTTTGTTCTTTATTGATAATGAATCTGTTAAAAAAGGCTCAAACTAAGAAGTGTACATAGGAAATTTTCTCAAACAATGCTAACATGTAGGAAATATTTCCATTTTTATGATAGATAAATTAGTATTTCTTTCCTGAGGAACTGTAATAGTTAATTATCTTAAAATAGCAATGCAATTATTAATGATGCATAAAACTATGACATGCTTTTTATTTTTATAGTATTTCATTTTGCCAAATTTTGGCTGTGTTGTAATAAGGAAAAGGACTTTACACCAGTAATTGAACACAAAATGGGTCCCAAATTTCTAATGGGCAAAGAGTTTTATTAATAGATTAGAGGTAGATGCAAGAAGTGATAAGGATTAAGATATGTCAATAAAAGAAAGTAATATGTTATTTCTAACTTGTGATTAAATTGCATCATAAACCATAGCTAAATACATAGCAATAACTTAGGGGTAAACAATGCAGTTTAACAGGTAATAAAGTGACCCGTCCCAGTTTTCCTACCCCTATGTTTATATAATTAAACTGTTCTTTGCCAGGAGGCTCACACCAATGTACAGACCGTACTAGGTTTGACTTTGTCCACCATATTTCAGCATGAACAGAAAAGTGTTGCCTTAATTAAAGGTTTCATATATATTAGTTGAGACTAGTAATGGACACTAGAAAAAAACTTCTATTGTACTTTATAATGTTTGAGTTTGCAGCTTCACTAGAAAGTTTTAATGTAACCAGATGGTATTGTTTGTATTGTACCAAAGCAATAACATACCTGTAGTGCCTGAAAATGATAAGCTCTTTATGAGCTCAGTATTAGCTTGGGTCAGACTGAAAGGCAAGGAGGGCAGGAAAAAAACCTGCCTGGTTTAGTGCATATGCTAATGAGCTGCACTTAAAGAAAACATTATGTTGCAGCTTTTGTATTTTACAAAACATAGGATAAAGTAACAGCCATTTGTGAAATATAATACATATTTAGTGGTGATTCCTATAGCAATACAAGAAACACAAAAATGAAGTACACAGCAAAATGTAAAGGACATTTGGCTATTAATATCCCTTAAAAAGCTGAAGGTATGCTTTTTTAGGGAGAGTCCTATATTGAAGTATAGCTATTATGACACATTATAAACTGTATATGATAAGCAATTAGAACAGATTACTCATTATTGTCAGGATTTAACTACTATGTCATAGAAAGTCTAGAATCTCTGTTCTTGTGAAATGACATGGATATGCTATTTTTTCCTTTGCCTTTTTTTATATTTTATATATCATATTCACACACCCAAATGAGGGAATGTTGATTTTGTGTATGTGCGGTTCCTGTTTGAAGTGCTGACAATGATACTATAGATATTTTCAGAACCACAGCAGCATGAAGTACTGAGTTTTGATATGTTAGATGCTAGAAGAGATTATGGAAATAATTTAGACTTATTATTTTGAATGAATGATGGGTTGGTGTGGGTTTGAAAACAAATCTACTTCTGAATTATTATTTAATTTAATTTAGAATATGTAGTCTGATTAGTGATACAACCTGTTATTAAGGTTAAAAGGTTTTTATAGCAGATTTTCATTTAGAGGGAGACTTGGAGCAAATTTTTGCCAATTCAGATGACGTTTTGACGGTACAAATTGTCATTGTGATACTATTTTGTTTTATATTAATCTGAATATATGTCTTGCATTGCATTAGGATATTTACCTACAATGGTAGACAGAGAGACCAATGTTTTAATCTATTTTGTAGACTAAATTGCTCAGAGAATTTGCATGAAATTAGTTGGAAGTGTTACTGGCATAATCTGGATGTTTTTCATTGTAACCCATTTTTCTCTTGTTTTCATTCATCGAGGGGAGTGTTTCAATGCATTTCTCCTTATCCATACACGTATGTGATTTTATTTTACCCCAATTCATGTCCCAATTTTCCCTGCTAACATGTCATACTCAGTGCTCTTACAACATTTCATTTAAAGCTAAACGTGGTCTGTAAGCTTTAAAATTTAGTTATGTATATCATGAAGACAATATAGTTGAGAGGAATAAAAATCTTTTCATTATACCTTATTAATAAAAAATCTTAATTTATAAAGCATAAATGTATCTATTGAATTTTTTAATATTCCCCCCTCTACCAATTTTTAGGATACATATATAACACTTGGGAATCTTTTGCTCATGCATTTCATTTAACATACTTTCTAAATTTTATGACTCATACTAATCATGTGATGGTTAAAATATTACCCAATTGATAATTTTTTTAGTTTCCTGCGTACTTATCTGAAGTGTATTGAAATTATGGGTAAATTGACTGCTTGGAAATGAAATGAGAATTCTTCTTATTCAATGAATAATATCTTCCATAATTTAACCAAGTTTGCAGATTACAATATGGTATACTGGACAATGCCTTGTATTATTTTCTAGTGATATATTATTTTCAGTTAAATATTTTGTTGGTATTAGGTTACAAGTTATATCTCTTTTGCTTTGTTATGGAACATTATTATCAATAAAGTTAAAATAATAGGATATGACATATATCTATTTTGTCCCTAAATATAAGTAACTTTATCACCACAATAAAGGGGGATCTAGCAGTAGCATTGTTGCATCACTCTGTAAATGATACCAGAAATTAAATACTTAAGGTGAATTAGGTATTATTTCTATTCATGATAGGAAAAACGAGAATATTGAGTAGAATTCTTGCCTGGTCATTGGTTGAAATTAAGTTTGATAATTTATATTTGGCAGTGTACAGATGGTTTTCTGGGGACCAAATTTCATAAGGAAGTTTTTAATTGCCTTTCCTGAATGACTTTGAATAAGGCTGCATTTTTACTAATCAAAGCGAGTATTCTGTTGATTACCATGTGGGTAGTTTATAAAAACTCAGCAAGAATAGTTACCTCTATTTTTTTGGCCATTATAGTTCACACATGAAAATAGTAAAAAATCAAATGATGAATAAATTCATTGGACCCCATGAAGGAGATTCAGTATCTTGTGTGGATGATGAGACATTATCTACACCTACATTAAGATTATTAATAATCTTGCCTTCTTTCCCCAACCATTTTGGGATTGTCATGCATATGAATAATATTGTACAAATTTTCTAGCAATATCCTGCGACTTTTTATTCAAAGTGACCAAAATGTTGCTGAAACTACAAATCAACAAACAGGACTTGGAAGATCAATGCTTGAGAGAAATAATGGGGAAGCAAACAATTTGGATAAACAAATTGAGCAACTTCAGGCGTGATGTGGTGGAAGTTGAACATAATGAATGACTGATTGTAGCACTTTCCCACTTGATATCAAGTGGGAAAGTGCTATTATCAGTAATTCAATTTGGATAAAGATGCCTGATATGCTCCAACATTTTCACTGAGTACTGAACTCAAGTTACTATAGTTATTGTTGTTTTACTGGTAACAAAATCAGTTTTTGTGTGTCTAATTGCAAATAGAAAGTAAATTAAGAGTTAATTTCATTAAATAACAATGACTAAACATGTTAGCAATCAACGTAAACCTGGAAGTGAAAAGCACTTCTTCCTTCCTCTTTCCCAGATAGCATAAGGAAGTTTATTTTTTGAATGACTTGATTAATTGTTACAAAATGACAGCATTTAATCAAAATACTAAACCTTTTACTCTACTTTTTTTATACTACCAAATGTATGTTTTCTGGGAAGAAGCTGATTATGGCATCTGAATAGGAAAACACAACTGTTAATATAAGTATTTGGATTTCCTTTATTGAGTGTTTTGGAGTTCTGCCCACTGCTAAAATGACCTCTCTTTGAGTATTGGGATATCCATGGTTGTTAATTGTATAATTTCAGCCTATTATAAAGCCTTCTGAATCCACATGAAAAAGTTTTAATTCAGAATTCCATATTCTTAATACTGGTGATACAAAATTTAGATGGATGAGTTAGAAAGGTATATCTGAATGAGGGGCAGTCAAATGAAAACCTAAGGGATAAAAACACTAGACCAGTCTGCGCACCAACAAGGACATAACCCAACAATTTTGTGCACCTGTGAGTTGTTCATATGCAGTTCTCTCACCACAGCAATTGCAGTATCAATACGGAGCAATAGTGTTGACACATTTGGTGTGGACTGAGTGGTGTTCGATTTTCATTTGACTGCCCCTTATATTTTGGCAGCTAGGTTTATATTTGTTGAGACAAAGCAAATGAAGGTTGTTATCAGTGGAGAGCATGGAAAATGAAAGATTTTAGGATTGGAAGGCAGATAAGACTGCTTACCTTACTTCACTTTCTTTGCCTTCTACCTTCTCTAAAGTGGAAAGTAACTTATAGAACCAACATTACTACAAGTTCTATCCATCAGGAACCAGCCCGTGTAATTAAGAGAAAATAAGCAAAAATACTTGTTCCAGAGAGTTGGATGTTGTTAAGGAGAGGTATACTTCATATTGACCCAAAATTTCCAGAAGTTTTTGTTTTTACCTTAAGTCACTCCAAACTGGCATTTCAATGCATGAGAGAAATCACTTTACAAATAGAGAAATTAGGGTATGAATGATATTTACAACCAGACTTCTATAATGATGATACATGTTTAGTAGAATAATGAATATTATTTATTTTTATAATAAGTACATCTGCGTAGACAATAATTCCCAATGTCAGCCCTAGGCCATGTGACTTGGGGTGTTGTGGGACCACAGAAGTACCCAACCTAACAAAAGAAACACAAAAAGTTTGGAAAAAAATATAATAACTTTTCAACATAATCTCCTTTCAGCTCTATACACTTTTCCCAGCGATGTTCAATAAGTTCGATACCCTTTTTATTATAAGAACTGTGTATCTCCTCAAAATAGCCTTATGATTTCTCCCATTAATCTTCCCTACTCCCGCTCTAATATTTTCTAATTTTTCTGTCCTTAACATTGTTTTAACATTCCACGTTCCTATTCTGACTAAATTGGTCTTCTTCTCCTGCGTCCTCTGTCCTGCCGCTGTCGGTTTTCCTTGCTAGCGTTTTGTGAGATGACGACCGCGGAAGCCTTGCCTCTCCCGCTGCCGAGTACGACACACGGCCGATTGGGCCGAGCCCCGTAGTTGCCAGGTCTCAAAATCTCTGTATAGTCCATCATTTTAATCTTGGGAGTGATAATTGAGGTGGCATCCCGTTGCCTTCCTCAATAGTGTTTTTAACGTGACACCATCACTTACCCGCCGCCCCACTGGGGTCGGACGCCATTGCAGCCGCCTCACCGAGGAACAGACGCTGCGTGGACTACCTTTCGTCTGCCTCCTAACCTTCGACCTATCTGGCATGGGTGACCCTGTGACCCTACTAGGAGCAATTATCATTGCTTCCGCCAGCACAGATCTATTGGCCATCGGTAAGCGCGAGCCCCTCCACCACGTCAAGGTGTAGTCCATTGGAGGGATAAGCGGCATGGGCTATGAAATAAAATAATATATTGGCGACATGTTATCAAATAAACCGGTGTAGGCATCGCCAAAAATATTTTACTTTAGCTACATTCTTCACTTTCTTCCTGAATTTTTTCTTTCAATCGTCATCCCCAAGTCACGAATCCTCCAAACTAATCACTTTTTTACTGATCACTTCGCATTTATTCGAGGAGTATTACTCTAATCCTGCTTGATAACCGTGTAACATAAAATGCTGGTGCCATATTTTTATATTGCTAGGGCCACGTATATAGCATTGCACTCAAGACTACTCTCAAACATTTCATCATATGAGCATCTGCGAGTATGGTTGGCCTTCGTCGCTATTCCAGATTTTACTTAATACATATTCGTATAATTTCTTCGTTAAATCAGTCTCCGTTTTAATGTTCTCATATTATTTGACTCTCTAAAGGAACAAAAATTAGCCACTGTAAATGACAATCAGAAGCAATAAAAAATTGAAAATATATGTGCGGCTCGATATCGATTCGCAGCATAGTTAACACTGGATACATTAACCAGGGCAATGCTGAGAATAATAACCTCTGTTGCTTCGTGTTATTCACGTTACAATGTCCATCTTTGATTTATTATTACATCCTCCACCAAATAATAGTGGGAAAAATGTGAAATATTTGCTTCTGGGACACGAATTGGTAAACACTTTCCAATTCAATGAAATTAGTCATTAAATATTTAGAGGGAGAGAGGGATGAGTCTAACCTGACGTCAGAGGAGAACAATGAAAGCACACTAGCGATAAGCGCGATCAGGGGAAGACGGGAAGGTATAAAAGGAGGCAGAGCAGCGAGAGACACTAGTCTGAAGTGTGAATAACGCCCGGTCACTGAAACTGCGCTGAACTCAGTCCCATCAATATGGCTCCTTTTATTACTTACCTCATAGTTTCATCGATGACAGTTTTTGGAATGGAACCTTATTTCACACCACGCCAACAGCATGCTACTCCAACGATGGGTTTCCAAGGCGTCATGACGCCTCCTGTTGTTATTGTTACTTCATGGGGTGATTCTAGTACTTTGGTTGAGAAGAGGGACAACAATCTGGCATCGTTACAGGAGAAGGAATTTCAGGCAATTGCTGGAGAGGAACAAGTACTTCTACACTCTGTGCTCGACCAAAATTATTTTCTGATGACACCACTTCAGAAAGAGGTACGTTTACAGCCATATAGTATCACATGTGGATGAAATTCCCTCGCGAATGAAATTATAAATGCTCCCAAAAGCTATTTACTCGGTTACAAATTGATAGTTTAAAAAATTTCTCAGCAAATCGTTTCTGCGTAAACGTTCCATAAAAATTGCATAAGATACATTATTTCAAAGAGTAAATATATACTTAATTTAATTGCAATACTACAATAGGTAATGCTAATATTGGTAGTAGTAGTAGTTTTTAGGGGAGGCGACCGACAGCTAAGGTCATTTGCGCCATGGGGGATGGACAGGAAAGGACAAAGGGTGGAGAGAAACCCGGTGTCGGCATTAGCCTACTCTTTACTAAAGGCGCCAAGGGGTCCGCAGTTTAACGTCCCATCCGACGCACGGCATACTCACTCCAAGTGCCCTCCACAAAGCACCTCAAGTAGGGATCGAGATACCTCTGAAAAATATTCAACACTGCCGGGATTTGAACCCGCACCCTCAGGGAGGGAAGCCAGTACGTTAGCCCCCGCACCATCTCGATCCCCCCCAATGTTAATATTATGACATTTTTGGTTATTAGTGACTTACTTTTGTATCCATATTAAAAGGACTTAGTACTTTTCCACAGATTTTCATTGTAAGGTACAAGGCGTTTCACCGACTTGCGGCATCATCAGGTACAAATATACTTAACAACAGTGCGAGAATATATACGCTCAGGGAATATGTCCGGGGATAGATAGATACGCCTGCTGAATTGGTTGGGATTGCTGTGATGATGTGGCAAAAATTCTTACTAAAGGGGAACTTTGCTGTTGACACCAAAACAATTGACAGAATGTCTAGCACTCACTGCTGTGTGTGACTTTGTCCCAGAAATATTACATACTCTCCCAAAAGGATTAAAAATGGACGCTCTCGAGCAAATGGAGATACGGAGGCAACTAGCAAACCCCAACTTGACACTTTGTAACGAGCAATGAACTGTTGCCGTCCCCCTCCCCCCTCCTTTCTGAGAAACTCGCCTGGAATTGGTCGAACCAACTTCTGAACGCACCCGACCGCCCCCTCCCCTCTCAGACCCTCCTACCCTCCCCGCCACACCACTCTGTCCTCAGCGTATATATTCTCGCACTTGTTCAGCATATTTGTACCTGAAGATGCCGCAAGTCGGTGAAACGCCTTGTACCTTATAATAAAAAACTGTGGAAAAGTACCAAGTCCTTTTAATATGGATATGAAATACTTTCACGAAGTGAAGCCTGAAACAATAGGACTTAGTTTTGATTTATTTTGTTGTGGGTATGGTCATAGATTTAGTTATTTGGATAATAGCGGGACCGTATTAAAGGCATATATTTTCATGTAACAATTTAGGGCTTGCGAATTTGTGTATTTATTTTTATTTTTATTGACCTGCGTGTAAAATTGTTTTTCTGGAACACTAGTTTTCGCTGCTGAATTGGTTGGGATTGTTGTGATGATGTGAAAAAAATTCTTACTAAAGGGGAACTTCGCTGTTGACGCGGAACAATTGAAAAAAAGAATGCCTAATGCGGCTAGACATAGAAAAGGAACATGGCGTAGAGGAAGATAGCTTGGGTCCAGGCATACTAGACGATGAGATAGAAAGTGCATTAAGGGAGATGAAACTAAATAAGGCCGTGGGGGTGGATAACATTCCAGTGGAACTACTGATATGTTTAGGGAAATGTGGGAGGAAGAGGCTATATGGGCTGATTCGTAGTATCTATGAGGAAGGAATCTGGCCGGAAGACTTTGTGAGATCAGTTTTAGTTCCTATTCCGAAAAAGGTAAACGCTATATCATGTGAGGACTACAGGACAATAAGTTTGATATCCCACGCAGCTAAAGTTGTTCTCAGGATAATAAACAAAAGGATAAAGAGTAGGGCAAATGATTACTTAGGGGATGATGAGTTTGGGTTTAGGAAGGGGAGACATGCGTGATGCCATTGCAGTAATGAGATTATTACTCGAAAGGAATATACGAGAACACTCGTAGAACACAACCAGGAGGTATTTGCCTGTTTCGTAGATTTCGAAAAAGCGTTTGATAGAGTGAATTGGGAAAAACTAATGAGTATATTGAAGAAAATAGGAATAGATTGGTGGGAAAGGAGGCTAATCCGCGACCTGTACATGTGTCAGGCTGCTCAGGTGCGAGTGGGGAACGGGGAGTCCGGATGGGCAGTGTTAGGAAGAGGTGTAAGGCAGGGTTGCCCATTATCACCGTTGCTGTTCAACCTGTATGCAGAGGAAATGATTAAGGGGAGAATGTTAGGCAAACGAGGAAAGGGAAGGAACAGGATAGGGATGTTTGACGGGATGAAGGGAGGAAGAAAGTACTCAGAGATGAAGAGGGACCTGATTTAGAGTAGGAGACTGTATTTTGTGTTTTGTTAGGAGTCCCAAAATATTTATTTATTTGTTAGCTGTGTCCATTCAAAGACCTACCTTAACCGGTAGATTACCTAATAATAATAATATATATACTCGTGTATATATGTATACACACACATGTGTCTATGTATATATGTTTATATATATATATGTTTATATATATATATATATATATATATATATATATATATATATACACAGGTATATAGTAGTCCAACGCTCTACCCTTGGACTCCCGCGTCACCCGCATTAAATATAGTACCATGTTTGTATTATGAACCTCCCTTTTGGCTCTTTCACCTGGTCAATCAGTTTCCACTTCACGTTCGCCGAAATACCCCTTGCCGCTCAATCCCCCCCACCTTCCTCTACAAGACTATACATTTGCCGACATGCATGTCATTTTCACCTGAAGATGACACGAAAATTTGAACAAAGATACCCGAGATGAGATTACCATTGTCAGTTATCATTTACCGCAATATGGAAAGTTTTCACAAAGTTAAGCCTAATACTTAACGGTTCTGACAAAAAAAGTGGTAGAAAAACACGTAAAAGGACACTCAAACTGCCGATAGTAGCCGAGTAAGCCGAGAGTAAGCGGGTGAAAAGGATTACGCAGAAAAAAACAAAAGACAGCATTTTGATCTCTAATGACTTCAAATCATAATGCGCATTGAACGATGCATATTTTAGAAATTTTAGTGGTCGTTTTATCAAAATAGTCCAAGTCAGAGTGTTTTTTTTGCTATCAGCAAATACTCTTCCGGCCTTAATCTTTTGGGTTACACTCAGGTCAGTTTAGACTATCTGCAATGCGAGTGTCCTCCAACGTACTGTCAATGCAAAATTGTTTGGGTTCTTCTGTACCAAACAAGTTTTGTTGGCATAAAAAAAGGCACTCAAACTCTTGTATTTTGAATAAAACAGTGGCGGAATCGCCTTTTTTAGCGGAAGGGAGAAGACCAAGTGTGCTGGGGGAAGTGGATGAAAAGGAATACGCCGAAAAATACAAAAGACAGCATTTTTATCTCTGATGACGTCACCCCAGAATGCGCGCTTAGCGATGCATGCTTTGGAAATGCTGGTGGCCGCATTATCAAAACAGCCTACGGCAGAGTGTTTGGTTTTGCTAAGAGCGAGAAGAGGCCTAGAATATCAACATATTGGAGTTGTGTTTTTAAATGGCAAGTAGTGACCTAAGAGAGATTCAACTTCTCGATAAAGTTGAAGAAAATACTAAAACGAGTTATTTAAACAACAGAAATATCTCTGCACCTCCTTCGACCATGATAAAATTTGAAATGTTTAAGTGAATGCCAAGTGATTTCACCCCATTTTGAAAGAAAAGGGGCCAGGCTAGACGTTCTCGAACAGTGGTAAATTATTCTTAAAAACTGTGGTGGAAACGTTCGTAGGTGCCTCTGCGCCACTCGGATCGCCCCCATTTCCACCCTTACTTAGTCTCACCGCCCAATTGGCGGCCATGAGCCGCAGCGAAGGGAAGGAACGGGACGGGGATGTTGGACGGGATGAAGGGGGGAAGGGGGCACTCAGAGATGAGGAGGGACCTGATGTAGAGTAGGACGTTGTGTATTTTTCTAAGTGCCACAAAATATTTATATTGGGAGCTGTCTCCATCCAGAAACCTACCTTAACCTGTAGATTACCTAATAATAATAATATACATGCGTGTGTATCTCGCACATCAAGCATGTGTGTACGCGGCCGTGTGTATGCATGTATGGACAGATCTATTGCTAGTTTAAACCTATCACTAAATTAAAATTTTATGGGGACCAGAACTTCCTGAGAGGGCATTGCCGGCACACGGATAGGGACTGGCCCACTTAACCTAATATCCAATGTTCGCACTTGAGCTTAGTATTGGGCAACCTCTACTATCACCTTTCAAACCGACTGTAGGGTTTATACCTGAGTGTATGTTTTTATATTTTTTATAGATTCCACTCGGAAATCAGGATTCTTCTCTTGGGAACCCGGTAAGAGATATTTCTCGAGAAACCAAACAGAAAAACGTTGGCTTAATGGAGTTAATAAGACACTCAACGAGAGCCTCAAGTCATCAAACGCAGATTAATCATCCGGTCACGGTAAGTACTCTGTTTAGGCTCGTGTTTCATGTACTGAGTGTTGTAATGTGTCCATGCTATTAGAAGAATTCGATGAATTAAACGAGTGTGAACGGAGGTGGATAGATTGAGATACATAATTCACATTTTTACACTTCCGCACACAGTACGTTTGATATATGCCAGGCACATTTTCAAGGGAATTGATTTTCTCTTCTCCCTGCACTAAACGGGAGAATGTATTCTTATAATTCGACATTAGTTCTAGTAATGCGATGTTTAATTCTGCGGTATGTACACTGTTTTTTTTACAAACGACCAACATTCCGAATATTCTTTGCGCAGGGATTTTTTTATTAGTTTTTATTCCATCTCTTTCTGTGCAAATGTAAGTTGGAACTACTGGGGCATCTTGTACCCTAAATAAGTATCATAATCTTAAGTAAGGCTTTCTAATGGCATATGATCTTTTGCACTCGATATAGAAAAGGTCCACTAGCGTATTTATAGTAAAAATAAATAACATTTCCGCAAACTTACTTGAGGAAATATGTAAACGGAATATCTCTCTTTTACCTATGCCAAAATGAAATATATATGCATCAAAGTTTTGCTCATATAATATTAATTTTTAAAAACCATATATGTACTTTCATCTAGGAGCCAGTTTCAACGCCCAAAATAATTGAAATTCGTTTTGAAGAGTTATGTTAATGGTTGATTTTAAATGTGATAGTGCTGCTAATAAGTGGAAATTGGTGCGTGTGAGTCATGTAATACATGTGCATAAACGTCAATTGCAGAATTGTTTAGTCATCATATTTATTATTAATAGATTAAAGGCTTTATGATGGCAGTGCCTAATTAAAAACGCAATAATAAACAATTTTACAAGCCCACGCATTTCTGTCTGTACGCTTAAGAAGATTCACATTTTCACATGAAAATCTGATCAACCTACAAGTAGAGCACAAACCTTGGGGGAGAGAATGTTTTCTTTTGAAGACTCTCATCTCAAAATTTTGAGAAACATGAGAATTGGTAAAAGGTAGAGCTTAACTGACTGCAGTGCGCTACTCTAAATTCCTCTCTAATTATAGCTTCAATAATCCCACTTATCATTCCATCTCAGGCTTTAATGATCATGCGTTAAAAAGGTTGCTCCCAGATGACGCTTTCGCCAGTGCCGTCAGCATTACTCTGTGTATAATAATATCTTTAAATTTAGTTGTAATGAAATGTAGCGTACGTTTTAAAAAGATAAGGCAGGGGCGGCGGGTTAGAAAATGGAATGTAGAAGCATTACATGGTTTGAAAAGGAAAGAATACAAACAGGCGGTAGAGGAAATCATGGAGGATAGTAAAGAGCTAACCACTATCGAAGAAAAATGGGAAAGTATCAAGAAAGGATTGGCTAAAGCCACAAAAGACACTATTGGAACCATTAATGCTAAAAGGACTAGGAAACCATGGATCACGGATGAGATGATTACAAAGATGGATGAGCGGCGAAAATGGAAGAATGTAAATACAGAGTTGGGCAAAATGAAGTACAAAGAGTTAAACAATAAATTGAGGCGGGTAACAAATAAAGCAAAAGAAGCATGGTGGAAGACGCAGTGCGAGGATATGGAAAGTCTGCAGAGGAAAGGTGAAATTGGTGCCCTGTACAGCAAAGTTAAACCTTTATCGGGAAGTAAGAAAGGAAGGTCGATTATAGCAGTTAGAGATAAGGCGGGTAAGAAAATAGTCGACGCAGGAAAGATCCAAAAGAGATGGAAGGAATATATAGAAGAACTGTATAGTAAAGAACTTAGACCAACAAAGTTAGACATTGAAAAAGAAAATGACGTAGAGGAAGACAGCTTAGGTCCAGGCATACTCGACGATGAGATAGGAAGGGCGTTAAGGGAGATGAAACTAAATAAGGCCTTGGGGTTGAATAACAATCCCGCTGAACTATTAAAATGTTTAGGAAAATGTGGGAGGAAGAGGCTATATGGGCTGATTCGTAGAATCTATGAGGAAGGAATCTGGCCGGAAGACTTTGTGAGATCAGTTTTAGTTCCTATTCCGATAAAGGTAAACGCTATATCATGTGAGGACTACAGGACAATAAGTTTGATATCCCACGCAGCTAAAGTTGTTCTCAGGATCATAAACAAAAGGATAGAGAGTAGGGCAAATGGATACTTAGGGGATGATCAGTTTGGGTTTAGGAAGGGGAGAGGTACGCGTGATGCCATTGCAGTAATGAGATTATTAATCGAGAGGAAAAAAGAACACAACCAGGAGGTATTTGCCTGTTTCGTAGATTTCGAAAAAGCGTTAGATAGAGTGAATTGGGAAAAACTAATAAGTATATTGCAGAAAATAGGAATAGATTGGAGGGAAAGGAGGCTAATCCGCAACCTGTACATGTGTCAGACTGCTCAGGTGCGAGTGGGGAACGGGGAGTCCTGATGGGCAGTGTTAGGAAGAGGTGTAAGGCAGGGTTGCCCATTATCACCGTTGTTGTTCAACCTGAATGTAGAGGAAATGATTAAAGAGGCATGGGAAGAACTGGAGGTAGGAATGAAAGTGGGTGGGGAATTCGTAAAATCAGTTAGGTTCGCTGATGACCAAGCTTTAGATTGTCAGTCAGCCAAGGGGCTGCAAGCATTGCTGAGTGAATTGGAAATTCAGTGCGACAGGTATGGGATGAGAATGAATATTAATAAAACAAAGGTAATGCGATTTTCTAGAAAGAAAACGGCTAACCTAAACATTAAAATAGGAGGGCAAAAACTAGAGCAGGTAGAACAGTTTACGTATATGGGAAGTGCTTTGGACCAACACGGTCTATGTAGTAGGGACGTAAGGAGAATAATTGCGCTAGACAACGAGGCTTTCACAAGGAGGAGGGAGTTGATGACAGGGACGTTGAGTGAGGATATTAAGAAAAGACTTCTACTAAGAAGAAAACTTTGATATGGAGCGTGGCTATGTACGGCGCGCAAACGTGGTCATTTAAGCAGGAGGATAGACTTAGACTGGAGGCTTTTGATATGTGGGTGTGGAGAAGAATAGAGGAGGTGAAATGGACAGAGAAGAAAATAAATGAGGAAGTACTTGGTATGGTTGGCGAAGAGAGGGGTTTATTGGGAGAAATCCTTTGGAGGCAGGAAAAGTGGATGAGGGGGGTATTGGCCGGCAATGGGGTGTTGAAGACTGTATTTGAGGGGAGAATGTTAGGCAAACGAGGAAAGGGAAGGAACAGGATAGGGATGTTGGACGGGATGAAGGGAGGAAGAAAGTACTCGGAGATGAAGAGGGACCTGATATAGAGTAGGATGATGGATTTTGTGTTTTGTTAGGAGTCACAAATGTTTTTTTTTAGTAGCTTTGTCCATCCAAAAAATCTACCTAACCGGTAGATTACCTAATAACCATAATAATAAGTGGTGTTTATAAAGTCCCTCTCTTTCCAGCACTCCGAAGGAAGCAATTATATTGTTAGTTCTTTAAGGTAAATGACAGTAATCGGCTGATACTAGAGCTGATTAGGAAGTAATGTTTCAAATGAAGTCTTTTCCCATGTTTGAGATGATTTATTCCTATCAATCATCTCAACTTTAGGATTTATTAGCAACAGGCGCTACGTTTGAAATAAAGCTGCTAACGAAATTATGGAAAAAGAGAAATGATGCAATAATGTATATTTCATTCACGAAGAAAAGAAAAATGTTAAATTTATCTCGGGTGCGTGATACGATAGAAAGCGTAAATTAAAAAGCGTTAACTCTCCCCTTCCTGAACCAGAACTTGCAACAAACCTTTTCTTTAGTTCTTTCTTCATTCTCTGGCATATATTTCTAATCGTACTGGTATTATTTTGCTCATTATGCTATTTTCAGTTTCGACAGTGTCGTTTCCAGCTTTCAACACTTTTTCACATATTTTTACATGATTACTCCATCGTACATGTCAAGTATTCCAGATATAATTTTTCATCTAATCCAAATTTAAATGATTTTCTCACCCTTCTTTCTTGCGTTATCCTTCCATATCTGACGTTACACTTCATTTGCTCTAAATTATTCTCTGAATCCGCATCCATTACCGGGAAACTGCGCTTATATTATATGCTATTCCTTAATCTGGACCTTACAATACTATATTAAAATACAATGCAATACTAATTGATGATATTTATGTGATACCTCAGGCATTTTCGATGCCTGAGGTATCGCATCGCATATCGCATATCGCATTCTATTGTTGCACGTAAACAAAGTGTTCGTCATAAGTGTATCACTTCTGCTATCGAACTCCACGCACCCGCCTTGGTTCCTCAACCTTGCCTCATTCTTCTCTCTCCCGTCGCCCATCACCGTGTCCAATCGCCCATCACCATTAAGTGCTTCACTTGGGGATGCATGAAAATAAATTTTAATTTTTCATATTCACTTCATTCTCCACTCTCCCTATACATGATGGCATGCATGCATGAATAATGACCAAATTTCCCTGGTTCATCCATAACTTCTTTTAGAAATCTTGCACCAGTCTGATGCCGATACCAGGTTTTATATGTACTTCGCTACTTTCTACCGCCATTAAATATTACTATTGCTCCTCGCTGGATCCCTCATGATCCGCTCTATAATAGTATTTCTCCAATAATTCCAGCTATCCTTCCAAATAACTTCGTCAGGTGCTAAAAGTCAGTATTTCTACTCTTCATGTCTCACATTATACATTCTAATTTACCTGCCTTCAGCATCACCTTAGCATTCCAATTCCCTATCCTAGCTTATTCGATCCCCTCTTGTGTTTACTTCTCTGCTGCTTCCGCAAGTGCTGCACGTGATGAAGACCGCGGAAGCCTTGCCTCTCCCGCTGTCAAGCAAGGCACACGGCCCAATGGACGAGACCCCCAGTGGACAGGAACCATTTTATAAATTGTCCAACATAAAACTGTGGGACAAATAATTGCTCTGCGTGCCCATTGCCTTGCTCAGTGATCCTCATTCCCGTCAAACCATCCCTAAGACGACTCCCCCACGTTTTTACGAGACCACTTTCCTGCCGTCTCACTTAGGGGAATCGGTATAATTTATTGGCCATTGAAATCTTCCCACTCCGAGGGACAGGGTTCAAATCCCGGAGTGGCAGGAATTTTTTCCGTTGTTGTCCGATCCTCACTCGCCGCGGCGCTTAGCCACCTCATCTGGAGGGCACTCCGGGTGAGTAACCTGATCGCTTAATGGGACTTAATATTGTGGAGCCCTTGGCTGCACAATATGAAGTCCCATTCCACTTGGCCTATCGCTGTGGTTAGTCTAATGACAGCGCGGGTCTCTCCGCGGTTTTCCTGCTTTCTCTGAACTCATCTATCCCTTATGCTTGGTGGAAGTTAAGTACGTGCGACTGACTTCAGCTGTCAGCTATTGGTGCTCCTCCCAACCGCCTCACTACATTGTGTCTGGCTTCTACCATTCGAATTTTTGAAAACATGCTACCTTTTTCCTATATATTTCCCTTTGTTATTTTTAATTCATCATATATTTTATACTTATTCCATTTTTATTTGATACATTTAGCCGCAGGCATTTCAACCGATTACATCTTGGACTGGTCGCCACATAACGACCATCTACCACCCCCGATTTGGCGCTAAAGTGCAGTCTGAAACGCCTGAGGTCGTCGAAGAAGAGAGCGATGATGATTCGAATACCAATGAAAAAGATCCCGACGAAACCACTGTACGTATGGTTAATTCAGTCGCTAAATGATGAATATAAGACCGCAGAACCAGTTATTTATAATTAGTTTCGATAATTGCCCATTTAATATAATACTTTCCATGGAGCACAATAAAATACTAGTCATTGAGCTATGCAATTGTATAATTTTCATGTTTACTCGTATGTATATGATGCCCTTTTGAGAGAACTGACTATCATATTATACACATTTTGAATTGATCAATTTAGGGGAATGAAATTGAAGAGCAGTCATACGAGGTCTGGCCAAAAAGTATCGCGAATTTTGAATTTCTGCGGGTTACGTACATTTGATTTTTTTGTAGCGTTATGTTGGTACTTACACCTTTCACTTTTGCCTAAAAGTTCAGCCGTTTTGAATGATCATTTAATTGTTGACAGTTGTTTTGCTTGGGCGTGTTTTGGCTTGTCTTCGATTTTTGCCTGTTGTAAAAAATGGATCAAAGAATCTGTATAAAATTTTGTGTGAACAACGAAATTAAGTGAGCGGACGCATTCCAAATGTTGACTGTGGCATATTGAGAAGCCATCTTGGACCGAAGCAACGTTTAACCGTGGTACAAAACGTTCTCGGAGGGCCGAGAAGATGTGAACGACGAAGAGCGTGCCGCACGCCCGAGTACGTCAACAACAAACGAAAACATTGATGAAGTGAAGAAAAAAGTATTGGCTAATCGCCGAATCACCCTTAGAGAAGTTGCTGAGGACCTAAACATATCGATTGGCTCGTGCCACTTGATTTTTATCCATGAATTTTGGCATGACACGGGTCGCCGCGAAATTCGTACCAAAATTACTCAATTTTGACCAAAAAGAGCAACGCATTGGCATTGCTAATGAGGTAATTGAATGAATCTGTCTGCGATGACCCAGATTTGCTCTAGAGGGTCATAACTGGTGACGAATCATGGTTTTATGGTTATGACGTGGAAACTAAAGCTCAATCTTCCCAATGGAAGCTGCAGCACGAGCCAAGACCGAAAAAAGCGCTCAAGTTCGGTCGAATGTGAAAGTTCTGTTTACAGTTTTCAGGGGCATGGTTCATCACGAGTTCTTACCACAAGGTAGAGCGGTAAATAAGGAATATTACCTGCAAGTAATGCGCATGTTGCGAGAAGCAATCCGCCATAAACGCCCGGATTCATGGAAGAACAAAAATTGGCTTTTGCACCATAACAACACCCCTGCTCACACATCGTTACTTGTGCGCGAATTTTTGGCTAAAAACAACACACCAATGATGCCGCAGCCACCTTATTCCTAACATCTGGCCCCCATGAATTTTTCTAGTTTTAGAAACTGAAGAGGCCCATGAAAGGGCGACTGATGCGATAAAGATTGCATATAAGGAGGAGCTGAACAAGATCACAAAAAGTGACTTTTTGAAGTGCTTCAAGGATTGGAAAAAGTGCATAATATCAAATGGGGATTACTTTGAAGGGGACAGAATAGGTATTCATGAATAAATAAATAATGTTTGAAAAAACACAAAAGTCGTGATACTTTTTGAACAGACCTCGTAAATCATTGTTCACATAATTAGTTTATGCATCACATACTTTCCACGCATTCCAGTTTCTCATGTGTCTAAACCAAGTATCCTTCAGGATTAAGCTATATATCTCCTACAGATTTCAAATACTTTTCTCTTCCCGGTGATTTCTTGTTCATACGCTGTACTCCCCTACATCACTACCATCTCGCTTCGCCTACCGTCGCGTTTAACTCTCCAATGGCCATCAAATGTATCTTTCCAGGAACACCTGCAATTATGTTCTCCAAATGATTGTATACCTGGTCGGCTTCCTTCTTCTTATGATTGTCTGGTGGAATGTAGAAATGAACAATGACCAAGTTCGTTGGTTCAACTTTTACCTCCTTTAAAAATAATCCGTTAGTAGCTTGCTCTGTGTTTACTGTACCTCCTCCTATCTTCTTGTTCAATATCACTGCCTCCCTTCTTTGGCTCTTTTCCCCTCCGCTGTATGTTACTTTATACAGGAAAATACTCTCTATTTTTTGTGGTCAATATATGAAGTCGCGGAGGTAGAAAACATTCCCACGGAACTGCTTCAAGTTTAAGAAAAACTCGAAAGGAAGATTTATTATGGATTGATTCACAGCATTTATGAGAGAGAAGTAGGACCAGAAGATTTCGTCATGATTTCCCAGTTCTAAGGATGAAAAAGTTGAGGACTCAATAATATATGAGAACTACAAAATAATTACTTTGATTGATAAGTGGTTCTCAGTAGCATCAATAAGATGATAAAGGCATGGCAAAAGATTACTTCCAAGACGATCAGTTTGGGTCGAGAAAGGCAATAGGCACATGTGATACCATGATGTCATAATTAGGTCATTATTTGAGAAAATATAGGAGAAAATCGGGGTGTATTTTTATGTTTTGTATATTTCGTGAAAAATTTAGGTCAATGAATGATGAACTTTAAATCAATGAATTTATGGCCGAAAATAGGAGTAGATATGAAGATACTACGACTTACCTGTACTCGCTACAAACTGCTCAGGAGCAAGTAAATGGTGGAGAGTTGGGATAGCTATTATTATGATGAGGCTGGCGTGTCCAATATCACCCGTGCTTATGAGGAGGAACTGCACATGAGGAGGAAAGGAGGCATGAGGAAAACTTAGGATTAGAATGAAAGTTGGTGGAAAATTCATAAAATCAGAAATATTCGCGAATGATTTAGCTTTAGTTAGCCAGTCAGCCAAGGTATTTCCGTCATTGCTGGAGCGCACTGGGAATTCAGACTCTTAAGGCATGAGATGAGAGTGAGCTTAAACAGAACAGTGTTGGGGTTTTCGAGAAAGAAGGAATCTAAAATAAATATTAAAAGCGCAGTTCATTAACATGAGCAGGTGGTAACAAGAGCAGAGTTGACCTATTTCCAAAGTGCTTTGGATCCAAATATTCAAAACGGTTGGGACAGAAGGAAGAGTTATTTGAGGAAAGTAGTTTTCAATCGGAGGAGTTAAGTGATTACAGAGTCCTTGATTCAACATGCTGAGAACTGACTCGTCAGAACTCTGATGTGTAGCGTGACATGGTGCGGTGTTGGAACAGAAGAATTAAAGTAAGAGGAAAGGCGAAGATTTGAAGTCCTTTGAAATGTGGATGTGGAAAAGGGCGGAGAAGGTGAAATGGACAGAAGGAAAAAAGAACGAGGATTTGCTAGGCATATTGGAGGGGAAGAGGAGGTTTTTAGGAAAAATCCGAAGGATTCAGGAATGATGGACGCAGGGCATTTTGATCGGCAATGGGATATTGAAGACTCCGGTGGAGGGGAGACCGTTGAGCAAGCGAGGAAGAGTGAGCAGAAGGAGGTAGGCGTGTCGGCCTCAATCAATGTCTTGTTAATTTATGTGGAGAGGAAAGGAACGAAACGAAACATCCTTGTTTCGTTGAATATTTTGTGTCAATCTATAACTGAACTTAAACGGTAGAATATCTAAAATAAGAGGGGGGGAAGAAACTCCAATGGCCGTAATAATTAGTCGCAACTCTCGTCAGACCAATTGTTGTGTTGGTTTAACGGGAACCACGTCAGGGACCAACCACAACCTCTCGACCAGAATACCCTCTGTGGTGGTTTCCGGGAAATTAATCCGCATCAGGGACCACACTCGGCCACACGCACACTATCCCGACTGAAATCCTTCACGAGGCTGTGAGACCCCGTTCAAAAATTTCAGGTGGAGATGGAATCCTTCCCGAGGCTCTGCGGTAGAATATCTCATAATAATGCACATTATTCCGAGTACGTATAATATGATATGATTAATGTTTATTTAAATACATTTAAAACAAATGATACTTGATTTTTTCCTAATGACCTGGTTAAAACTTTGATCTTACCTCAACCATCCTTTAATCACATTCATATGCATAAACAACATGTTTTTCTCACACGAAATGGAAAACTGCTGGCGGCGAAATAATCTCCTGTGAGCATCTCAATTGAATCGCGAGCCTGCTCCTTCTTTCATATTGACTATTTTTATACTTGGTCTGGTCAATGGGCTCATATCTCAATTAGGTTCTTTCTCGAAAGAGTACATCATCCTTTTTTCATATTTTTCCGTGAAATATCATACATTACGATGTTTCACATGACAATCTCTCTCACCATCACTTTTAGTTTCCATAAATCGCCCAAGAACACTTTAATGTTTCCTTCCGTCTATACCAGCGTGACAATAGGCAAAAAATGGAGCCCAAGAAATAAAGCAGGGAGGAATACATTAAACTAATTTATTTTGTTTTCCTAAATATCAAACGAAATTTTTTATATTCTCCATAGTCTACCACTATTAGTCATCCAGCGTTCCTACGCTCTCTATTTATCCTAACAATTATCCTTGGAAACTATTATCTTAATCATAAACTACCATGTTGCTTAATATTTTCTCGTTGAGTTCAGTCGTTTTGCTACCTCATGTGAACTATCTAAAATGACACATATACGGCCGCATTTCACAGTCACCGCACTAAGTGTTTGAAACAATACACGCATGTTATATCTTATACATATGCTTCCAATTCATCCATGCACTCCTCTCTCACGGATTTTTCCATTATAATACTGGAAAGTCAACGTGATATTCTTTGTCGTGGTATTCAGCCATTATTTATTTTGATCAGCCACTCAACAGTTTGATAAATGCTTCCGTCACACTTACTTTGTTCAAGCTTAGGTTTTGAAACGTTGATTAATTGTTCGGTCATCAGTAATTCTCACGATGTTGTCAACTATCAAACAAGTCATATCCACTGTCCATGAATAATAATGCCAGAAAACCAGGAAAAAGGGTATTGGGTCGGTGTGGAGGCTAGTGTACTTACTCCCCACCCTGAGGGCTTGGACTCAAAGCTCGGGTGAAGACAGAAATTTTCATTTGTCTACCGAACACAACTTGGGTGTCATATGGAGAACACTTCAAGCCGGGTATGTTGTCCCTCTGATGACACGTATAACTATGTGACGCCTTGATGTCTTTCATTATAAGTATGCTAATGCCGATGCCAGATTTTTCTCCATACTCTCTAATTCCCTAAACTGCCTACCTTTCCCATGGTGAGAAAAACCACATCCCTCAGTATATCTGCCACCAAGGATAAAGAAATTGAAATATATTAAATAAATTATTTCATTCCTTATATTACCACTACAACAGCTTCATTGCATGTAAACATAATCAAGGGTCAACCTTGTAATACGTGAACTAGACCTTCACAGATGGCATTTAAAAGATAAGACTTACATTAGGGCTCCTATATATATGATGGCACCAAAATAAAGTTTTTTAAAGGGCATCTAATTTCATATCCCCCGCAATAATTCATTACACTTTGTTGCATGTTGAAAACTTAATATGTTAAATCATATGATCATTATTTCTAGATAGAATAAAGATTCACTATTCCCCTGCTGAAAGTTATATTTTTTATCACACCAATTTTTGCAATTTTGAATACATTTTCAGGATTATCAATTCTGGTGACGAACTCTTCCTGTGCTCGTCCACCAGAAATTCTTGTGTGTTGTACGGCTAATTTTACCCAAATTCTGAACAAATAACTTAGTGATAGGCATCCAATCGAAATATTCCTTTTAAAACTAATAAAAAATAAGGATAATAATTTTACCTTTACTAAATGGAAAATTATATTTGGCAATAATAAAATCATGCAGTACAGTTTTGTATCTCCGGATTAAAAACATTTTTGGGCTGGGTACCAAATTCTTCTGGGGATTTCCAAAGAAATATATGTGATAAATTAAAGAAATACATTTTAATTTCATGAAATTCCCCACTATATCATAATTGATAAAGTTGCATGTCGCTCCCTCATACGTAATTATCTTGGATATCGTAATGGAGGTTTTATTAATAGGGGCTTTTTTCTTTTCAGATAAATGAGGCAGCCTGTCTTAACAGAGCGATTTTGGTGCTACTTTCTACGCTGGCCTTATGTTTGCTTGCCTATGCATGCACTTATTTATTCCGTCAACTTAAACGATTCATTCGAAGAATATACCAACGTGAAGCACGTATTTTTATGATGACACAGTGAAACTGGATTTGCTTCAGTATTATAATTGCTTTTAGGCTTTGGTATGATTTGATGTTACTCCGTATATACCATAAGACATTCATTTGAGTGCATCAAGTATGAATGTACGTACAATAATATGATGTGCATGTTATTGGTGTATGTAATGATGTAATAGGGTGTTAACGTAAATTAAAAGAACACAAGTATAATAATTTCCTTGTCCTCTTTCATTTCCATCTCTTCCATTTCTCGCTCCTCATTTCTCCTTCGCTCTTCCGCAACTCCCTTTCTCATAGATTATATTATGATTTCAGGAATTGTTAAAGTGCAGAAATTGAAAGCATTTGCCTTACGGAAATACGTCGATTTAAAAGCGCACATGTCTTTGATCTTACTGTAAATATCTTGCACGGTTTTATGACAGTAATTTTGCACTGCCTTTAAAAATCAAGTGCATAAGACAGCATAAGAAAAAACCACCTATGTATCATGCTATTTTCAGTGAATAACAATTCGAACACATATGGCTATTAATATCAATTCTACATTTTATTTCAATACTGTGAATCCATTTGAGCACGTCAAACATGCGAACATTCAATACGCGTAGTCATTTTTTCATTTCTTAAAAATTCTAAAATATACTGTGTAGCGTTCACACTTCAACTCGTTTGAAATCAGAAGTTTTAAATTTGCAAGCCATTATACTTGAAGTAAGACTTACTGATCCATACTTAAATTATGAATAGGGTCACGACCGTAAAAGGTTAACAGATCTAATGAAACAGACGAATCTTGTCATCGAATTTCCTCTGTCTTCTAGTAAAAGTATTCGCAAGGGTAAACACTTCTCTCCAAAGGAAGAGCAGTTGAATGGGTGGGGCCAGGGAGGTAGGGAGTTCGCACGTTATATAAGCAGATGGGCCAACCTAACTATGTTTACAGGTTATTTTAAATAGTTGGTTCAATTTCACCCATGATGAAGCCATGTTTTCAATACTCATTGCACATCAATTCAACGAAATAATTACCATCAACTCCTCTGGCATAGATGGAGGCCGTTATTTTGTACGCAACTTACCTTGAGCTACACACCCGTAATATGTTTTGCAAAAAAAATTGACGACCAAGTCAGTAAATTTTATTGAATTTCCTACATTTAATGATCAGGCACTATGGAATTGCAAATAAAACCCTACAAGCTAAGCATATCATATAAATTTACATATTTTACTAATTTTATGAGTCATTATTCAAATGATGCTTCAGTTTATAAGCATATATACAATGCTTAACTGAGAATGAAACTGTAAAAATGATACTTAAATTTAAAGTATATAAATGATAACTGACTGAGGATGATTTCAGAGTGTAAACCCGGATTTGAACCCGGATCCCTCGATGTCCGGCGGAGTGCTTTAGCCATTTAAGCTACCCAGGTTCGAATCCAGGTCAAGGCGAATAATTGTTTCATCCTCAAATTGACATCGAAATAATTACCCCACGATCCACCAAAAAGACGTGTGGCAGGGGTTGCACGCACCAGGTGGTAAGGGTCGGTGATTAGGGAGGATATGGGAGAGAAAGGGAAGAGTATTTTTAAATAATCTTGCAAATAACTTGTAAATTACTGTACATGCTGGAGGAAGACTCAATTAAAAAACCAGGTTAATTCCCCTGATAAATGAGTTACTTTTTATACGGAAAAAGGGAATGAAAACGTACCACAACCGGCCTCCACCATGGCAAGACAGGTCATGCAGAATTAAAAAGTAAGATGGGGAAATTCTGCTATCTCATGGACATTCAACTCACAGTCTCTGCCCCTAAAAGTCATAGGTGCCACACACCGCTCTGTGCTGCGGAAGGCTTGAGGCCCCCAGCAGAGTGGTGACTTCAAAAATTACTTATTACGAGGGATGGAAGGTGACGCTTCAAAAGACCAAGGAACAAAAAAAGGCGGGCATCATTGTACTGAGCACTAGTCATTGATTGGCAGTCCCATGCGGTCGCACGGGAAAGGGTTTGACAGCGAAATACAAGAGATCAGTGAAAAGGGCATGCATTTGAGTAGAACTAATTATTCGCTGGACGCTGTGGTTGGCCAGGGGGATTTTCGTTGCCCCTGACCCTCCAGTTGCTCTCCCGTATTGTCCGTGGGAAGAAGAAATCCTTGAGTCTGCTCCTTCTGGCATCTATTTCCCGATTTTTTTATTCATGGTCGAAGCGACCATTGTATGTTGGAGTGCGAATAATTTGCGAGACCTCGGCGCTGAAACATGCGGCTCTGAATGTATTTGGTAAGTTCAACCTTGCATTGAATAGCCTTTGTTCTAATGATTCCCAAACCAACTCTAGAAGCATTTCTGTGAAGCTTTTCGTTTCATCGTAACAGTTTTTAGCGAAACGGGCTACCCTGAGGTAAACCTTCTCAATTTCCGGATTGAGGTCTTTTTCAGTCAGATCGCATACACTGCATGCATACTATATTCTAAACAAGCCTTACAAGAGCGTGGTAACAAGGTTCCTTTACCTTGTAGTCGCCCCTGCCAACAATGCGTCTAATACATCCCAAAATCCCAGTTTTTTATATACTTGCCCGCAGATTTTACGAATGTGGATGCCCCAAGTTAAGTCGTTTGTTATAGCATATAGGTTATCGTGTCAACTACTTCTAGGTCAACTCCAGCTAATTAGCGAACAAATCCCGTTGATCTTTCAAAGAAAATTATCACGCAAAATTTTTTTGGTTTAATGACAATCCCGAATACGTGCACCTTCGAGATGCAATCCAAATCCGTTGCAAGTATTAAATGATTCTCATCTCCAGAAATCTCCCGATAAATCACCGTGTCATCCGCGAGCATCCTAATCTAACTTTTCATTTCGTGGTTCAAATCGTTAACAAAAATCAAGAAAAGCAACGGCCCGATTCCTGATGCATACAAATTTTTGTGTAGTAGCGCACATTCAGCGGACAACTACGTCGCTAGCTACAATCGCGGCATCTCCCGCAGTTTGTTGGAATTCATTCAGAATGATTTACAGGGTTCGTCCGGAAAATAAGTGTACTGAGCTCAGGAAAAAAAAATTATTACACTTTTACATATCTTAAGCTAATATTCCTCAAAATAGGACCCTTGTGAGTCGATACACTTGTTCCAGCGGCGTTCCCATTCCTGGAACGCTCCCGCGAAGGCATCATCGGGAACCTCTCGAAGACACATCGTCACGGCCTCCTTGACAGCGTCCAAAGTCCCGTATCGCTAAAAAAATTTCGCATTATTATCGCTAAAACGTTCTATAAAAAATGTGGACCATTTTTGCAGTGATCCGCAAGTTGTGTCGCGATTTCCAAACGATTGAGTCTTTGATCATCACTGAGCACTTTCGGCACCAACTTTGCACAAATTTTTCGCATCTGTAATTGCTCCCTAATAATCTCGTGCACTATTGTTTTTGGCACATCACACTGCTCTGCTATCATCCGAACACTAAGACGACGATCAGAGTTCAGTACATCGCGAACTTTTCGCACATTTTCGTCGGTGAGTGTCGTTGATGGGCGTCCAGGCCGTGGTTCGTCGTCGACCTCTTCTCTGCCCTCCACGAACATCTTGTGCCACCGAAAGATCATGTTTCTGGACATGGCTGACTCCCCGTAAGCCTGGTTAATCATACCGACAGTTTCGGTAGACGATTTCCCAAGCTTTACCGCAAATTTGATGGAATAACGCTGCTCCAAAAACTTCGGCATCGCGTTCCGTGACGTGGGTCGAGCGTGGAGGTTCGCGTTAACAGAGCTCCTCACTACACCACAGCTCAGAGCCGACTGCCTTTTTCAGCGTCGCTTGCCAACATACCCCCCTCCAATCGCAGCCCGTAAGAGTGCCCTTTCCCCCCAATCCCACTAGCCCATTCCCCCTACCCCCATTCCCACTCCCCCCATTCCCACTCCCTCCATTCCCACTACCCACATTCCCACTCCCCCCATTCCCACTCCCTCCATTCCCACTCCCTCCATTCCCACTCCCCCCATTCCCACTCCCTCCATTCCCACTACCCACATTCCCACTCCCCCCATTCCCACTCCCTCCATTCCCACTCCCTCCATTCCCACTCCCCTCATTCCCACTCTCCCCATTCCCACTCCCATCCCAACACTGCCTCCGTCCAAACGTCATAACTGGATGCCGTCACGTCGTTTTCTCGGTATTTTCAATGGTGACTTCACCGCGTTTCCTCAAATATGTCATTTCATGCGTTGAAAGTAAATCACCACTTCAATGAAAAGCTATGCTGAAAGTAGAGCGGCCACAAGATATTTATATTTTCAAATAAAGGGTTGATTTTCTATATATGAAATAAAGGTATCGAAAGAGTCAGCAATGAAGCGAATAAGTCATGTTCATTGATTATTTAATACCCCATGTTTTCTAGATCAAATTCTGAAAAATATCCGTTGAGAATAAGGCACATCAGCAGCCGGTAGATAGCCCTTTAATACTTGGATTAAATTAATTATTCAAATTGCAATTTATTTTGAAGAGTTATAAATAAAACCCTAGCTCAATTTTATTTTCCCGAATGACGCTTCGGTTTGCAATTAGTTTACTTGGCACATGTCGCATAACTCTCCACATGGACTATAACCTTGACGTAATGGAAGGTCTTATGGGTTATGATGACCCCTAGAGCTGCATTGGAGAGGAAAAATTTATAATTGCTCCTGCTAAGGCCACCTTTCTGAGATGGGGCACAGGGTGACCCTACCAGGGACTAAGTTTACCCTCCATGAACCTCGCAACCCTGCTACTACCCTGATCTTCCCTTCATACATTGACTGCCCTGCATCGAAAGCAGCTAAGTATACTGTTAATAGGGTAGGGTCATAGATTACAGACTACGCGATTAGGCAGATGGACTACAGAAGAAAAAGGAAGAGCGAACACTGAGAGAAGATCTGCTGTTTTGAAGAGAAGAGTAAATTTTAAGAAACTGCGGGAGATACCGTGACGGTAACTTTTAAGTGTGCAATAAAATGCAACTATTTCTGAGCTGGAGAATCATTCGCTTTGGCCGCGATTCGAACCCGGATCTTTCGATGTCCGGCTGAGAGCTTTATCCAGGATAGCTTTCGAGGCTTCCTCTTATTTTCCGAGATTTTAGGGCATTTAAAGGAACATCTTCACTATTCCTCGCAAGCCGCCGTAAGCCTGTGCGACGGGGGTTGTCAGGCCACGAAACATAATTTCACGAAAAACAATTTTTATCGAAGTAACCTGAAAAGGCTCAATTTCATTGGATTTGTCAGGTACATTCAAATTAATTGTAATCACCTTCAACGTATACATATAAGGTACGATACTTATTAATAGGAATAATTATGAATTATATTTCATTATTTGTCATCATTTTTTCTGTAATAAATTTGATGATGGATGGTCACCGACCATCAAAACACGAAAAGGGTATTTTACTAAAAATAATAGACAATAAGAAAGGCTACATGGGCAATTTAAAACGTTATCGGAATGAGATAGAAATAAACGACTGAGTGAATTTTTTGATATTTGTCAATTGACTCTCCTCCTTGTACACGTACTCTTGTTCAGCGATGCCCCAATGTCTTGATCCCATTTCGAAAGTTAGAACCCTTTGGCCCTCAAAATAATCGTCTACCTGATTTGCAATAATTTCTGGGTAGTGGAACATTTTGGCCGACCGCTACGCGGGTCGAGATATAAGTTATCCCCACCAAACTTAAACTCATTTGTCCACTTGGCAACAGCTGAATATGAAGAACCAGAGTCCCCCCGAGTATTCTCAAAGTCGGCAAGAATTTCCTTTTCATTCATAACTTCCTTTACAAAGTATTTAATCGCTGTTCGAATTTCAATTTTTTCCACCTTCTCAGATAGCTAGACGTGAACGAGAACAGAAAATCATCCGCATCACAGATTTCATCCCATAGCACTGACGCGTTAGTTGTTTACTCATAAAGGATTACATATTATTACGCGGGAAACTCGTTTCGAGGGTTCTGACATCTAGTGCCGACTCCGAGAATCTTCAAAACTACCTTGGAACACTTTTATTCAAAAATCTACTTAAGAGTCGTAATACATAATAATCTGAGTGCGCCAGAGTCGTTGTTAAGCTTTGTTATTTCAGATTATATTCTGCACTTCCTGTTTTTGTTTTGTTTGCAGTCATCCTCTCCCGTAGAGCGCATATGATTTTTAGATACTTTCAATCAGGAAATTGCTTCTTTTCTACGCCCTGAGCCATTACTTAATTTTATTGATATTATGTTAGAATAATAGGGGTAATAGGGTAGTGAAGATAGAATTCAACGTAAGACTACTCCCAAACGTTAACCGACCAGCTGTTTCGATGAAATTATTCCACCATGCAAGCGGGCACACTGATGGATTATTGGTCACCCTCCCTAATATTTTAGCTTTTACATAAAAAATATTGATTGACAAAATGTGCAGTTTCTGAATGTGACTTGTAATCTTACCGTAAGTGTGCCACCAAGAAGTAGTATCAGGAGCAATAAAAAATCCTACAGAATAAAAAAGAAAATATCCTTTTGGCGGGGGATGAAATCCTTCGACATGTGGTACTATTGTCCAGGGCAAGAGTTGAAACTGTGACCACATTTTCTTCTTACTCTCGAGAAAAACTTAAGCCTCCATTTTCATTTCATTCTACAGCAAATAAAATGGTCACAAGTGAAATATTATCCCTGGTGACACGAATTGGTGAACAATTTCAAACTCAATGTGGTTTTGGTTACTTTCCTTATAGTGTCGTCGATAATAATGGCTAGATTGGAACCCTCCGTCATATCACGTCCCCATCAAGATCTTTCGGCGATGGGCTTCCAAGGTGTCGTGAACCCTGCTCTAACCTTTTCTTCATTGAGTGATTCTAGTCATTTGGCTGAGAAGAGAATTGACAAGCTGGAGTCGAGGAAGGTGGAGTCGTTTCATGCGATTGCTTAAGATGAACCAGCGCTGGACTACGAACAACTCCATGTGCTCGGTCATAATCAAAATCTGTTGTCGCACCTCCAGGAAGTTGTAAGTGTACGCCCATGATAGTAATCGTTCATAGAATCTTTTTGAGTGAAATTGCCTGGTGAAACACATTTTGGAAAGTAGTAATATATGGTGCTTTCGCCTCCTGTTCCTCTCGGGTATTTCACCGGGGTGTCTCCATTCTGCAAGAATGAAGACAACCGACAAAAGACCCGAGAAGAATTACTACACTTGAAACGTTTCATAGAAATTATCGCCTTAACTTGTTTTCTGTGCTGAAATTAAGGAGTGAACATAATTTCTCAACAATTCACACATTAATATTATTTTTAGGTAATCTTCCGGTCAAGGTAGGATTTTGGATGGACACAGCTACTAAATAAAGCATTTTGTGACTCCTAACAAAACACAACATCCTGCATCCTACTCTATATCAGGTCCCTCTTCATCTCCGAGTACTTTCTTCCTCCCTTCATCCCGTCCAACATCCCTATCCTGTTCCTTCCCTTTCCTCGCTTGCCTAATATTCTCCCCTCATTACAGTCTTCAACATCCTACTGCCGGCCAATAACCCCTTCATCCACTATTCCTGCCTCAAAAGGGTTTCGCCCAACAAACCCCTCTCTTCGCCCACCATACCAAGGACTTCCTTATTTGTTTTCTTCCATGTCCATTTCACATTCTCCATTCTTATCCACACCCACATTTCAAAAGCCTACAGTCTACGTCTATCCTCCTGCTTCAATGACCACGTATCCGCTCCGTACATGGCTACTCTCCATATCAAAGTTTTTACGAGTCTTTTCTTAATATCCTTGCTCAACGTCCCTCTCATCAACTCCCTCCTCCTTGTGAAAGCCTCTTTGCCTAGCGCAATTCTTCTCCTTTCGTCCCAACTACTTTGACCGTGTTGGTCCAAAACACTACCGAGATACGTAAACTGTTCTACCTGCTCTAGTTTTTGCCCTCCTATTTTAATGTTAAGCTTAGCCTTTTTCTTTCTAGAAAATCGCATAACCTTGGTTTTGTTAATATTGGTTCGCATCCCATACCTGTCGCACTGAATTGCCAATTCACTCAGCAATGCTTGCCACCCCTTGGCTGACTGACAAACTCAAGCTTGGTCATCAGCGAACCTAACTGATTTTACGAATTCCCAGCCCACTTCCATTCCTACCCCCAGTTCTTCCCATGCCTCTTTAATCATTTCCTCTACATACAGGTTGAACAGCACCGGTGATAATGGGCAACCCTGCCTTACACCTCTTCCTAACACTGCCCATCCGGACTCCCCGTTCCCCACTCGCACCTGAGCAGTCTGACACATGTACAGGTTACGGAATAGCCTCCTTTCCGTCCAATCTATTCCTATTTTCTGCATTATATTCATTAGTTTTTCCCAATTCACTCTATCAGACGCTTTTTCGGAATCTACGAAACAGGCAAATACCACTTGCTGGATTCTATATTCCTCTCGATTAATAATCTCATTATTGCAATGGCATCACGCGTACCTCTCCCCTTTCTAAACCCAAACCAATCATCCCCTAAGTAATCATTTACCCTACTCTCAATCCTTTTGTTTATTATCCTGAGAACAACTTTACCTGCGTGGGATATCAAACTTATTGTCCTGTAGTCCTCACATGATGTATCCTCTACCTTTTTCGGAACAGGAACTAAATCTAATCTCACCAAGTCTTCCGTCCAGATTATTTCCTCATAGATACTACGAATCAGCCCATATAGCCTCCTCCTCCCAAATTTTCCTAAACATTTTAATAGTTCAGCGGGAATGTTATCCACCCCCACGGTCTTATTTAGTTTCAACTCCCTTAATGCCTTTCCTCTCTCATCTTGTAGTATGCCTGGACCTAAGCTATCTACGTCTTGTCCTTATTCTATATCTAACTTTATTGGTTCAAGCTCTTTACTATATAGTTCTTCTATATATTCCTTCCATCTCTTTTGTATCTTTCCTGTGTCGACTATTTTCTTACTCGCCTTATCTCTAACTGCTATCATCGACCTTCCTTTCTTACTTCCCGATAACGATTTAACTTTGCTGTACAGCGCACCAATTTCACCCTTTCTCTGCAAACTTTCCATATCCTCGCACTGCGTCTTCCACAATGCTTCTTTTGCTTTACTAGTTGCCCCCCTAAATTTATTGTTTATTTCTTTGTCCTTGATTTTGCCTAATTTTGTAATTACATTCTTCTATTTTCGCCGCTCATCCATCTTTGTAATCATCTCATCCGTGATCCATGGTTTCCTAGTCCTTTTAGCGTTAACGGTTCCAATAGTGCCTTTTGCGGCTTTAGACATCCCTTCCTTGATACTTTCCCATTTTTCTTCGATAGTGGTTAGCTCTTTACCATCCTCCATGATTTCCTCTACCGCCTGAAGATACGCAGAGAGGTTAAAAACAAACCAAGAATATATATTACTGGCGTTAACTCGAACCTATCTGAAGACGACATACTGAAGTGTATCAGGAAACAAAACGACCTATTGGATAGGTGCCATCTTAAGCTAAGTTCGGGAAACGTGGAAGTACAAGAGTAAACTGTGTCATTGAGGTAGACTGTGAAACTAGGAAAACCTTTAACAACTTAAAAAGGGTCTATATCGGTTATGACTCACATAAAGTAAGTGATTGCATCAAAATCACTCAATGTTTTAAATGCCAAAAGTTCGGCCACATTTCGAAGAACTGCAATGCAGCAAACTCTGTGTGTGCCCATTGCTCCGAGGAGCACACAACTAAGGAATGCAAGAAGAATGAAGGAACACCCACCTGTGCAAATTGTAAATTAGTCAAGATCGAAGACTGCAACCATAAGGCGTGAGTTTTAAATGCGGTATATATCAAAGAAGGCTGCGGAACTTGATAGAGACCATAGACTATGGAGGCCTTAAATCGACACAAGTCCATCTACAAGGTGCAAAGACGCCAACAGACGAACTAAGAGTAGTAAAGGAGCAGATTAATTTAGACATTTGCCTTGCTCAAGAACCATATACGCTCAAAACACCTAACAGTCATTGTATTATTCCAGGACAGGGCCTTAAAACGAGAATTTATGCCTAACAGGTCAATAATAGAGTATATGCGGCTATTATTGTGTTCAATGAAGACCTTGATATTTTGGAAATTACTAACTTTACGAATCAGTATATCGTTGTTGCAGAAGTGAGATCTCTCTTAGAATCTTTTATCTTGGTCAGTGCTTACTTCCCGCCAAGCCGCGACATTATTCCTTCGCAAATTTGTTCAATAATAGATCATTTAAAGGAGAAAAAATTGATTATATCTATGGATTCTAACGCCAAGAGTGAAACTTGGTTTAGTTCAACATCTGACGCTAGGGGAAACCTCCTAGAAGAATTTATCTCTTCGACCAACTTGTTTATATTAAACCGACCTGGCGAACCGGAAACTTTTTATAGTCTAAACGGTACATCTAATATCGATCTAACTTTAATAAGTGCCCCACTTCTTAGAAAGATTAATGAGTGGAAGGCTATCCTGATCAAGTGATCAGGATGGCCTTCCACTCATTAATTAACTTAATAACAAGTGATCTTAGGCTACTACTGATAAAAATTAAGGATGGAAAACAGATATCGACACCACAAAGCAGATTCAACTTTGATAGCGTGAATTGGGAAAAATTCAATGTTAGCTTCTTAAAAAAATGAGTTCGTATTGATAGACATTTACTTTGGATTCCCCTTCAAAACACATCGATGAGCGCATTTCTAACTGAACTTGTGCCATGAACGACACGATTATGGAAAACACTCCGGTTTACATCAAGCTCGATAATCAACACCCTTGGTGGACTAAACTAAACTAGAACGTATGAAAGAAGTCGTATACAAACTTCGCAAAGACTACCAAAAGTGTAACTCTCAGGATAAAAATATCTTTTGTTATAGATATAAAACCAAGGTAAAGGGATATAAGTTCAAGATCAATGAATCCAAACGTAAACATTGGGAAATATTTAGCTCAAGAAATCCTAACAACAATGCTTGGGGATTCGTCTACAAACTATTTGCTGAAAAAGTTAAACTACCCGCGATACTTGGAACTTCTATCCTTGAGGACGGTAGCATACCTCTTGCAGAAGAAAAAATTAAATTTATCATTAAACACCTTATTGCACGACGATACTGCTGACAATTACGAGCAATCGATCATTAGGGAGGAGTCACTAATCATGCCGGACACCCCAGACATGGAACCGTTCAACGAGGACGAAGTATCATTAGCGGTCCAACAAATCAAACCCAAGAAGGCACCTAGACACGACCAGATACATGGGATGATATTAAAAAAACTAGCCGGAAACCTGGTCAAATTCATTGCAAACAGCTTTAATGATTGTCTTATGCTTTCCTATTTCCCAGACTCATGGAAAATCGGAACCTTGCATACCATCTTAAAATCTAAGGAAAAAGATCCATCTGAACCTTCCTCATTCAGGCCAATCACACTGCTTCCGGATCTGGGCAAAACATTTGAAAGAGCTATCAAGGGCTATTTTCGACAACATGCTCTACCACCCTAACCAGTATGGATTTAGGAGAGGGAGAGGCACATCGGATGCCATTCACCATCTTTTACGGTTAATCGACAATCAAAGTAAATATACCATCGTAATCTTTATCGACATCAAAGACCCTAAAGATCCCAGCTAATCTAATAAAGCTTCTGATCAGCTATTTTAATAATAGAGAGGTCAGATACTCCACGCAAACAACAAAAACAAGCAAGATTTTAACAAGAGGCTGTCCACAGGGGTCGGTTCTTGGTCCACTATTCTGGAATCTTATAACCAACCAGGTACTCAGAAGAGACTTCCCTATTGGGTGCGAGTTCATTGCCTTCGCAGACGATATGGCCCTGACTATAGAAGCAAGCACCAGAGCCAAAATGGAACCCATGACTGCGGAATGTATGTACATAATTGAAAACTGGGCAACTGAGAACAAATTAACGATATCGACTGCTAAAACACTAACTAACTATGCTAACATGATCTTCGGAAGCAAGATGGCTCGGAACCCTACTGTGAAAATTTATGATAAAAACATAAAAATGGCTTACGTATTTAAATACCTCGAAATTATGTTAGACGAGAAATAATCCTACCAAGCCCACATTAACTACACCACCAATAAAAGAAAGAAAATTTTTCAGGCAGCTCGGAGATACTGCAGGTTTAATTTCGGCACCGACTCCTTAATAACCATCTACAAAGGAGTAACAATTCCCATCGCCACCTATGGCTGCGATATTTGGGTTCATAAGATAGAATACACCATAAACTAAAAGAAGCTCAAAGGCCCTGCCTGTTATCAATATGTAGGGGCTACTCTACGGTCAGCACTGATGCGTTGTGTATAATTTGCGGGCTACCACCCTTAAAATACGAGATCCTGGAAATAAATGCTGTAATCAAATTAAAATCTGGACAAAGGGCTAAACTTTCAATCTTGAACTTGATGAAAATCGATACATAAGGAAAAACGTCTTAAAAAGAGACTGAGGGAAGAATCCATCATTCAGTGGCAATCTGACAGGGATAACAGATACTCAAGCTCATACACAAAGGACCATTTCCCTGTTATTTGCGATAGATTAAAACTAAAAACCAACCTTTCACATAAATCTGCCCAAATGCTATCAGGCCATGGAAAATTTTCAAATTACCTTCATAAAATTGGGAAATCGAGAACTAACCTCTGTGATATCTGCTTAACAGAGGAAACCGCCAAACACAGAATTGAAGAAATGTATCCGTTATGAAAGAACAAGGCTAGAAATATGGCATAACATGGCGGTGAAGAAAATTAAATTGCGCGTAATAGTATTATTATGTTTAAATACCAATTGTAAATTCCTATTTGATTTCGTCACATAAGTGGTAATTAAGTATTTACCAGGCACATCTAATACATTTTACTGTCAGTGTAAATTTTCCTATTTAAAGTGCTCTACAACTAGGTGAAAAATCAAAATATGTCATACATTCACGAGACAAACTATTTTTATCCTTATATATTATGTTGTATGTTTCTGTACTTGTGCTGATTATTGTGAAAATATGTACTAATTGTACTTGAAGTGCCTAAGTTTTAATGTTTTGTTTACTCTGTGAATGGTTAAGTGTGTGATTTCAAATGTATCATTATGTATCTATTGAATACTTGAAAGTTTATGTAAATAACTGTTGAAAAATCTCATATCGGATAGCTTAGGCGATTGAAGACAAAAGAAGAATTTCAGCGTGAGCAGGTATCCCCTCAATCAACATACAGCAGTGTTGTACAACTATGTATGTTGCTGGTGGAATAAACAAGGAAGGGTTGGTTAGGATGTCTCTACTCCTACCACACCCTTTAAAAAAACACTCCAGAAGCCTCAGTTCACTAAATTTTAAGTTTTGGTTTTCATATCAATAGCAAAATTAGTTCATGCTGTAATTATATAGACTTTGGATTTTTCACATCCATTGGGTCCAAAAACGAAATCTAAGTTGAAACGACGGCTTCAGCAATCACCTCATCGATATGATTGGCTGAAAAATATCAACATTCACCACTAAGAGCCACGCGTACATACAAGCGATCAAGGCCGAGAATTTAACAAGAAAGGGTACAGCTTTCACAACAATATAGCTTTCTTCTGCGGGAAAATATCCAAGCGTCAACAAGCTGATGACGTACCTCCTCCTTATTGATAAATGTAGTTCTGAGAAGGCTTGTGACACAGTCAAAACAGTGAGCAAACGGAGATTCCGCGACTCGAGATATTGTTTTTGTGTGGCGTGAGGCAGCTAAGCATCTAAAAAAAAATGCTAGGCGTAATCTTGGTGTAAAATATAAATATGTTTAGTCATATTTATTCGGTGCATTAAATGCCGTGCTATAGGACGTTTTACGGTTCCCAGATTAGTATTGTTTGATAAAACGTTGGATCTATAACTTCTGGAAACGTTGATATAAAAATAGAATCACCCTGCCTAGAGGCACAATTTTGATCTGCCGCCGTGCCCACGAATGGCCAAAAGGGTGGATGCACCTACAGATCTCAATCTTGACGCCTGTGTGGTTCACCCCACGAGAGAGTTCATCCCGTCCAACCAACTCCCAAGGAGCGCATTGTCTATCGCATCTCCTCCTCCCTTTCACCAAGGGCAACTCAATTTCTTGAACTTCGTGGATTGAAAAACTCTTTATCGTACCCAAGTTTTGCGTCTTCAATATAAAATGACTATCTGAAACAATTGGTCTTCATCAGAGTAATTATTGAAGATGAAAGTAATTAAAGTAAAAAGTTACCAGTTAGTGGAAACAATTATTTTCCCAAAGGCTAATCGATCCCTTTAATTTTTTTTCATTGTCATTCACAATGGGGCACACATAACTAGGTAGTAATACGTTACCTTAAGTGATGTTGCTCCAAGATTAGGAAATGTATGATGTGTCGTGGTTTAACGATGAGTCTCTGGATTATCATTATATTTCAAATTGAAATCCTTTTTGGACATTTTCTTCGTTCGAGCACAATTCCTTAGCTGATAAAGGGTGCATATCTATCAGTAAATAAACCACGGGACTCAACTGTAAGGCTGCCTCGAAGTATTTCTGAGCCAAGATCTCACACTCTCTTCCATGTGCCAAATCTTCATTTCCTAAATTCCCAAAAATAAATTAATTTCTCTAAATTTGCACTACACATATGCGGGAGCTTGTCACAAATCAGTCTCGGCCACTAACTTGGCGTTGGTCCGTTGCCCCGATGCGTCAGCTGAATTAATTCAATTTCTAAAGTTAATACACTGGAATTGAATAGTTCCTAAATTTACTCAACATTTTTCTACTTGTGCGCAATTAACGGCACCTTAGACATTCTGCTCGGAGTTAAAGCAAAGGATTTGAGCAAAATGAAAGAGGCACGAGACCAATGAATCGTGCGGTGACGAATGGTGATAACTCCTCACAAATAAAAGGTGACGTTTTATGCGCCAAAGGCGTTGCCACAATGCGTTTTCACGCATCGGGGCAACGGACCAACGCATCGGCCACAACAGGAAGTCTTAGTGGCCAAGAAAAGCAAATCATTCGGAGCTAACACCTTCGGTGGTAAGTGTAGGTAGGCCTTCGTCTGCCTATTATTTTCAAACAAGGTTTTCCCCGGAAATCCCCCCTTTCCCTTCCCTCGGATTCCCACCCAAGCTCTCTCCTCCCACCACTTCCGTGTGCATACATCAAAATGGACAAGCCCAATATCTGAAATATTTTAATGAACGTCACAGCAAAATTTATTAAGAATTTAAAATTAAAATGACTAATTTTATGGTCTGAAGGCATTAAGGGACTATAATTATATCAGACGTAGCGTAGGTGAGGTACGATCCATCATTAACGCTGATTCCACTCTCAGATTGATGATGGAGGAGTACGAAAAACACCCTCCCAAAAAAATCAAATTTTTTGGCTTCTCAGCTAGAATAACATTCGTTTAACATTTTCAAAAGACTTCTGCATTTTATTGTATTATACGATCGAGATGGCGCGGTGGCTATCGTACTGGCTTCCCACCCAGAGGGTTCAAATCCCGGCGGCGTCGAATATTTTTCAGTGGTATCCCGATCCCTACTTTGAGGTACTTTGTGGAGGGTACTTTGAGTGAGTACGTAGTTCGCGAGTTCGTGGGCACGGCGGCAGATCAAAATTGTGCCTCTAGGCAGGGTGATTCTATTTTTATATCAACGTTTCCAGAAGTTATAGATCCAACGTTTTATCAAACAATACTAATCTGGGAACCGTAAAACGTCCTATAGCACGGCATTTAATGCACCGAATAAATATGACTAAACATATTTATATTTTACACCAAGATTACGCCTAGCATTTTTTTTTAGATGCTTAGCTGCCTCACGCCACACAAAAACAATATCTCGAGTCGCGGAATCTCCGTTTGCTCACTGTTTTGACTGTGTCACAAGCCTTCTCAGAACTACATTTATCAATAAGGAGGAGGTACGTCATCAGCTTGTTGACGCTTGGATATTTTCCCGCAGAAGAAAGCTATATTGTTGTGAAAGCTGTACCCTTTCTTGTTAAATTCTCGGCCTTGATCGCTTGTATGTACGCGTGGCTCTTAGTGGTGAATGTTGATATTTTTCAGCCAATCATATCGATGAGGTGATTGCTGAAGCCGTCGTTTCAACTTAGATTTCGTTTTTGGACCCAATGGATGTGAAAAATCCAAAGTCTATATAATTACAGCATGAACTAATTTTGCTATTGATATGAAAACCAAAACTTAAAATTTAGTGAACTGAGGCTTCTGGAGTGTTTTTTTAAAGGGTGTGGTAGGAGTAGAGACATCCTAACCAACCCTTCCTTGTTTATTCCACCAGCAACATACATAGTTGTACAACACTGCTGTATGTTGATTGAGGGGATACCTGCTCACGCTGAAATTCTTCTTTTGTCTTCAATCGCCTAAGCTATCCGATATGAGATTTTTCAACAGTTATTTACATAAACTTTCAAGTATTCAATAGATACATAATGATACATTTGAAATCACACACTTAACCATTCACAGAGTAAACAAAACATTAAAACTTAGGCACTTCAAGTACAATTAGTACATATTTTCACAATAATCAGCACAAGTACAGAAACATACAACATAATATATAAGGATAAAAATAGTTTGTCTCGTGAATGTATGACATATTTTGATTTTTCACCTAGTTGTAGAGCACTTTAAATAGGAAAATTTACACTGACAGTAAAATGTATTAGATGTGCCTGGTAAATACTTAATTACCACTTATGTGACGAAATCAAATAGGAATTTACAATTGGTATTTAAACATAATAATACTATTACGCGCAATTTAATTTTCTTCACCGCCATGTTATGCCATATTTCTAGCCTTGTTCTTTCATAACGGATACATTTCTTCAATTCTGTGTTTGGCGGTTTCCTCTGTTAAGCAGATATCACAGAGGTTAGTTCTCGATTTCCCAATTTTATGAAGGTAATTTGAAAATTTTCCATGGCCTGATAGCATTTGGGCAGATTTATGTGAAAGGTTGGTTTTTAGTTTTAATCTATCGCAAATAACAGGGAAATGGTCCTTTGTGTATGAGCTTGAGTATCTGTTATCCCTGTCAGATTGCCACTGAATGATGGATTCTTCCCTCAGTCTCTTTTTAAGACGTTTTTCCTTATGTATCGATTTTCATCAAGTTCAAGATTGAAAGTTTAGCCCTTTGTCCAGATTTTAATTTGATTACAGCATTTATTTCCAGGATCTCGTATTTTAAGGGTGGTAGCCCGCAAATTATACACAACGCATCAGTGCTGACCGTAGAGTAGCCCCTACATATTGATAACAGGCAGGGCCTTTGAGCTTCTTTTAGTTTATGGTGTATTCTATCTTATGAACCCAAATATCGCAGCCATAGGTGGCGATGGGAATTGTTACTCCTTTGTAGATGGTTATTAAGGAGTCGGTGCCGAAATTAAACCTGCAGTATCTCCGAGCTGCCTGAAAAATTTTCTTTCTTTTATTGGTGGTGTAGTTAATGTGGGCTTGGTAGGATTATTTCTCGTCTAACATAATTTCGAGGTATTTAAATACGTAAGCCATTTTTATGTTTTTATCATAAATTTTCACAGTAGGGTTCCGAGCCATCTTGCTTCCGAAGATCATGTTAGCATAGTTAGTTAGTGTTTTAGCAGTCGATATCGTTAATTTGTTCTCAGTTGCCCAGTTTTCAATTATGTACATACATTCCGCAGTCATGGGTTCCATTTTGGCTCTGGTGCTTGCTTCTATAGTCAGGGCCATATCGTCTGCGAAGGCAATGAACTCGCACCCAATAGGGAAGTCTCTTCTGAGTACCTGGTTGGTTATAAGATTCCAGAATAGTGGACCAAGAACCGACCCCTGTGGACAGCCTCTTGTTAAAATCTTGCTTGTTTTTGTTGTTTGCGTGGAGTATCTGACCTCTCTATTATTAAAATAGCTGATCAGAAGCTTTATTAGATTAGCTGGGATCTTTAGGGTCTTTGATGTCGATAAAGATTACGATGGTATATTTACTTTGATTGTCGATTAACCGTAAAAGATGGTGAATGGCATCCGATGTGCCTCTCCCTCTCCTAAATCCATACTGGTTAGGGTGGTAGAGCATGTTGTCGAAAATAGCCCTTGATAGCTCTTTCAAATGTTTTGCCCAGATCCGGAAGCAGTGTGATTGGCCTGAATGAGGAAGGTTCAGATGGATCTTTTTCCTTAGATTTTAAGATGGTATGCAAGGTTCCGATTTTCCATGAGTCTGGGAAATAGGAAAGCATAAGACAATCATTAAAGCTGTTTGCAATGAATTTGACCAGGTTTCCGGCTAGTTTTTTTAATATCATCCCATGTATCTGGTCGTGTCTAGGTGCCTTCTTGGGTTTGATTTGTTGGACCGCTAATGATACTTCGTCCTCGTTGAACGGTTCCATGTCTGGGGTGTCCGGCATGATTAGTGACTCCTCCCTAATGATCGATTGCTCGTAATTGTCAGCAGTATCGTCGTGCAATAAGGTGTTTAATGATAAATTTAATTTTTTCTTCTGCAAGAGGTATGCTACCGTCCTCAAGGATAGAAGTTCCAAGTATCGCGGGTAGTTTAACTTTTTCAGCAAATAGTTTGTAGACGAATCCCCAAGCATTGTTGTTAGGATTTCTTGAGCTAAATATTTCCCAATGTTTACGTTTGGATTCATTGATCTTGAACTTATATCCCTTTACCTTGGTTTTATATCTATAACAAAAGATATTTTTATCCTGAGAGTTACACTTTTGGTAGTCTTTGCGAAGTTTGTATACGACTTCTTTCATACGTTCTAGTTTAGTTTAGTCCACCAAGGGTGTTGATTATCGAGCTTGATGTAAACCGGAGTGTTTTCCATAATCGTGTCGTTCATGGCACAAGTTCAGTTAGAAATGCGCTCATCGATGTGTTTTGAAGGGGAATCCAAAGTAAATGTCTATCAATACGAACTCATTTTTTTAAGAAGCTAACATTGAATTTTTCCCAATTCACGCTATCAAAGTTGAATCTGCTTTGTGGTGTCGATATCTGTTTTCCATCCTTAATTTTTATCAGTAGTAGCCTAAGATCACTTGTTATTAAGTTAATTAATGAGTGGAAGGCCATCCTGATCACTTGATCAGGATAGCCTTCCACTCATTAATCTTTCTAAGAAGTGGGGCACTTATTAAAGTTAGATCGATATTAGATGTACCGTTTAGACTATAAAAAGTTTCCGGTTCGCCAGGTCGGTTTAATATAAACAAGTTGGTCGAAGAGATAAATTCTTCTAGGAGGTTTCCCCTAGCGTCAGATGTTGAACTAAACCAAGTTTCACTCTTGGCGTTAGAATCCATAGATATAATCAATTTTTTCTCCTTTAAATGATCTATTATTGAACAAATTTGCGAAGGAATAATGTCGCGGCTTGGCGGGAAGTAAGCACTGACCAAGATAAAAGATTCTAAGAGAGATCTCACTTCTGCAACAACGATATACTGATTCGTAAAGTTAGTAATTTCCAAAATATCAAGGTCTTCATTGAACACAATAATAGCCGCATATACTCTATTATTGACCTGTTAGGCATAAATTCTCGTTTTAAGGCCCTGTCCTGGAATAATACAATGACTGTTAGGTGTTTTGAGCGTATATGGTTCTTGAGCAAGGCAAATGTCTAAATTAATCTGCTCCTTTACTACTCTTAGTTCGTCTGTTGGCGTCTTTGCACCTTGTAGATGGACTTGTGTCGATTTAAGGCCTCCATAGTCTATGGTCTCTATCAAGTTCCGCAGCCTTCTTTGATATATACCGCATTTAAAACTCACGCCTTATGGTTGCAGTCTTCGATCTTGACTAATTTACAATTTGCACAGGTGGGTGTTCCTTCATTCTTCTTGCATTCCTTAGTTGTGTGCTCCTCGGAGCAATGGGCACACACAGAGTTTGCTGCATTGCAGTTCTTCGAAATGTGGCCGAACTTTTGGCATTTAAAACATTGAGTGATTTTGATGCAATCACTTACTTTATGTGAGTCATAACCGATATAGACCCTTTTTAAGTTGTTAAAGGTTTTCCTAGTTTCACAGTCTACCTCAATGACACAGTTTACTCTTGTACTTCCACGTTTCCCGAACTTAGCTTAAGATGGCACCTATCCAATAGGTCGTTTTGTTTCCTGATACACTTCAGTATGTCGTCTTCAGATAGGTTCGAGTTAACGCCAGTAATATATATTCTTGGTTTGTTTTTAACCTCTCTGCGTATCTTCAGGCGGTAGAGGAAATCATGGAGGATGGTAAAGAGCTAACCACTATCGAAGAAAAATGGGAAAGTATCAAGGAAGGGATGTCTAAAGCCGCAAAAGGCACTATTGGAACCGTTAACGCTAAAAGGACTAGGAAACCATGGATCACGGATGAGATGATTACAAAGATGGATGAGCGGCGAAAATAGAAGAATGTAATTACAAAATTAGGCAAAATCAAGGACAAAGAAATAAACAATAAATTTAGGGGGGCAACTAGTAAAGCAAAAGAAGCATTGTGGAAGACGCAGTGCGAGGATATGGAAAGTTTGCAGAGAAAGGGTGAAATTGGTGCGCTGTACAGCAAAGTTAAATCGTTATCGGGAAGTAAGAAAGGAAGGTCGATGATAGCAGTTAGAGATAAGGCGAGTAAGAAAATAGTCGACACAGGAAAGATACAAAAGAGATGGAAGGAATATATAGAAGAACTATATAGTAAAGAGCTTGAACCAATAAAGTTAGATATAGAATAAGGACAAGACGTAGATAGCTTAGGTCCAGGCATACTACAAGATGAGAGAGGAAAGGCATTAAGGGAGTTGAAACTAAATAAGACCGTGGGGGTGGATAACATTCCCGCTGAACTATTAAAATGTTTAGGAAAATTTGGGAGGAGGAGGCTATATGGGCTGATTCGTAGTATCTATGAGGAAATAATCTGGACGGAAGACTTGGTGAGATTAGATTTAGTTCCTGTTCCGAAAAAGGTAGAGGATACATCATGTGAGGACTACAGGACAATAAGTTTGATATCCCACGCAGGTAAAGTTGTTCTCAGGATAATAAACAAAAGGATTGAGAGTAGGGTAAATGATTACTTAGGGGATGATTGGTTTGGGTTTAGAAAGGGGAGAGGTACGCGTGATGCCATTGCAATAATGAGATTATTAATCGAGAGGAATATAGAATCCAGCAAGTGGTATTTGCCTGTTTCGTAGATTCCGAAAAAGCGTCTGATAGAGTGAATTGGGAAAAACTAATGAATATAATGCAGAAAATAGGAATAGATTGGACGGAAAGGAGGCTATTCCGTAACCTGTACATGTGTCAGACTGCTCAGGTGCGAGTGGGGAACGGGGAGTCCGGATGGGCAGTGTTAGGAAGAGGTGTAAGGCAGGGTTGCCCATTATCACCGGTGCTGTTCAACCTGTATGTAGAGGAAATGATTAAAGAGGCATGGGAAGAACTGGGGGTAGGAATGGAAGTGGGCTGGGAATTCGTAAAATCAGTTAGGTTCGCTGATGACCAAGCTTGAGTTTGTCAGTCAGCCAAGGGGTGGCAAGCATTGCTGAGTGAATTGGCAATTCAGTGCGACAGGTATGGGATGCGAACCAATATTAACAAAACCAAGGTTATGCGATTTTCTAGAAAGAAAAAGGCTAAGCTTAACATTAAAATAGGAGGGCAAAAACTAGAGCAGGTAGAACAGTTTACGTATCTCGGTAGTGTTTTGGACCAACACGGTCAAAGTAGTTGGGACGAAAGGAGAAGAATTGCGCTAGGCAAAGAGGCTTTCACAAGGAGGAGGGAGTTGATGAGAGGGACGTTGAGCAAGGATATTAAGAAAAGACTCGTAAAAACTTTGATATGGAGAGTAGCCATGTACGGAGCGGATACGTGGTCATTGAAGCAGGAGGATAGACGTAGACTGTAGGCTTTTGAAATGTGGGTGTGGATAAGAATGGAGAATGTGAAATGGACATGGAAGAAAACAAATAAGGAAGTCCTTGGTATGGTGGGCGAAGAGAGGGGTTTGTTGGGCGAAACCCTTTTGAGGCAGGAATAGTGGATGAAGGGGTTATTGGCCGGCAGTAGGATGTTGAAGACTGTAATGAGGGGAGAATATTAGGCAAGCGAGGAAAGGGAAGGAACAGGATAGGGATGTTGGACGGGATGAAGGGAGGAAGAAAGTACTCGGAGATGAAGAGGGACCTGATATAGAGTAGGATGCAGGATGTTGTGTTTTGTTAGGAGTCACAAAATGCTTTATTTAGTAGCTGTGTCCATCCAAAATCCTACCTTGACCGGAAGATTACCTAAAAATAATATTAATGTGTGAATTGTTGAGAAATTATGTTCACTCCTTAATTTCAGCACAGAAAACAAGTTAAGGCGATAATTTCTATGAAACGTTTCAAGTGTAGTAATTCTTCTCGGGTCTTTTGTCGGTTGTCTTCATTCTTGCAGAATGGAGACACCCCGGTGAAATACCCGAGAGGAACAGGAGGCGAAAGCACCATATATTACTACTTTCCAAAATGTGTTTCACCAGGCAATTTCACTCAAAAAGATTCTATGAACGATTACTATCATGGGCGTACACTTACAACTTCCTGGAGGTGCGACAACAGATTTTGATTATGACCGAGCACATGGAGTTGTTCGTAGTCCAGCGCTGGTTCATCTTAAGCAATCGCATGAAACGACTCCACCTTCCTCGACTCCAGCTTGTCAATTCTCTTCTCAGCCAAATGACTAGAATCACTCAATGAAGAAAAGGTTAGAGCAGGGTTCACGACACCTTGGAAGCCCATCGCCGAAAGATCTTGATGGGGACGTGATATGACGGAGGGTTCCAATCTAGCCATTATTATCGACGACACTATAAGGAAAGTAACCAAAACCACATTGAGTTTGAAATTGTTCACCAATTCGTGTCACCAGGGATAATATTTCACTTGTGACCATTTTATTTGCTGTAGAATGAAATGAAAATGGAGGCTTAAGTTTTTCTCGAGAGTAAGAAGAAAATGTGGTCACAGTTTCAACTCTTGCCCTGGACAATAGTACCACATGTCGAAGGATTTCATCCCCCGCCAAAAGGATATTTTCTTTTTTATTCTGTAGGATTTTTTATTGCTCCTGATACTACTTCTTGGTGGCACACTTACGGTAAGATTACAAGTCACATTCAGAAACTGCACATTTTGTCAATCAATATTTTTTATGTAAAAGCTAAAATATTAGGGAGGGTGACCAATAATCCATCAGTGTGCCCGCTTGCATGGTGGAATAATTTCATCGAAACAGCTGGTCGGTTAACGTTTGGGAGTAGTCTTACGTTGAATTCTATCTTCACTACCCTATTACCCCTATTATTCTAACATAATATCAATAAAATTAAGTAATGGCTCAGGGCGTAGAAAAGAAGCAATTTCCTGATTGAAAGTATCTAAAAATCATATGCGCTCTACGGGAGAGGATGACTGCAAACAAAACAAAAACAGGAAGTGCAGAATATAATCTGAAATAACAAAGCTTAACAACGACTCTGGCGCACTCAGATTATTATGTATTACGACTCTTAAGTAGATTTTTGAATAAAAGTGTTCCAAGGTAGTTTTGAAGATTCTCGGAGTCGGCACTAGATGTCAGAACCCTCGAAACGAGTTTCCCGCGTAATAATATGTAATCCTTTATGAGTAAACAACTAACGCGTCAGTGCTATGGGATGAAATCTGTGATGCGGATGATTTTCTGTTCTCGTTCACGTCTAGCTATCTGAGAAGATGGAAAAAATTGAAATTCGAACAGCGATTAAATACTTTGTAAAGGAAGTTATGAATGAAAAGGAAATTCTTGCCGACTTTGAGAATACTCGGGGGGACTCTGGTTCTTCATATTCAGCTGTTGCCAAGTGGACAAATGAGTTTAAGTTTGGTGGGGATAACTTATATCTCGACCCGCGTAGCGGTCGGCCAAAATGTTCCACTACCCAGAAATTATTGCAAATCAGGTAGACGATTATTTTGAGGGCCAAAGGGTTCTAACTTTCGAAATGGGATCAAGACATTGGGGCATCGCTGAACAAGAGTACGTGTACAAGGAGGAGAGTCAATTGACAAATATCAAAAAATTCACTCAGTCGTTTATTTCTATCTCATTCCGATAACGTTTTAAATTGCCCATGTAGCCTTTCTTATTGTCTATTATTTTTAGTAAAATACCCGTTTCGTGTTTTGATGGTCGGTGACCATCCATCATCAAATTTATTACAGAAAAAATGATGACAAATAATGAAATATAATTCATAATTATTCCTATTAATAAGTATCGTACCTTATATGTATACGTTGAAGGTGATTACAATTAATTTGAATGTACCTGACAAATCCAATGAAATTGAGCCTTTTCAGGTTACTTCGATAAAAATTGTTTTTCGTGAAATTATGTTTCGTGGCCTGACAACCCCCGTCGCACAGGCTTACGGCGGCTTGCGAGGAATAGTGAAGATGTTCCTTTAAATGCCCTAAAATCTCGGAAAATAAGAGGAAGCCTCGAAAGCTATCCTGGATAAAGCTCTCAGCCGGACATCGAAAGATCCGGGTTCGAATCGCGGCCAAAGCGAATGATTCTCCAGCTCAGAAATAGTTGCATTTTATTGCACACTTAAAAGTTACCGTCACGGTATCTCCCGCAGTTTCTTAAAATTTACTCTTCTCTTCAAAACAGCAGATCTTCTCTCAGTGTTCGCTCTTCCTTTTTCTTCTGTAGTCCATCTGCCTAATCGCGTAGTCTGTAATCTATGACCCTACCCTATTAACAGTATACTTAGCTGCTTTCGATGCAGGGCAGTCAATGTATGAAGGGAAGATCAGGGTAGTAGCAGGGTTGCGAGGTTCATGGAGGGTAAACTTAGTCCCTGGTAGGGTCACCCTGTGCCCCATCTCAGAAAGGTGGCCTTAGCAGGAGCAATTATAAATTTTTCCTCTCCAATGCAGCTCTAGGGGTCATCATAACCCATAAGACCTTCCATTACGTCAAGGTTATAGTCCATGTGGAGAGTTATGCGACATGTGCCAAGTAAACTAATTGCAAACCGAAGCGTCATTCGGGAAAATAAAATTGAGCTAGGGTTTTATTTATAACTCTTCAAAATAAATTGCAATTTGAATAATTAATTTAATCCAAGTATTAAAGGGCTATCTACCGGCTGCTGATGTGCCTTATTCTCAACGGATATTTTTCAGAATTTGATCTAGAAAACATGGGGTATTAAATAATCAATGAACATGACTTATTCGCTTCATTGCTGACTCTTTCGATACCTTTATTTCATATATAGAAAATCAACCCTTTATTTGAAAATATAAATATCTTGTGGCCGCTCTACTTTCAGCATAGCTTTTCATTGAAGTGGTGATTTACTTTCAACGCATGAAATGACATATTTGAGGAAACGCGGTGAAGTCACCATTGAAAATACCGAGAAAACGACGTGACGGCATCCAGTTATGACGTTTGGACGGAGGCAGTGTTGGGATGGGAGTGGGAATGGGGAGAGTGGGAATGAGGGGAGTGGGAATGGAGGGAGTGGGAATGGAGGGAGTGGGAATGGGGGGAGTGGGAATGTGGGTAGTGGGAATGGAGGGAGTGGGAATGGGGGGAGTGGGAATGGGGTAAGTGGGAATGGGGGAGTGGGATAGGAGGGGAAAGGGAATTTGGGGTAGTGGGAATGGGGGAGTGGGAATGGGGGGAAAGGGAATTGGGGGTATTGGGAATGGGGGAGTGGGAATGGGGGGAGTAGGAATGGGGGTAGTGGGAATGGGGGTAGTGGGAATGGGGGTAGTGGGAATGGGGGAAAGGGAATGGGGGGATTGGGAATGGGGGAACGGGAATTGGGGAAAGGGAATTTGGGGTAGTGGGAATGGGGTAGTGGGAATGGGAGGAGTGGGAATGGGGGTAGTGGGAATGGAGGGAGTGGGAATGGGAGGAGTGGGAATGGGGGTAGTGGGAATGGTGGGAATGGGAATGGGGGTGTGGGAATGAGGGGAAAGGGAATTGGGGGTAGTGGGAATGGGGGAGTGGGAATGGGGGGAGTGGGAATTGGGGGAATGGGAATGGGGGAGTGGGAATTGGGAGTGGGAATGGGGAGAGGTTGAATGGGGGGAGTGGGAATGGTGGTGTTGGAATGGGGGCGTGGGATTGGGGGGTGTCGGAATGGGGGGAGTGGGAATGGGGGGAGTGGGAATGGGGGAGTGGGAATGGGGGAGTGGGATTGGGGGGAGTCGGAATGGGGGGAGTGGGAATGAGGGGAGTGGGATTGGGGAATTGGAATTGGGAGTGGGAATGGGGAGATGGGGATTGGGGGGTGTAGGAATGTGGGGAATGGAAGTCAAGGGAGTGACTAAGAGGGGAACTCAAAACAAAGGAGCGCCAGTTGAGAATAGGAAGGCGAGGAGGTGACATCGTCGACAACCTCTCTCCCGTTTGCCAATTAAATGAACAATTTAACTCAGAGCTTACTCTGAGTTAAATTGTTAACGGCCTTGTCAACTTAAACGTGGGTAATTTGGTGTTTGGTGGTGCTAATTTCAGTTAACGAAAATTAAAGTGAGAGTGAGATTTAATTGAAACAAAAGCTAACTCTGGAAAGAAGATCTTGTGATCAATAAGATTGCAAGAACAGGAATTCCAAAATGTTTACGCGTGCTCTTATCATCTTATCCCTGATTTTCATAAGGTGTGATCCGCATCTCTCGGAACGGAACCCAGGGCATCTACGAGTCACAAATCAGTCATCGGAGGACATCCTTCATTCCACGAAGAAAATTAGCGTTGGACTCTCATTTAATCATTCTGACGTTAGTGAAGCTTATGACGTGCAACGAAATCACAGCAACGGAAACGATTCGGAGTCGGAATTCATAAGTAGTTTTGGAATGGGAGTTCTAGGCCACTAAATTTATGCAAATGACGCAATATAATTGGCAATTTATCAACCCAACCCATCTGGCACGCCATCAAGGACTTCAAGTCGAGATCACTTTCGCGTAGCGACTCCGGACAAAGGCTGATGGCGTATATCCACCTCCCTCTGACCACTTTCAGCCTTCGGGTACACGTGCACTCCATTTGAAAAATAACAATTATATTAATAAGGGTGAGAAAATTTCTGCTCAAAATTGAAGATGAAATGCTTGTATGCTAAACAAGTCTGTACATGTTCAGAAATAAATGAGATTACATACAAATTGTATAGTTCTCATTATCTTATCCAGGATATGAAAATTAAGGTTGAAATTAAAAAATCTGAATATATCGTTTTCAAAATTTATTATTATCTTTAAAACAAAATCATAAACACATCATTATATTTAGATTTTTTTGACAAGTTTGTACATGTTCAGAAATGAAGTGGATACATACATGAGTAGGAGAAAATTGGGGACTTAGGCAATGTTTCTAGGAAATGTACGGCTGTATGTCCTTGAAGAAGTTGTCTACTAACGAGCGCTGTCTAATTGACGCTCACATGGAGAGTAATTTACATTGCGCCAGGAAAAATGCTCACAAACCAGCTAATTGTTGTTAAATAAATAAAATTTGTTGAATTTGTAAATATAATGATTTTTACTAATATTAAGTGAAGATGGTGACTTGAAGGATGAGTAACTCTCTAGAAAATCCAAAATAGCGTGTTTCAGGAACGGCTTCTCCTATCTCTTCTTAATAGTAACAACCTTAATGTATTTGATGCTTTTGGAGATGAGAAATTGTGAAACCTATATAAACATGTATGCATTGACTGTTTTTTCTGAATATGTGGACTTGTCAAAAGTCTTAACATATTGATGTGTGAATGGCGAAACCTATAGGCATGTAAGTGGGAGAAAATTGGGGACGTTGGCACAGTTTGTAGGTGGTTGTCTATGGGGACTAGCACAGTACCACGGTAGTTCCCAATGGGGACTCTGGTGCAGTCTCAAGGGTGTTTCCAAGACCGCATTCCCAGACGTTTCGAGGTCTACGCGTGACCATATTTCGACGGAAATTGGGTTGGTTAAATAAATAAAACACACAATTTTTCTTCAATTTTTAATAAAGATTATTTGCATCAACAAGTTATCAAGGCGACAGACAAGTCCAGACTTGTCGATATATAAGCTTTAAGTAAGAGCAAATCATTAGAAATTTTGATATTTGAATGATAAAGTGCGCATGCGCGTAATATTGATGGCCTTTGTTCGTCTAAAAATAAAGATAACCGACCAATCGTAGGAAAACCTAGCAGTTCGACATAGGAACCGGCTTTTAGAAAATCCAAGATGACGTGTTTCAGGAACGGCTTGAAAATAAATATAACCGACCAATCGTAGCAGTTCGACATAGGAACCGGCTTTTAGAAAATCCAAGATGACGTGTTTCAGGAACGGCTTGAAAATAAATATAACCGACCAATCGTAGCAGTTCGGCATAGGAACCGGCTTCTAGAAAATCCGAGATGGCGTTTATCAGGAACGGCTTGAAAATAAAGATAACCGACCAATCGTAGGAAAACCTAGCAGTCCGGCATAGGAACCGGCTTCTAGAAAATCCAAGATGGCGTGTTTCGGGAACAGCTTTCTAGCGGTGTAATATTCCATTAGCAGTTAGCTAAACACGTGAGATATCAACGTGACTCCTCCTACTTAGGCATAAAAATGACCTCGTCCGAATGGAAGCCCATTCTCCGTCAATATAAGCGTGAAAATTGACTCTTTATATGCTCGCTTGGATTAAGCATATCTGCGCGTGGAGCGAAAAGATGAGGATGCGTACTCAATATACATCCCAAGAGAAAAAATCCCACTATTTTTATACTATCAGTTTCTTTCCTAACTACGTACTACTGTGTGTTCCGACACCAAAATCGCGAGTTTGATGTCGTCGGTCAAAAGGTGAAATTTTCCGGCTTTCAAGATGGAAGTGGGAGAGTCGTGAGGTTCAACATCACCCAGGCAACTAACATCTCCGATCCTGAGAAGCGTCAAAAGGCCGAGGAGCAGCCGTCCTTAATTTGGCTGGAAGTGTACGAAGCACACCGTCCGCAATCGAGAGTAAATGGAGGATATGTTCCAGAGCGTCGAGGAAGAACTGAGTTTGAAGGTGGATCGCACTTGGAAGTTGACGAAGTGAAGCCAGTTTGCTACACGGACCATAAAGCATCGAAAGTTCCATACTTTACCACGGACCATATCAGAGGCACCCGCCTGAGAGTGATCAAATCTTTACTTAAATTTCAAGATGAAATGTTTGTATATTAAAGTAAATAAAATGTTTTATTGAGCATTGTGTTTTTTATTTCTCATTTTATGGGATATAAGGTTGGAAATAAAATACACATCCGACTTTTACAATTTATTAAAGCATAAATACATTTGTACTAGTTTTGATTACAATGATAATAATTTTTCACATTTTTTTATTTACAAATTTTATTTTGAATACGCCATTAACCCGACTTGAAACAATTTTTTCTTGCACATTGTGTGGTATTCGTGTGTGCAGTTAACAAGAATCCCTCATGCGTAGTTAATTTCTTGAGCGAGGGGCAGCCGTACAGTTCGAAATTAGCAACACAAATTCCCTCGAGGAGAAGACCGGTTAAGAAAGATGCCCTTTTTACACCCTTAGTAAACAGATATTTATATTGCCTCGTATAAGTGGATAATATACTTTCCAATTCAGAATAATCCACGTCTCCAGAATATTCTGTCAAGCTGTGCTAATTGTTTCGCAACCAAGTCGACTCTATAGCATAAAGAATTCTCGTCGATGATTTAAATAACCACGTATTACAACATTTGTTCTGGACAGCGATAATTGCCAATTCCTTGACAATAAATTTTCCGTCACTGGCTATAAATACTTGAAATGCGATAATGGCACTCTTCGTGATGTATCCAACTTACAAGGTTTTACACCAATTGCCAGGAGTTGAACTTACATCAAAACTTGCAGAACTTTCATTCGTGCCAGAGGTTAAAAAGCCTTACATTCACTCACAGGCTGACAATTTTTTTAATCATCAGCTAAATCATACGCTTTGAGTACCATCTCAAATTCAAGTCTCTGTAAATCACAATTTGTGATATTATTTGCTAATTTAGTTGCGAGAAAATGTTTTATTTTTTCACGACTATCCAAAAGCCTCTGGAGAAATAGATTTATAAGTTTGGAGAGTTGTATTAGAGCCCCCCAATCATCACCAATCAAGTTGAAGGTGTTTTTCGTTAAATTGCTTTTCAAAACCAAATATATCTTCCAAAAGTAATTTGCATATGCTAAGAAGGGTAACGTTAACAGACCTTTTTCTCCCTTGTAAAAGTACACATTTAGTCTACCGAGTTCAAGATGCGTTTATCGTCAAAGCTTGCGTTTTCTACGCAACTCAATTATGTGTTAACTAGGAAATTCGGTCATTCTCGCTCGGCATGATGACTATTCGATTCACCAGTTCCCTTGCAAAGTCGCGAATGATCTTCTTTTTTATGAGCGTCATAGAAATGCGTAAAACAGCGTTTGCAAATATGTATTCTTCCGCGGTTTGTGTTTGTGATTTGGGTGTAAACCAGTCTTTCAAAATGTTTGATCCATCAATAATGTTCCGTTGATTCATTTGTTACATACAGCAAATCGCGGTGATTTTCTAGCCCACACTCGACAATTTTCAGGGGGCATACATCGTTTTTATCTGTGAGACCGAAAACGTTTATCGAAATGTTATTTACTCTTTCCAACTTTGAAATGTCTTTCTTGTCGATGGGATAATTCTGTTCCATATATATCCCTACCTAAATGATCTTGTATCATATTCGGAAATTCTTTGAAGTTTCTTGGGATCATTCTTCCCTCACAGCGTACTTGAAGCAATAAAGATCGTTATTTTTTACATTAATCTCTGCTTTGTGGTTTGCAATTTTGCTGGGTAGTTCGATATAGCTAGATCCTCTCAAGGGTATGTACTTGTTTACCCTCAATTCTAAACCAAATATTTTAGTTAAGCTTCCGCAGTATCCTTTAGCTTGAAATTCCGAACTTTTTCGCAATAATTTCGAGAGTGCCTCGTCTACTACAGAAGTCATTTTATCTGCGAATTGTACACGTCTATCGCTCTAGAAAATTCTTGAAAAACGCATCCATTTCCTCTCTCTCACCCTTTTGAAATTTACAAATTAGAACTAAATTTAATTTGATGGCATAATTTACAGTTATGTGCTCTCGTATTTTTTCAATTGCATGTTCCTTTATCTGGTTCAGAAAAGAAATATAGTCCTATCTTTCCTCCTCCATCTCTGGAGTAATCCAAAAAGCCTTGAGCCTAAACCTTAATACTGAGTCTATTTCGTTAAACCCCCTTCCTAGTTGAACCGTCACGTTCTGTCGATGCACAATCGTGTTCTCGTGTGGTAAAGCCTCATCTATGCTGTAGTATATTTAGCAATAATTACAGAAACACCTTCTTTTTTCACGGTCTAGCGCATATTCATTCGATTATACGTTCCCATATCAGAAATGGAATCACCGTTAAACACTATTTTCATAGCTTGATGAAGTTTTCTCGGGTCTTCCCCCGGGTCAGGTCATCCCTGAGGACGATGCACGAGACGGGCATTGAAACGTCGGCCAACATGGAACCCCTGACCCGGTGGAGGCCCCGAGAAAACTTCTTCAAGCATATACGCCGGGAAAGCACCTGATTTTACTTCACTATTTTCATAAATATGTCACTTAATGCCTGTTCTAATTCTTCCGAATTGTGATAGCTACCAGCATTGTAATTTTCTAAAATTTCTTGGATAGAGGGCATGATTAAAAGGTATTTCGGCTGTTGTTGAAATAAAAATGACATGTATGAAAAATATACATTTTCATCTCATTGCGTTAAGTTCAGGATTTAAAAGCGGAAAAAACCTCGTAACGAATATCATCCACTTCTTACCCCCGTTCGAACAGAAACTCGTATACCTTTGCAATAGTAAATTCCTCAATGTAATTTAACGTAGTGCGAGGTATTGAATCGGATATATGGTGCAAGATTATGTCAACTTATTTATGCATACAATGTCTAAATGAGATACCCGGTGATTCTCCCTTCCCCGTCTTAATGAAGGCATTTTGAACAATATATTTTGATAACTTTATTAATGATAAGTTATATAGTGAATTTACGTTAGACTATTGCTTAGTTAACAAACTTTATGCAATCTTATTGATAAAATCAATTATATCTGAATTTCTTTCAGGTATTACATATGCTCTAAGAAGAAAGTTAATGCTATTAATTAATGATATGTACTTACTACTGATGCAAATGACTGTAGCTGATGATTCGCGGGGTGAAATCGGTTCGTAATAGCTCTCTCAGCAGCTCTGTTGGAAGTGGAAACTTAACTTTCGGAAGTGGAGTTTTATAGAAATAAAAACTGATTCCCTCTGCGAAACACCCGTGCAAGAAGTCCGACTAGTTGGAATCAAGTAATTTAATCGTCTACGCATGTGCTGGTCTGGGCGTGGATAGAATTAACTAGTTCAGGTATTCCGTTTGAATTTTCATTCAACGCAACCGCAAACCGCATATGCCAAGGTCTGGGTGTGGCTAGATTTGGCAGCTCGTACCGAAAAAATGTAATGCTAAGTGCTGCAATTCAAATTGCGAACTCCCTTTACCGCAATAGTATTAAATGTCAAGGCCTAGAAATGTGATCTTAGGTAACTTAAGTATGTGATTATATTTGCTACCCTTCCTGGCTAAATTCTTAACTATGCTTCTTATTTTATACATTACTGACTAAAAATGGTAGGTTTTATACAATTAAACTGAGCACAGTTAAGGGCATCGGATGCATACGTGAGATATGATTTTGATTGAAAAATTATTGGGGGATGTGTTTGGGGAGGTGGAAGTAATAGTGAAGGTACATAGACCTCCTTGACTTTTCTATATTTCAAAATGTACAGACGGCACGATTGCTTGGCTTCTCACTTACGATTGATACGAGAAACAGCAATGTTACGAGAACCATCGTCCGATCAGACCATCGCAACCGTTGACACTAGCCATTGACACTACAATCTTATAGTAGGTATGATTTATAAATTAAAAATATATACTATTATAATAATGATAAATATTTGTTGTTGGCTACTTACGATTGATTTGATACTACTTGATTGCAGTCATCGGTCCCAGTAGTGGACTCGGTCCCCTGCAGCAATCGCCATTTCACCAGCCATCGACACTTCTTTATAGGCACAAGTATGATTTACAATTTAAAAATGTATAATATTATAATAACGATGAATATTTGTTGGTATATGATCCATTTCATAATTACGTAACATGGGTTAAATTTATTTTTTTTTCATGTGGTTACCCTCAGAATGCTCATTTCTATCAATAAATTACATCCGCTCGCCATTATCCCTCGGGCTTCGTACGCATGTCCTGCTGGATACGATCTGAGCGCTGTTCAGGGTGATTTATCCCGAAGAGGGGGCGATAATTCATAAAAACAGGACTCTCTTTCGAGATTCGTAAAGGCTTTTCGGTAGACATGCCTCTCGCTCAGGTTTATCAGTTAAGATCGGGATTGAAGTTGATGTGGGCGTACTAAATTCTGATCATAGGGGGGAAATTAAAGTACTACTCTATAATCAGAGGGATGAGGATTTTGTGGTAAATGGTGGGGATAGAATATGTCAGATCATATTCGAAAAAATAGTTACGGATGTAACGTTTGTGGTGACCAATGACTCTCTCTCCCGGATTAACCGAGGCGAGGCTGGCTTCGGTAGTTCTAATCACCCTCCGGTCGATTGATGTGAGTAACGATTATATATATATATAAATAAATAAATAAATAAATAAATAAATATATATATATATATATATATATATATATATATATATATATATATATATATAAATGATTTTACATATAAAGCTGCCGTTTTTACCTTTTTAGGATGGAGTTCACCACCTCCACAGCCATCACGACGGTGACGACGACGACGATCAGCACCCCAACTGTAAGCGTCACCACCACGTCAACGTCACCCGAAGCGTCGACCTTTTCCTCAACTTCTGTGGTAGCTTTTTTAAATGGTTATATTAAATTTTTATAATATTCGGTGTGTAATTAATATCTACTGCTTATATTTAATCTGGCAGGCTAGCATCCGAGAAAGATTGCTGCGGCTGCAGGAGAACCGGTCATTTTTGAAGGAGGACCTGGAGGAGGGGAAACGCCACCGGGTGGAGAATGTTGGAGGGATGACCACCCGATACGGGGAGGGGGTGGTGGCAACAATTCTGTTTCGGGGGAGGGGGAAGAAAATTTTTCTCCCCCGAATGTTTACCTTGACAGTGGGGGAGATGATGTCGTAAAATTATGGTAATGATAAATTTTTCTTATACAAAGAAAAAAATTTTAAAAAAATTGTTTAAAAACTAATGTTCGTTTTAATACATGAATTTCAACAATTTTGTATTTTGTGGAGCCAATATATAATATTTCCTTTTAGAAAATATTATATATTGGCTCACCTATTTGGTCTATCAAACTTTTAAAAATTGGTAATAGTATACACTCATGTTTGGTATCATATCGTTTTTAAAAGGGTTCCTCAATCAGAAATTTTACCATACCCTTATTTCCCTAGGAACTTATCTTATAATTTTGCGGGTAATTCCATGCGGAATCGATAACTAATTGTTCGCTGATAAACTTTTAAATTTTAACTATACTTTTATCTCTTCAAACAACGGAGTTATTAGGGTTTTTGTATAACGCCACCTAATTTCTCATGGATTCCTATTAGAAAAACTTAAATACTGGCCCACATAATTGGTCTATCAAAATTTTAAAAATTTGGTTGATAAGGTCTAATCTTCTGAATTATATACAGGGGTTACACGAATATCTCAATCTGATATTTTAACATACTCTTAATACCCTAGGATATACTCATATAATGTGGCGTTTAATTTCATGTGAAATGGATAATTATTTGTTCCCTGATAAACTTTCAAATTTAAAACATATTGTTACTTTTTCAAACAACGGAGTTATAAGCAAAAATTCCTCAATATGTGCTTATTTTTAAATATTAGAAAAATAAAAAAAAAACCCCGAAAGGCGGTTAACGGCCGTGACTCACCTTAACTGCATTTGGCATTCTGCTACGAAGGGGATTCTCTGATGAATTGAGTACCAACACGTTAATTTGATAGACCAGTGCACATAGCTAGTCTCTTTGTGGTGGTAACGACTACCTGAAAACTCCTTTTTTATAGCTCTGAAGAGTTGTCTTGGTGGGGGAAATAATTTCCAGTTTCTTAGTAACCACACCCATAGAAACTCACCCCACAACGCCCTCACTCCTCACTGACGTACTTTCATTTTCACTCACCACTCACTAAGTGTATGATTTCTACGTTCAAGCCATATTCGAGACATTTGCTGCTAGTTAAATGTTAGTCTGATCTGGTCAAATCATTTTAGCCTTATTGTGATGACCTTACTAATTTGAATGGTAATCGTAATTTGAATATTAACGAAGATATATTTTTTCAGATTATTTTTTGGAATTATAATATTTAGATCTATCTATCTCCGATACGATCATTTGTACGAAAAAAATTTAAAGAAAATTTTGAAACTAAAATTTACTTATCTTTCGAATGGCGATTTTTGTGTTTCTCTAGCACCGCACATTATTGAGATAATCGCGTTTGTTTATTGTCTAATTGGCTGTTTTTTTATCTCCGAACCTATCATATGTACGAAATATTTTTAGAGGACATTTTTCAACTAAAATTTACTTATATTTCGAATATTGCTATTGGTGTTTACCTAGCATATTACATTTTTGAGATAATTGCTATTGTTTATTGTCTATATGGATGTTCTCTATCTCCGAGCCAATCATATGTACGAAATATTTTTATAACACACCTTTCAGCTAAAATTTACTTACCTTTCGAATAATTCTTTGGTTTTATTGGTCTATTGGTTTTTACCTAGAACTGTTAATTTTTGAGATAATTGCTATTGTTTATATTTATATGAAATGCACGTGTACCCGAAGGCATCGGGTGGTCAGAGGGAGGTGGAAAGACGCCACCGGCCTTCGTACGGAGTCGCTACGCGGAAGTGGCGTCCTTGATGGGGTGCCAGATAGGTGGGGTTGATAAATAGCGTCATTTGCATAAATTAGGTGGCCTAGAACTCACATTCCATAAATACTTTCATAGTGCAACAAGTGAAGTTTGTGGTTCCCAGTTTAGAGGTTCGGCACATCAAGCACGCAGCTAAACCGTCCGAAAGTGAAATGAATACAGTATCGAAAGTAATCAGTTAAAAATGTATGGTTCTTCTTTCTAGGCTCAGGTTTCAGAATTCCTTAAACAGTGTTTTTGAGACGGTGTTAACACACTTTCTATCCATCGCTTAGGCGTTCCCTTCCCTCTTTTTGCGTTTCTTGGAGACTTTCCTTCGCCTCTTTATGTAAGCACTTAGATTACGTTCTTTTTGTGCATTATATGATTTACATTTTTTATCAGTGTTTTATTTTATTTTAGTAGTTATTGTGTTTTTCAGTTACACATTGTCGATTCCCTGTATTTATTGTTGTTTTTTTATTTCAATCGTTTTTACTGTCTACGTTTAATTTGCATTCGATAAACATTTTATTTTTGTCTTTTTTGCTCTAGCTTCTGAAGGATATGTAAAATTAGACTAAATTGCGTTTTTTTAGATTATCTCGTTACATAAATATTATTGTCAAAGGATCTTTCCGTCAGCCTGATATCCTAATTGCATTGTATACTTCTCAACTTTTGTGACTTCTATATTATATGCTTGCACTACTTTATCTGCCTGTACACTTATAACTTTAGTTTCCTTCAGGTTTTCGTATTTTTTGCTTATAATAAATCATGATCGTCACCATTACTTAAAATTTTCTACACTGTCATATTACGTAGTTGTGTTCTTTATCAAATACTTGTTTATTAAGATTTAAAAAATGACATCCGCGCTGCAATACAAAAATGAAAACTGCTGCAATATCTTTAATAATTTTTTACCATTATTTTCACTGACCACGTTCTCCTTATTTTTTTAGTTTATTAACGTTATCCAAGAATCATTTTTTGATAATTTGGTATTGATTCTCTTTCTTTAACCTTACCTTTTCCTTGCATACTCTAGAACTGCCCTCGTAAGATACGTTTTGCTCTTGGATCTCTCAATAAAAACGTTCTGTTCCGAATGGCTGTTGCCACTTCATTTATAAGCTGCCAATATTTTCATAGAAAACTATTTCTTTCCTTTTAGGTTTCCTCCCGAGTTCCATGTTATCTTATGCTATTAATGGATTGTGTCCTTTTCTTTTGTAGTATGCTGGAAAGTTGTACAATCCTTCCTGAATTCGGGGATTTCGGGGTTTAAAAATTCTTAATTTCTTTACAGCTGTTCCAAATTCCTTCACCCTTCGTGTGCGTACCTTAATTTAGTCTCTCACCATTTTACATCACTTCATAATATGAGTACATACATGATGATTTACTTTTTCATCTCATCTCTCCTCTATCTGAATTACCGAAAGTTTTATTCTTCTTTAAATTTTTGGGAATACGTGTGTAGTCTGAAAAGTTTCCGACCTAACAGATAAACGACATAGTATTTCTTCAAGTTTATCTATAATTTTCAAAAGTCTCTTTTTAAGTTTATAAATTTTTCCCAGAAATCCCCCAAATTTGTTTAACCCGTCCAAATATTAGTTGATGTCTTTCTTCGCAAGTACCTCGATTTATCTTATACACAAATACATTCCTCCACTTTTGTGAAAGAGTGTTGACATGTCAATGCCGAGGTCGGAAAATGTTCAGATAAGATTCAGATTTCACACTACGATTCATACAGGTATACAAATTCTACGTGAACATTCCCTTGCTATTTTCCCCCTGTGTTTTCACCTTTTAAATTCCATAGCGTTTCCATAACTCTCTTCTTTTAACTTCTTTCTATTACATCATAATTCACTTCAAGACTTCTTACTTCTCATAGACGCCGCTAGAAGGCGACGCATCACTGATGGTCACCCGTCAAGCAGTTTGCGCGTAGGAAGCCCAAGCAGTTTCGCATTTTTTGGTACAGACCCTGTTTATTGAAATTTTAGCTTTTTGCATTGAGGAAAGTTTAACCAGGTCATTTATTTGCCGCCACAACATTCACTGCATGATTTGTTCTTAATTTTTAGCCTTTTCACATTTTTCATGATATCTGATTATATTAATTTATCGTTTCTTTTTATCGTATGAATTTATCGTTTTGTTCTCTTCTTTTTTTGTGCACCAGCGCACTCTACTTTCAATGCATGCATGAGGTCCATTTCATTGTCCATTTTCGTAGTTCTGTTAGGTATTATGTACCTGCATTAATTTTCTGCTGCTTTTGTTTTTGTTTATGGGTTAATTGTTGAATTCTTTTATGCAAAACGGAAGGTTTCACAACTCCTAGTATTTTGGTTTGGCGTTCCAATTGATAAATTTCCGATTGAAGTGCGAATTTCTACAAATACCTTGAAGTAGAAGTTTGATGGGAGGTTACAGACAGCTAAGGGCATTTGCGCCATTAGGGAGGGACGGGAAGGGATGGAGGGAACCTGCTTGTAGCATTAGCCTCCTTTAAAGAGAGGGGTCCGCAGCTTAATGTCCCATCCGACGGAAAGTTGATTACATTGTATTTAGAGGAGCTGAATGGCTATCTACATACAAGTATGTTAAAAAAAGTAGAGAGACTTGTCTTTTTTATCCACGATAAAGGCTTTGTCACATTTAAAGCAATGGCCAAATATTTCCAATTTTCAAAGGTAATGTGCTCACATTTCTACTTAGGTTCTGGTTTTTAACATTTTAATGCATCATAAAATATGATATCAACCGATTAAGGCACTATTACATCAATTACGTCACTCTATCATATTTTTAAGATTCTTTTGAATTGATTCGGTATTTTATGATTTTTATGATTCAGGATGTCATCAAAGAGCCGAAAATAAAGAATGACAGTTTTTCCAAGGCTCCAGTGAAGTTTTTGATGCTGAAGTTAATCGCAGAAACCGGAATATATGAGAGAATGCGGATGGGAGATCATTACCAGTGGAAGTGGTGACACCTCTACGGATGAACTTATGAACTCCACGGGCAGCACCGATCACCGCAACACTCGTACAGTAGATGCACGTATTATATTGCATTGTATTTGATATTTCAATGAGATTCGAAATTATCCACATAACATATTTATTCCTTTCCTCTAAATTATAAATTTCCATAAATCAGATATATTTACCGTGGTAATTAACAGTCAACTAATTTTTAAAGGATTTAGACGGTCTTTTTTCATGTACGGCACAGCGTTTAATGAAACAGGACACCACATGACAAAAGACAGTCTAAATACTCTAAAACAAACGACGAATATTTTACTTGATGCTTATGGGAGCATTTTGATTTTTAAAGACGGAGGCAATCTCCGTCTTTAAAGAGGGAGGGAGGACCTATTTCCTCCCTCCCTCATTATTTTCCCTGTTAAATATGAAATAGCTTTTTTGTTTATTTTGAAGGTAAAGTCTCTTCAACGTTCGTGCTTCTCATCCTTTCCCTCTTTGCCTCTTCCCAAACTGTATTCCCTTCATTCTCTGCAACGTTTCTTCCCCCACTTCCTCAACGGCCATTTCTCCGTTGATTGCCCATCGTTTCTCCCTCCCCCACGAACGCATGCTCAACGTTTGTACTAAGTTTCCCCTTCACTTCTCCCCCCTCTCTACCAATGGCCATTTTCTCGTCCGTGCAGCTCCCCTTCACAACGCCCAATCTTCTCAAACTCCTCAACTGTCAGTGCGGTCTATTGGCTCCCGTCCCTTTGACCAACCCCCCCCCCACATTTCACACTATAAATTATGCGGATGCCCTTATTCGTTCTCGCTTCAACTTGTGTTGTCGTCGTCACCTTCAGTACGCTGAAGAGGGTTACTTTGTGGCCGAAATACGAGTGTTGGTATTCACCTTTTCTATCCCTTTCCTTGCTTACCATTTACACCATCCTTTGACTTGTGGCGTTTGCCAACTACTCTCATTTGTACTTTGTTTTGAAAGGTAAACTGTTTACGGATATTGGTGTTTTTCGTTTATTCAATCTGTCTGAGTGCTTGAGACATGCAAGGATCAATGCTATTTAGTACATCCAAGCTAGAGAGCGCGTGATTAATTTGCATTTATTTTATTAAGAGTGATTGTGAAATCTCTCGCAGTCTCTCCTGTCTGGGTGAGTGCTTGATAAGGGCAAGGTCCAATGCTATCTAATAAACCTTAACCAGAGCATTTTTGCTATCGTATTTTGGCTTCATCATTGGCTCTCTTATAACCCCCCTGCATAATTTTATTTTTCCATTTATTTTTATTTATTTATTTTTCCTCTCTCATTTTCCTCCCCATATGCTTTTCCCACCATTGAGAATACGGCTGGGATTGATTCTTCCTATTAAATGGAAACATCTGTAGAAATATTGTTGGCTTGGAGGGAAAAGGATTTATTTAGTAATCCTTCAATTGAATTTTTCCTAAACTAAAATGATGAATTATTTACAAAAAATGCTGATGCGTCTAAAATTCGTTTGAAATTATTTTTCTAACTTTAGTTTATAACATGTTTCGCCTAAATTACAACAGAATTGTTTGCTAATCTTGGTTTCTTCTCGATGCAACTGAAAATGAATGTAAACACTACAATATCTATTTGCATACTGTAAAGAAGATTCTGAGCTCCATTAACACATTACTCCCTCCGAAAGAAAAGTAGTAACTGATCAGAATGTTGCCTTAAACTCCGGAACACGAACTTCCAAATAAAGCCGAAAAACAACAACCGATAAATTAAGAATTGTTTTCTAAGAGAACTCCCTTAAACGAAGCATTAATAATTTAGTAGATCAGAAAATTTACCTAATAAACTTCAAGCCATTGTAAAGAATATTTGGCCAGACATTTGGAGTGACATTAAGTACTGGAATTTTCAGGATTATGACCCACTTATTTTACATTATACTACTCACCACACCATAAATATGTACGAAAAATCAGCATAGATGACTAAAGTATTAAAGTTCAAACTAAAGTTTGAAAATTTGCGTGATTAATTTGCCTACAAATTAGAAATCTTGTTTATTACAAAGTGAACCAAGTCTCATTTCCTCCTTAATAATCTCCAAATTTTCGAGTGTAAAGCATATTTTTTTCCATTCTACTTTCTTTATATTAGGAATGATTCACATTAACGAGCATCATACCATGTGCCAATATCAGTTCCTTAAAATGACGCCCTAGTATACAATGTGTGATCAACCGGACTGATTTTATTCTGCGCAAACCGCTCAACGGATCGAAACAAGACACAATGTGCCATCTAGCGACACATCTGACGACTAAAACGAGAGTTCTTGTGTTTATTTACGTCAAGTCGTTACGCAGCAGCAGCGGTACGTGTCTTAACCTGTTCGTCGCCGCGTGCAGCGGCAGCAATGAAGGAGCTAGAGGAACAGTGTGTGTGCATAAAATTCTGTTTCAAACTTGCAAAACTGCTACGGAGACATTTGAAATGATTCAGCAAGTCTTTGTTAATAAAGCTATGAGTTGAAGGTAGTGTTTTGAGTGATACAGTCGTTTTAAATCGGGCAGAACCGCGACATGAAGATTCGCGAACGGGGCGGCCTTCCACTTCGATAGACCCTAACCTTGGTCAAATTGGTGAACGATTTGGTAAGGGCAAATCACCGTTCAACTGTTAGGGAGATAGCGATGGAGTAAACATTAGTTTTGGATCCTATCAGACTATTTTGGCTGAAATTTTGGGTATGACACGCGCCGCATCAAAATTCGTCCCGCGGGTGCTGATTGATGCGCTGATCGTGACTGGGTTTCTCGCCAGAACCGGAACTTCCGTGATCCCGCAGCCACCCTACTCTCCAGACGTGGCTCCATCAGACCTTTTTGTTTCCAAAGTTAACATCAACCTCGAAAGGGTGCCGATTCGACTCTATTGCGGACATTAAAACTAATTGTACGGCGATCCTGAAGAGGATCCCTAAGCGCCTTACCAGGCAGGGTTCGAGAGCTGAAAGAAACGTTGGCAAAGGTGTGTCGTCAGCCAAGGCATATACTTTGAGGGCGAAAAGTTCGATTAAGCTGTATCCGTCGAAAGAAACAAGTCATAAAATCAGTCCTCTCTTTTTCTGATCACACCTTGTAACTCCTTCAATTTATAAGTTGCTATCATTTACGTATCTTTAACGAATTATTCCAATTGCCATAACAGGTACTATGGCGTCGTTAATTTAATCAGTGATAACGATATACGAGTATTTTGCTAACGAAGTATCCATGTTGTCTACCAAATTCAGGGTGTTGACGAGTTCGCTGTATGAAATTAGTCAGTGCCATCATACACCATTTTGATATTTCCGCGATCAATTTCTATTTCCAAAAAATTATTGATTACAAATTTCCTGTGAGGATTTTCCATCATTTCATGATAACATTTTTAATCCAATTTAGATCGAGAGGATTTGTATATACATTCAGGTAATTAATTCTAGGTCAACCTAATCCCAGTGGATAGATGTTAAATTTATCAGTATTTCCCTAAAGATGCAGTAGATGGAATATCATGAGAGAGAGTAGCAGTTATTCTTTTTTTTTGGGCTACTCCATGAGTCATTAAAGAATGTGATCAAATGTTAGGCTTTACCCTGTGGATTTTCGGGAATCAGTAATTCCACCGCTTCGGGCCTTTTAAGCATTGTGATCGGGAAATCAGGCGAATGGAACTATTCCGTAAATTTATTTATTTATTTATTTATGTTGAGTAATTATATACATCATTCCTTTTCTATTTCAGCGACCTAAACTTGCATTGCTCATAAGTCTGACGTTAATGGCGACCTTCCTAAAAACATGCTCACTCACGGTTTTCCTCAGATTTGCAAAAAGACAAATAGAAATAAGCAATTCGGTAAGTTACCAGTAGATTTTTCTACAGCATTATAGCCTTCGCATTTCAAAGAAGAACCTTTCACAAAATCTCCATTTATTCTTGTTTACTATGCATAAAAATATTGCACGTCATTTTTCAAATTTCATTTAAAATTTAAACCGCTACATTACACTGAAAATTTGAGCGATACAACTTGAATGAAAAATGTTGATGACACAAACTTTCCCGAAAAAATTATTTAAATATTTGCGCTAAAATTTCTTTTGAGATATTTTTCAGGGGGATAAAAATTTTCGTAAACCCAAATCAATAACAATAAATATTTGGTAAAAAAATAATAATAGGGTTATTTTAATGTGGACCACTCAAATGAATACAACCCAAAGGCAAGAAATCTAATTTATATTTAATTACAGGGCGTACTATGGTGGCAATAAGAATATTCTTATCGTGGAAAAACGTGAACTAATTTTAATAAATATCTGAAAATTTCATTAATAAGACGGTCGGTTGTCTCAATTTTTTAAATACGCCTAATTATTGTGGGGCGTTCAATGATGTTTAAACAAATGATAAATTCCATTTTTTCCGTATTTGTAATGTGATTGAATTTTTGGTCAACATTTGTAATGGTCACATTAAAAATGATTTTTCCGTCTGCATTGTGGTCAGAATGTATTCTAATATTATTTTGTCACACAATCTTAAAAAATCCAACCCTAGGACAATTATTTCAAGCATATATTATTTAGACATATGTTAAATATAATCCTGCCCACGTGTTAAAGCTCAATAAAAATGTGTGTTCGTTTGTGTATGTGCCTTTGCTCGTGTGTGCGTTCGTGCGTGTTTTGTGTCTAATCACTCTGAACTTTAAACTAAATTAATTAATAGTTTCTTCTTCACATTAATTTTTCAGGGCGACCAGAATAATTCCTCAGCCCAAAATTTTGGCCAACAACATTGTCAGATTGACTTCAACGGTATACCATCAGATAATATCTCTCTTGGAAACCAAATTAGTAGTTTTCAAATCAAGATAGTAGTGTTTAAATAGTGTGGAATATGTGATATCCATCCATCTCCACGCTAATCTTCTGAAATGGTATGAGCGATCGTAATACTTACATATTTCAATGACGCGCGTCACTACTTCAAGACAAATGTGCCCGTTCGGCATATTATATTTTTTAATGTTACAGTTTATTATTTTGTATACTTCTCATCCGCTTTTATTTTCAATAAAATTATATCAAAATTACAAAAGTTATTCTCTTATTTCAATCATAATTTTTCAGTTCAAAATTTTGTGGCTTTTGTTTTTCTCTTACTGGTCCATTCCTCTTTTATGTGGTTTTACATATTCATCCTTACCCCCTTTCCTACGTCACCATCTTCTAGATTTTAATTAGGCTCTCCTAAGACGCTGAGTCGTCAGAATGAAACACCCTATGTTGTTCGCTAAATTTAAAGTACAGGATTTTAATAATAGATTCCAATCCATGTGGCATTACTTTTAATGCTTTTATGTAACAGGAAAATAAGATATTTAATCATGTTGTAAATTTTTGCACCACTTAATTTTTTATTCTTCTTAAAATATAGTTATCAAATCATTGATCATTGTCATAATGACAAAGAAAATTCTCCGGCTGTCACTTCTTTGCCCCAATGGCTTCAATGTGGCGCATAACAGTAATATCAATCTAGGAGTCAATCTGATGAACGGACCTATGAGTCAAGGCCAAGGAGAGAAAATAGAGATGATAATGGGATCCACAGGCCAAGCTAATTAAACAAGGGAGGAACGTATTAGGTGTCAACAGGACATTTAAAATAAGAAAGTGCTGAAAAATGCTGTAAGTGAATCTTTTATTTAGTTATTTAGCATTAGTCAGGAAACAGCACATTTTGGCCTTTACATCGGACTATTAACAATGATCACATTGACAAACACCAAGGCCCTAGGTGGAGGCAAACCCACACAGGCGGGAGTCAAACCCGCGACCCTTTGAATGGCAGTCGAGGACGTTACCCCGCCGCCACCGGGGTCGGCGCATTTTGAATATTTTTTATACCCCAACAAAATTAACTGTCTCTGGATGCGCCCAAACATTGTCATTATAATCTATGCTACTTTGCAATGGACATTAGGAATTATTTTGTAATTATTAATGCGTTTCAAAGGGTATTAGTTCATCAGCCATTGCGGTTTTTGGTTCTTATTAGTAATTCCTGTCATTTCAAAGAAGGGAATTCAAATTGTTGTACGTAATATTTCATACAAGCATTTTGACAGGGGAAAAGGTTTTTACCGTCCATTTTTTCATTAGTTAATCCCTCAGTTTCTAGTTTAGGTGTATTATACAATTATTATCTCTCAGTTATCGGTGAATTTATATGGTTTTTCAAATTTGCAATATTAGATCACGTAGATTAGAGGCATTGCTGCTTCCAGCGTCTTCAAACTAAAATCTTGAATAATTTGAATCAATTCTAATGTATTCATTACATTTCTTCAAGCAACGTCACAGCTTTAGTTTTTCTCTGCATATTATATAATAGCACAGTTAACAAATCCGCTGCTTTGAAATATCATTCAATCCTCAAAAACGTCGCCTTCCAAAAGCAAAAATGTTGAAAAATATTTCACATTGGAGTACTTATCGATCCTCCCTGAATCCTCCCGGCAGTGTTCAAGGGAATCATAGTAATGTGAACTACATATGGCTACAGAAATCCTGCATTACTCCGGGAATAAATTATTTCCCTTTATACACCTTCTTATCACTTAACATGAAACATAAAAGAGACATAAAACTGTCTCTGTTATATTCTATACTAAGAATATATGTATAATTTTCGCTACTAAATAACATTTTGAAATTATTATGATTGCAATAAAACCTCGTATATTTCATCACTAACAATAATTAATAGGTGTAATTTGTTTTACTCTTCTTTTATAGAATATCCCAATTTATTATACCACACTTGTGCTGATATGCACCACAAGAGCATTAAATTCTCTTATTTTAAGCCTCACAAAATCCTAAATCAGGAAAACCGTCGTTATGCCTTCAGAATGCAATGACAAAGCTAAATGAAGAATGAAAAAGAATAATGTTTCTCCCCCTTACTATCAGAATCTCGATTCAGTTTATTATTTACACAAAACGAAATATTATTAGAATATTTTCGGAAAGTATGCACCCATTTTCTTAAGGTAATCTACCGGTTAAGGTAGGTTTTGGATTCACTCAACTACCAAATAAATATCTTGATTCTCCGAAAGGAAAGCAACCAACGTCCTTCCTTGTAACTACCCTGCACTCCTCACCTGTACTACCTTCCTTCCTTTATTCCGTCCACTTCACCGTCTATCTTCTATCCTCCTGCTTCAATGACCATGTTTCCGCACCGTTCATAACTACGCTCCATATCAAAGTTTTAACGAGCCCTTTATTAACTAAATTGCTCAGCGTCCCTGCCATCAATTCCGTCCTCCTTGTGAGAGCCGCTTGCCTAGCGCAATTCTTCTCCTTACGTCCCTACTACTTTGACCGTGTTGGTCCAAAACACTTCCGAGATACGTAAACTGTTCCACATGCGCATGTTTTTGCCCTCCTATCTTAATTTTAAGTTAAACCTTTCTCTTTCTGAAGGATCTCATATTTCTTGTTTTACTTAAATTGATTATCATCCCATATCTATTTCAATGGGATTGCCAATGCATTCAGCAAAGCTTGGTAGCAACTGAGCAGTCTGAGAGATGCACGTCGGCGGATTACCTTCGTGTTCGTCCAATCTATTCCTTTTTGCTGTTTTATACCCATTATTTTTTCCAAATTCACTTTATCAAACGCTTTTTCGAAATCTACGAAACAGCCAAATACATCCTGACTGTATTCTATAGTGGGTCGAGGTAATCCAGGGGTGGAGCGTTGGACTGACCGGAGGGCCCTTTCGCTTTATTTGTTGCCCGCCTCAAGTTATTGTTTAATTCTTTGTACTTCATTTTGCCTCACTCTGTGTTCACACTCTTCCATTTTCTTCTATCATCTCTCTCACTCATCTTCTCATCCGGGATCCATGGTGTCCTTGTCCTTTTCCCGTTAACGGTTCCTAAAGTGTCTTTTGCGTCTTTTGATATCCTTTTCTTGATACATTCCCATTTTTTTCGATAGTGCTCAGCTCTTTACCAGCATCCATATTTTTTTTTACAGCTAGCTGATACCCCTTCCTTGTCAATCCATTTAATGCTTCCACATTCCAATTCCTAACCCACCGCCCCTTTCTCATATTTTTGAAATGGATGCTACCCTTCGTAGCAATTAAATTGTGATCAGATTCCGCATCCGCTCCCGGGAAGCTATCTGAATTTAGCACACTTTTCCTGAACCTATGCCTAACCAGAATATCATCTAACTGATACCTCTCTGAGTCACCTGGCATTTTCCATGTATAACTACGCCTTTGGTGGTGTCTAAACCAAGTGTAGGTAGTGACTAACCCGTCTCCTACAGAGCTTTCTCCCCAAGTTCCTATAGGAAGTAATTTGGTTTTCCTCTCCTGCGTCTTCTCTCCTGCTGCTCTCGATTTTCCTCGGTAAGGGTTCCGTGAGATAACGGCTGCGGATGCCTTGCCTCCCCCGCTGCCGGGCACAACACACGGCCAAATGGGCCGAGTCCCGCAGTTGCCAGGACTCAAATTCTCTCCAGGGTCCATCATTTTAAACTTCGGAATAATATTTGAGGTGGTTTCCCGCTGCCTTCCTCAATAGTGTTTTAACGTGACACCGTCGCTCATTGGCCACCCCACTGGGGTCACACGCTGTTGTAGCTATCATAACTATCATAACGCCCGCCAGCACAGCTCTTGGGGTCATCGGAACGCACAAGACTTTCCACCACGAGAAGGTTGAAGTCCATGGATTAGGGGTCCATGTAGGTTAGCGAACAAAAACACGGTAAGACACAAAAAAGAAAAGAAACTCACACCTTTTCGAATTTTCGGTGGTCAACAACTATTGGTCCACAACGGTAACCCACGGTTCACCTATCGCTGGCTTGACCACCGAAAATTCGAAGACGCGTGTGTTGCTTTTCTTTTTTTTTCTGGGTGTTTGTTTTTGCTTGTCAGTGCTACCTTTATATGTTTTACTTAAAAAAAAATTTTTAACTGTCGTCTAAAAATAGCACTTTTTGGCCTTTACATCGGACTATTAACAGTGAAAACGATGGAGACGATTACAAACACCCAAGCCATAGGTGGGGGAAAACTCACCCAGGGAGGACCCTTTGATTGGCAGACTAAGACCTCACCCTGCCGCCACCAAGGCCGGTAAATATGCATATTTTAGTATTCACATCTGGATACTTTCGCATAAGTTATATATGTAATATATATGTATATGTATATATATATATATATATATATATATATATATATATATATATATGTATATAAATATATATATATATATATATATACATATATATATACATGTATATATATGTAGTATATATATATATATATATATATATATATATATATATATATACTACAGTTCTGTCCCTCTCTTCCTTGATAAAGGTGGTCACAACCACCGATAATTCGAAAAATAGTGAGTCTCTTTTTTTGTGTGTTTCTGTGTTTTTGTCTGTGTCCACTAGTGCTAAGTGTTATACATTATTATTCACGTCCGTGAGACTTTCAAAAAGTGTTATATATTGCAAATTTCTGAGTTGGTGAAATTATTGCAATGTTCAAGAGGAAGAAGCTTCTACATTTTATTTCTCTTTATAACACTCAGCCACTTCTGGCCGATGCTTGATTGCCTTATTAGCATTTGGAAATAAGGAACCAGCCAAATTTTCACTAATTAGGGAGGGGTAAACGATTATGGGATAGGGGTAGGTGACTTTTGACACACACTCCTCTCTGCTTTTCCCCTTCCCTCTCCCCACCACTCTCTCCAAGGAACAAGTCATCTGAGGCCTCTTAGTCATTCCATTGACTGTGGGTTTGGCCTCAGGAATTCATCAATGAGGGAAGTACTGCGGTGCATTGGAAATGGTTCTAAAAGCATCATCAAGTATATCTGGACAATAATTATATAATTACATACACTTAACTTGATGATATATTAATGGGTGAGACAGTGGGTGGAACTTTTATAAATATATAAATGGTTAATTCAAAAGCTAATTTTTGTACCATCACTCAAGGTTTCCACCAAATACCTTTTCAATATTTTTTTATGGAGCCAACTTATCAATCGATGCTGAAAATTTAATGCAAAATTAAAGCATAGTTTAATTTCCACAGCTCATCATTTATATGTTAAAAAACGGAAATAAAATGTAGAATATCTCACTGAATGAGATATACTAAGAGCAAATAAATCAATTTGAGAAAGGATATTGAATAACTTCATGTGCCTTTTATCACTGTCTCTGTTCAACTTTTTTGAATGGTCTCAAATTTTCAGGTATTTCCCTTAATAGTGCAGCAGAGTTTTCCTTTCTTTCTTCTTCCCAGTGCTTATACCTTTATCGGCAGCAGTGCAGCACGGACATTTCATCCTTCTTCAGTAGCATATTAGTATATCCTCACATTTCTTCTTCAATTTACCATCTTTTGCTCTTTCATAACTATCTTTTCTTTGTTTCTTATTTGAATCTTTGTACTTAACTAATATTTTGTTCACAGCCTTCTTTTTCCTTCTATCATTCACCCTTTAAATAATCTCTTCCCTAATCCAAACCCTCCTCAAAATATGTTTTTACATTTATCATTGCATTTGTAGCCTCAGACAGTCCTGTTGATGGAAATTCCTTATCCTATGGAAATTCCCTATCCTTCTTTAACTCACCAAGAAATCTTCTGACTTGCAACTAGAAACTATATTTGCGACAGCTAAAGGCTCCCCATTTTACGTCAATTATTCTTTTTTCATTTTGTTGTGTTTGACATCATTTTGAATGGGAACTTAATTGTGATGCTGCTTCTGAGACACTGTGTCAATGATTATCCAGATCTAATGATTAAATGGTGGTAACAATATGTAAGTGATGTCTCCTAATATTCTCCAATTTGATGTACTCTATCCTTTTCTTTCCATTGTAATTCTATGTTGATAAACCATATTTCTCTTTTCCCTCCAAACTATTACTCCTCCCATCACAATACTCCTCTCCTATGCCTCTCGAGTTTCTATTTAATTTGGAGCTTCAGACAATTCTGTTGCTGGAGATGGTCCATCATCTCTTTAATTTACCCTTGACCTCACTCAGAAATCTTCTGGCTGGCTACTAGCAATTCCTCTTGGGATAGCTAAACCCTTGCTATTCCATTTAACATTCATCATTCGATTTGTACCCGGTTGAATTTGACATCAAATTGCATGAGCACTTAGGCGTGATCTAAACTCCCATCTGCTACTGCGGTATTGCACAAATAATTATGGGGATCTAATGATTACGTGGTGGGGGCAATATGTATCTGATGTCTCCTACACTATAAGAATTTTCCATGCATGCATGTCTTTTCTTCCCATGCTTATTCCACGTTGATGAACCACATTTGTCTTTTTGCTCCCATCTGCATGTATTACTTGTCCCATCACAAATTCCTATCCCCTCTCTATCAAGTGCCCGGATCTTCCACAGTCACTTCTTGTATACGTGCAGGTACACTTACAACTGCTACTTGGTGCCCTGACCTGAATTTAAGTACCCCGTCATTGGTTAATAGCTAAGATTATAGGGACAACTTTCACAAATACTTATAATATACTCTCAAATATGAGAGACTTGATCTATGTTTATTATTTTTCTTATTCAACTCTTAACTATCAATCTAAGAATTTATTTACCCAACCAACTCTCCTAACTCAGCCATATTATCTCATTGTATTCCGTCTGGATCTTCTTCTTAATTCTTTCCAAATAATAATCACCTTTTGGTGATACTAAATTTTCCAGTAGTTGCTTTTATCTTTTAATAACTTTCTGGAACTACCACCTTTCATCATATGACTGGATTTCATTCATGATCGCCAGCCACTACACTTGCCCCTGTGAGAGGAGTCAAATTTTTTAAATGGACTCATTTCACATTGGTTTTCAAATCATAATTACTAGTACTGATGAGATGCTTTTTAGTACCTATTCTCCCCAGTGTTGCTCATGTGGCCAACCCCACTGGTGTCAGATGCCTTTGCAGCCACCTCACTTAAAAATGAATATTAAAGGCATGTCCTTCTGCGAGGATCTTATACTGTAACCTATTTTGCATGGGCAACTCTACCAAGAACAATTATCTTTATGCCCTCAATGATATATGTACGCATAATACATATACTCATAATAATACATACACTGATATGTGTGCACATAAATAAATAAATAAATATGCATAACCTACGTGATTTTTTGGGTAACAGAACTTCCTGGGAAACCATAACATGCACAGGGAAAGAAACTGGCCCCCATACCCTGATGTGTGAATTCCACACTCCGTCGAGCTTAGTACAAAGCCCGATGGCTTAGCACTCCCAGCAAAACAGCTGTCATAAAATCAACTGAACATTCAAAATGGCTGAACTTTTTGGCATATGGGAGAGACATAATGACCGTACATAACGCCACAAAAAAATCAAATATTCGTAACCCGCGGGAATTCAAAATTTGTGATAATTTTTGAGCAAACCTTGTATATGTATGTATATATATAGTACAATACACAGTAATACACAATATAGAAACACAAAAAAAAGAAGAACACTCACACTTTATTTCTTGATATTTCGACGGAAACAATCCGTCTTCATCTGAAGACATAGAAGTCAACATATATATATATATATATATGTTTATATATATATATATATATATATATATATATATATATATATATATATATATATATGAATTCTAACCACTTACCTTTCCTCTTGTGTATTGTCTATTTCTCCTTTGGTGGGTGAAACAGCCCCCTGACGCCATCTCTTGGCTAAAGAATCGGGGCGCTTGGCGATATATAACACCCACGGATCTCAGGGTAAATTACATATCCTCGATAGCTCAAGTGGTTAAGAGCATCCGCCCGGCAAGTGGAAAGATCCGGTGTTCGAGTCCCGGTTGAGGAGATATTTTTACTCTTGTGATCCGTTCGATTCCGCCTTCCCCACCTCTATCGTGTTCGTCCTTTATACGTGTTCCTATCCATTTTCCTTATATATGTTTCTGTATATATGAGTATTTATTCGCCGTTTGGCGGGATTTCGTGTTTGAATGTATATATATATATATATATATATATATATATATACATGTATATATATATATATATATATATATATATATATATATATATATATATATATATATATATATATATATATATATATATAATCATATCTGCTTAACTACTTATTCACTTTATAATATTTATCTTACATGTATTTGTTTTACTACTCTTTAAGTAAAATATTTGGTTATTTTAAAAATTGTATTGTGATATTACTAGTATATAACCATGAAGGATGTTAAAAATGAGATCAAAATCATAAATATTGTTTTAAATCCATGTATTCACATCAGGAAAATTCTCTTTAAGCTAGAATCATAATGTAAGGGGATGAAAGGGTAAAAAGATACATTTTTCTTATACTGTTTTTATTCATTTAACCACTAATACATATTTCTACACAGAATAATGACAATCTTGTCACATTTATCTCTCTGCTAAATGCAAAAATAATCCTGGACCCCTTACATTTGGTGGCATTTTTCTCATAAATTGTATACATTGTCAGTACCTTCTTAATCATCAGGAGTGAATGTGTCGAACAACCACAAGCAGGAAATGTAAATGATAAATATAGCTATGACAAATACTGCCGATAATTCCATCAAGGTAACCCACAATGGTTCAGAGTACTGGAAAGAAATATGCTCTGTTTTAATAAATTGTCATGACAGTACACAATATGAATACAGATGAGACATTCAAGTTTGAAATTTATACTGTGGTAGAATATGCTCATAAAATTGAAATGAAATTTTTCAGATTGAATCAACATTTTCCTTTATGATATCCTAGAATATTTTGTTTCCAGCCTAGCTCCAAGAGTTGGGCTCACACACAATGCAACAATTGAAGTCCCCACAGTGAAATATCACTTGGTAAAACCATCATATAATTTGAAATATGAAGTTATATTTTTATATCATATTATAATCTGCAACAGACTAGCTGGAGTAAGAAAGGGAAAAACCGTGATTATGTTAATACACAAGAAAGGTATTGTAGAGATAATATGCAAGTGATGATGTAAGCATTATTGAGGAAGGCAACAAAAAATCATCTCCATTATTAATCCAATATGATAGACAAAATTAAGAGATATTTTACAGGCAACTGCAGGACTTGGTCCACTGTCTAGAAGACACAAAATAGGATGGGATCCACCCCCCAACAGGCAAATGGAATTGTTATGCACAAATGGTGTGAAAATTAAGGCGCTGCATCATCAGTAGCTACAGTTTCCTTGGATTGGATGCGCAATCAGATAAAAGAATTCATTCAAAGATTTCATTTTTTCAAAGAATACTCTTTTAAAGAATATTCTGCCAAAGAATAAAACGGAAAAAATTGCTGAGGAATTTTAATGTAAAAAGAGTAAAAGCAATATGGAGTACCAGGAGGTTGTTGAGAAAAATAATTAATTCAAACCATTAGAATGGTGCTTTGGATTAAAAATTAAATCATCTTTCAAAAAAGTATCAATAGCTGAAAGTAGGAAAAGTCCCAAATCACAAACTCTGAAAGTTTCTTTGAAACATCATCGCAAAGGTTTCTTGCTTTAGGTCAATATCATCAAGTAAACTTCATGTTTTTAGGGTTTTGTGAGTTCGCGACCATATGTGCTACATCCAGGAGGCTAGAGAGTCGGAAGATGACAGCCTGATATGCATATTTACATATGTCAGTGATCTCAAAAAATCTTAGAAAAGTGAAGTTGACTCAACCAAGTCAAGAAGTTGGTCGGGTCACTAAAATATTAAAAAAACAAAACTGGAAGTGTCTCTTTATTTTGTGTTTCTAAGCTTGATATATCATTGCCACAATTTCGACTGACTATGCAGATATTAACAAAATAACTGCTAACTTAAGACTCTAAATCAATGCAAACAGGTATGCAAGTCATTAGTTAATAACTAGGAAAAATCTTCACTGAATCCATATTCATTAAAATTTAAGGATTGGCCCTGTTATATTAGCTATAGATATGCGTGTCCTCAAACATTTGCTGGCCCGTGCCTTATTCATCCCACATTCCTTGAGATACAATCTCAAGTATTTTGAAATTTCTTCCATGGAAGAAAAGTTTCTCGGGAAATTAATCAAAGTTTCAAAATTAAGAAAATGTACTTTTTTATTGAAATAGACTGGAGGCAGAGGAGGACGATGAAAAAAAAAAAAGAGAGAGAGAGGGAGGGAGGGAATAATTGTTCGAGTGAAGTAGGAGGAAGACCTCTGCGGATTCCCCTTCTAATTCGTAAGAGCCAGTTTTCAGATCGCTATACGCTTCAAGTGCGGATTTTGTGAGGCTCAGTTGTCGGTCTGTCTGCCTGTAGTATGCTGGAAGTGTGAGATGGGGACGAGGTGACGAAGTTGTAGGACATATTCATCGCCTGTGGCTGAGCGATGGGCTGGCTGAAGGGAGAAGGGGATTTAAAGGACTCGAGGACGTCGAAGATACCCAGGGGGTCGTGCTAATGTAAAACGTAGTTCAGGAAGCCACCGAAGAAATGGGGTAAGATACCGTCTCGATGGAGACGACTTAAGATCTTTGTTGCGAGGCCACGGTTAATAAGTAATTTTGGTGAAAATCGTTGAACATCGTGCCTTCTCGAAAAATAAAATATATGAATGTCAGCCTTTTTCGTATTTCCGAAAGACAGCCGAATAATTAATATTATTTACAACGCCAGGTTTAAAAAACTCCAAAATTCATGACCCTATATCGTAGGATAGAACAAAGAATTATTTCCTTGTTTTCAATTTCAAAGAAATGAAATTTCTAGTTTCCCCTCAAAGAGGTTTGAAAAAATTTGGGTAAACATTTTAACGTCAAGAATTAATCGTTTAAACGGTTAACACTCTGAGCGAGACCCTTAGGGTGCGGAGGTGGACCCAGACTTTTAAAACAGATATCTAGCAACAGTATTTACTACCCAAGTAAGATATGAATAAAGACGTATGTACGGTATTTCGTCACAACATCTTGTTTCTCTAAAGCCCCCAGAGTTTAAAGGACGTCTCGATAGCATAACTGTCAACAGCACTCGGCTGGACATCGAGGGAACCGGGTTGGAATCCCGGTCAAGGCGAATGATTTTTACCCTTTGAAATTTTTGCATTTAAAAGGCTTTCCGGTAATTTTCCCCTGGTGTCTTAAATGCGCCTGGATGGTCTGTCTGGCTTTTTTTTGATCAAAGTCATGTGAATACCTAAAATTTTACCATTTTAAGGACAACATTTTCAAGTCTAGTTCAAGCAAGTTGTGGGGCGATCTACCTCCAAGTCTTCCCTTCTTTGCTTTTTGCGTCAAATTTCCATCCCTTTCAAACACAGGATTCACATCTTACTCGAACTCTTCACAAATTTCACCCGTTTCAATTCCGGCAGTATCTGGTCCTTGATCAGTTTCATCACGAAAATTTCTTTTTGAACCTTCGCTATCTCCGATTTCAGTAGAATTGCGACCACAAACAGTCACAGAAATTTTATTTAAAAAAGATTCGTGTGGAAAGTAAAAAATGTGAAATGCGGAGACGACGATAAAATATTAAACTCAAGGCCTCTTAGACTCAGAAAACTACTACAAATAATTTTAAAGGCGCACTGTGCGAGCTTATTTTGTCTGGCCTTTAACCTGATTCGTCATAATAGCGATAAAAGTTACCCGACGTGGAGCACAGGGCCGACTCCCCGAAGGCCCTGAATGCTGGTGTTTTTATCATCGAAACAGAGGCATACTTTTGTTGCAGATGTTTAGCCTCAAAGTTGTTTATCTAGAAATGCTTTAAGTAGCAATTACTTTTGAAAAATTGAGAGATTTACTAACAAAAATGTATTTATCGGGTCTCCGGAGGTCCATACTTTTGAGTTTGAAACAGCCTTTACTTTTCTTTGGTCAATTATTAAAAATATTTTATCATATAATCTCAAGTTAATTCAATGGCACTTTTGGAGGAATTTTTTCATTTAAGAAAGATTTACTTTTTCCGGCAACATTTCTTTCAATACAGAATTAATTACTTGTTTCCATATCTCTGAGAGAGTAGAACCAGAAAAAACTGGCAGGTGATTGATATGTTTTGATCTAAGCGTAACGCCAAATTTAATGATTGTGCCAAAAAGTTTCTAAACTTTTTGGCACAATCATCAATCAAACAGACTATTCAAACAATTGAGTAATGACTACATGAAATAATTTTTCTCTAAGCCGTAAAGTGTTTCCAACACTTAGGTAAAAGGAAGAGGAATAATGGGCTTGAAGTGGTGATTTACGGAGAAGTTAACCTCAGCAGTAATCAGACATACGAGACTCGAATGTTGAAAATTGCACGACGAGCACACGCTCATACCACACAGAGGTTTCCTAAATTGGATTACGAGGAAACTAATCCTATTGTCAGGGACCGTATTCGGGTAATTAAAAATACACACTCAGTCGCCCTGGTTAGTCCGAAGTGGTTTACGAGGAGGCCAGGGACCGGCTCTGTGCTACCTTAACTCATTACGCGTTTACTAGAAAGACCCCGAATAGGTTTATGAGGCAATGTACCCAGGTGTCAGAGTCCGACTTTGGGGGAATAATACACACACTTACACGCCCACACACATCCAAACTCACTCACTTCGGTGTAACAGAAAAGTAATACCAACACCAAGGGCTAAAAAGTGAAAGAAACGCTTGATGTCATAATATCGTTGTCAAAAACGAAAACGGCAGGGAATTAAATCCATAGCAATGCCGTAAGAGCCTCATTATTTTACCATTCCAAGCATTTTAAATCTGAAATATTTAAAATTTCAAATATCTGCTTCGTTGACTCCACTAATTTTTTGATACTACATGTTAACTAGGAAAGAGCTTTGCATAGTAATTTTAGGATTATGTGCTCCAATTGGAAAGCCAAATTTTTAATTTTTTTCGATAGCGATTCAATGAAACAGATTTCCGGAGAATTTGCCGATTTCATTTATATTAACTTATCCTACGTAGTGCTGAGATACTCACAGTGAAAGTGGTAAGCAGTTAATTAATGCGTATTGCGTAGGCGAAATAGGCAAGTGGCTAGTCATGTAGTCAGGAGAAGTTAGTTAGTATGGGAAATAGGTGAGTGGAGAGGTGAATATTGGTAAGTAGTTAGCTATTTCGTATTGCGTGGGTGAAACTACACGCCACTTAGGACTCAAGGAGACCCATGTCACGCCACTTGACCTCTCGGATTTGGATGGAAAAAGAACTCCAGCGAAAAACTTTATGAAAGAAAAAGTTTTGAAACTCGTCATTAAAAAAGCGATGAATTTACATGAAATTTAAAAGGAGGACGTTTTAGAAATAAATACTTTGCCAGTGGTGCAAAGGTCATTGGTTTACCTAACTAGTGCATTTATAACCCTCTACCGAATTCGAATACGTTAATCTAAATTTACGCATCGTCAGAGACACATTAGATGTCATATTTTGAATTTCTGACATAAGCTTGGCCATACAGTTGAGTAAACGAATGAATTATGTCAGAAAAAAACATCTTTTGAAAAAGAACACGGTTTTGCCAACTTTTTTAAAAATATTGACTGGCATTGTCTACAAAGAAGATAAAGTGACGGTTTCGGAAAGAGAGTACTGAAGGGTGGCTTAACCATGATCCTAGATCGGGTGGCAGAGAAGTGCAGCTTAAGGTGGCGAAGAGGGTCCTCGAAGGTGGAGGATCACAGACGCTACCGTCCAACGAGAGTGGGTATTCTTCTGTATGTTTCTACACGTGTTATGCGAAAAATATTCTTGTGTATAAATAAGCACGAGGAGACTATATACAATACATATACATAATTACATATATATGTATATGCATATATATATATATATATATATATATATATATATATATATATATATATATATATATATATATATATATATATATATATATATATATATATATATATATATATATATATGAGTATTTTTTCACCGTTTGGCGAGAAAGAAATTTATAAGAAATTTATAAGAAAAAAATATAAGGAAAAGGGATTCCCAAGATTTATATGATGGACAATACAGAGATTTTGAGTCCTGGCAACTACGGGGCTCGGCCCAATCGGCCGTGTGTCGTGCCCGGCAGCGAGGGAGGCAAGGCTTCCGCGGTTGTTATCCCACGAAGCACTTGCAAGGGAAAACCAGCAGCAGCAGGACAGAAGACGCAGGAGAAGAAGACCAAATTAGTCAGAATAAGGACGCGGAAAGTTAAGACAATGATGAGGACAGGGAAACTGGAGAATGTTAAGCGAGAGTTTGAAAGGGGATAAATAGACATTTTAGGTCTATGCGAGGTGAGATGGAAGGATAGCGGGGATTACTGGAGTGATAATTATAGAATAATATACAGCGGCGGGGACGAGAGCCAACGAGGGGTTGCCATAGTATTAAACGAAGAGGTAGGAAGAAGCGTAGTCAACATAGAGCAGGTAACGGATAGAATACTACTAGTAGAGATAAAAGCAGAACCGACGAACTTAGTTATTATTCAGGTATACATGCCACCGAGCAACCATAAGGAAGAAGAGGTCGATAGGATATACGATTAGTTAGAGGACATGATCGCGTGTGTTCCTTCAGGGAAACATTTGATAGTGATGGGGGATTGGAATGCGACGGTAGGCGAAGGAAGAGATGGTGATGAGGTGGGGGACTACGGTTTAGGCTCGAGGAATGACTGCGGGGAGAAAGCAGTTGAGGTCTGCAGGAGACAGGGGTTAGTCATCACCAACACTTGGTTTAGGCACCACAAAAGACGCAGCTCTACATGGAAAATTCCGGGTGACTCAGGAAGGTATCAGCTAGATTATATCCTGGTTAGACACAGGTTTAGGAACACTGTGATAAATTCGCACAGCTTCCCGGGAGCGAATGCGGACTCGGACCACAATTTAGTTGTTATTGAATGTAGCGTCCGTTTCAAAAAGATATGGCGGGGGCGGCGGGTTAGAAAATTGAATATGGAAGCATTAAATGGTTTGAAAAGGAAGGAGTACAAAAAATCGATGGAGGAAATCATAGAGGATAGCAAGAAGCTAAGTACTATCGAATAAAAATGAAAAAGTATCAAGAAAGGGTCATCGAAAGTCGCACTATTGGAACCGTTAACGCTAAAAGGACTAGGAAACCATGGATCACGGATGAGATGATTACAAAGATGGATGAGCGGCGAAAATGGAAGAATGTAATTACAGAATTAGGCAAAATCAAGTACAAAGAAATAAACAATAAATTGAGGCGGACAACAAATAAAGCAAAAGAAGCATTGCGGAAGACGCAGTGTGAGGATATGGAAAGTTTGCAGAGAAAGGGTGAAATTGGTGCGCTGTACAGCAAAGTTAAATCGTTATCGGGAAGTAAGAAAGGAAGATCTATGCTAACAGTTAGAGATAAGGCGGGTAAGGTAATAGTTGACGCAGGAAAGATCCAAGAGAGATGGAAGGAGTATATAGAAGAACTGTATAGTAAAGAACTCAGACCAACAAAGTTAGACATTGAAAAAGAAAATGACGTAGAGGAGGACAGCTTAGGTCCAGGTATACTAGACAATGAGATAGAAAGGGTATTAAGGGAGATGAAACTAAATAAGGCCGTGGGGGTAGATAACATTCCCGTGGAACTTTTAAAATGCTTGGGAAAATGTGGGAGGAAGAGGCTATATGGGCTGATCCGTAGTATTTATGAGGAGGGAATCTGGCCGGAAGACTTTGTGAGATCAGTTTAGTTCCTATTCCGAAAAAGGTAAAGACCACGTCATGTGAGGACTATAGGACAATTAGTTTGATATCCCACGCAGCTAAAGTTGTTCTCAGGATCATAAAAAAAAGGATAGAGAGTAGGGCAAATGGATACTTAGGGGATGATCAGTTTGGCTTTAGGAAGGGGCACTTGTAGCTGGTGAGAGAGGTAGGCAAGTGGATGCCATCTTCTTAGATTTTCAAAAGGCATTTGATAAGGTCCCACATGGTAAACTCATTCATAAATTAAAGGTCGCGGGTATAAACAAGGGCGCTATAAGTTGGGTTAAAGATTTTCTTTCAGAGCGGGAACAGAGGGTAGTCCTTGATGGCGCTAGTTCCGACAGCGTTCGAGTCACGTCGGGGGTACCTCAGGGAAGTGTGATCGGGCCGTTACTTTTCTTGATTTTTGTTAACGATTTGAACCGCGAAGTGAAAAGTAACATTAGGATGTTTGCGGATGACACGGTGATCTATCGGGAGATATCTGGGGATGAGGATCGTTTTATTCTAGCGCAGGATTTAGATTGCATTACTAAATGGTGTTCTAACTGGGGATTGACTCTAAATTATAATAAATGTTCAGTGATAAATTTCTTTAAAAGATCAACGGGATTTGCTTACAAATTAGCTGGAGGTGACCTAGCAGTAGTTGATACGGTAAAATACCTAGGTGTCACATTCACTAAAGACTTAACTTGGGGGACTCACATACGTAAAGTCTGCGGTCAAGCAAATAAAAAATTGGGATTCATTAGACGCATTGTCGGCAAAAGTGACTCAAAGGTCAAGGAACGTTGTTACCACGCCCTTGTAAGGCCTCATTTAGAATACGCATGCAGCGTGTGGGACCCGAGTGAAAAAGGTCTCATTCGGGAAATTGAGAAGGTTCAACGCCGGGCAGCCCGTTTTGTAAAAAATTCCTACGATAAAACGCAAAGCGTTACCGAAATGCTCATGGATTTGGGGTGGGAATCATTAGAAGAGAGACGATTCAATGCAAGACTGAAATTATTAAATAAATTCAGATCCGCATGTTTCAGCACCGAGGTCTCGCAGATTATTCGTACTCCTACATACATTGGTCGCTTGGATCATGCATATAAAATTCGGGAAATAGATGCCAGGACTAGCCGACTCAAGGACTCCTTCTTCCCACGGACAATACGGGATAGCAACTGTAGGATTATAGATAGTAAAAATTCCACTTGCCACCCTCAGTGTCTAAAAAATAATTAGTCGTATTTAAATGCATGCTCTTCCACTAACCTTATGTGTTTTGTTATAATAACCCATTCTTTCCGCATGACATCATTCGTGTTCTGTTCATCTGTTTTTAAGTTTCCCTTTCAGTCCCTCTTCCCTCCCGGCGGGGGGAAATTCCTGCTACCTGCAACGTTGGGTCGAATTCCCTTCCTTTTACTGTCTCTTTGGGGGGTTGAGTGTTTTGTGGTGCATTTTCATGTGGTAGTGATGTTTCACATTCTTGCTTGTTGTGTCCTGGCTTGCGTGTTGTAGGATGGCTTTGGTGCTGTATCCTGGGGTGCAGTTTTTTGTTGTTTTGCGGTGTATGTGTTTGCATGAGTATTGGATGGAGGGAGTTTTGCATGAGTGTGTGCGCTGCTGGGGTGTAATTTTCCGTGTTGTTTTTTGCATGTGGTATTTTTCGTTTTTACGGTTGGTGACCTAACACCCCCCGCCACACGCCCTTGCGGCGGCTTGCGGGGTATTATGTAGATGTAGATGTAGATGTAGAGGTACGCGTGATTCCATTGCAGTAATGAGATTCTTCATCGAGAGGAATATAGAACACAACCAGGAGGTATTTGCCTGTTTCGTAGATTTCGAAAAAGCGTTTGATAGAGTGAATTGGGAAAAACTAATGAGTATGTTGAAGAAAATAGGAATACTTTGGAGGGAAAGGAGGCAAATCCGTCGAGGCAACCTGTACATGTCTCAGACTGCTCAGGTGTGGGTGGGAAACGGGGAGTCCGGATGGGCAGTGTGTCGCGTCCGAAGGGAGAAGTTGAAGCGACTACATAAATAAGAGAAAACAGCTAATGAAAGAACACTGCGGAACGTTTACTATCACACTGCTCAGTTACAAAATGTGAGTAGGTGCAGACGACACACGATTAAGGTCCGCATTTGCCGGTTCGCTGGGCATAATGTACCGCGATCACACAAACACCAACGCAGCGTCACCGGACCTCGTGGCCCCACGAGAGCATAAAAGGAAAACTGAGCAGGGACCATCACGACGGGGTCACCACTTGTCGCGTCCGAAGGAGGAAGTTGAAGTGACTACATAAATAAGAGAAAACAACTAATGAAAGAACACTGCGGAACGTTTACTATCACACTGCTCAGTTACAAAATGTGAGTAGGTGCGGACGGAGCAAGCCGTTGCTTGTCGCGATAGCTCTTGCTGCGGACTGCCGGCTGATTGGTTTATGCGCCTTCGTCTTCGCTCTCTAGTGCTGTCCTCTGGTGGGAATACTAGGATGACCCCGTAGGGTACAGATGAAATGTGGTAACCGCCACATCACCCCCCTTGCAGTGGTTAAGCCTTGCCAAAAGGAGATGGAAAGAAGGGGAAAACAAATAAAAACAATTTACAAAGCAGAATCCCTCAGATTCCGTGGGAACTGGACCCGGCGGCCACTTCGGGTGCTCACTGCTGGGGGCATAGTTGTTCTGGGCAGCTCTTCAGCCTCTTGGGATTCGGAGGGACTGGACGTAATAATCATCCTATCTCGATGGCTGTCATCTTTCAAAAAGAAGGCTGGCTTAAGTCTATCAATGGACACCGTTGCCTCCTTCCCGTTGACTCGAAGGGTGAAATATTTCTCCGTCCTATTTAGCACTTCAAAAGGTCCATCATATGGGGGCTGGAGTGCACGTTTTGTCGCCTCGTGGCGCACAAACACTTGGGATGAGAAGGCCAAATCACGGTGCTGAAAAACGGCCTTCTCTCCGTGACGGGTGATGGGAAGGGGGTGCAATTGCTGCATATGACCTCTCAGCTGTGCGGCAAAGTGGGTCTCAGCAATAGGAGGATTCGTTCGGGGTGAGAAGAACTCTCCAGGCAAGCGTAATGGTTCTCCATACACCATCATGGCAGGGGTGGCCTTCAGGTCCTCTCCATGCTGATCGAATGCCGAGTAGTACCCATGGGAGGGCATCTGACCAGCTTTGATCGGTATGGCACATAATGGCTGCCTATAAATGGCGGTGAAAACGTTCCACCAAACCATTAGCGGCAGGATGGTAGGCTGTTGTTCCTAGGTGCTCTGCACCGGAAGTCTTTGCTAAGTCCTGAAATAGAGAGGAGGTGAACTGCGAACCACGATCAGTGGTTATTCTCTGCGGAACTCCGAATCGGGCAAACCATCCAGAAACCAGCGTCCTTACCACGACCTCCGCTGAAATATCTGTGATGGGAAATACCTCCGGCCATCGTGTGAATCGGTCAACGATCGTTAAACAGTAGCGGAAACCGTTGGAGTGGGGCAGGGGACCGATGATGTCCACATGGATGTGATGAAACCGTCCTGTGGGAAGGGGGAAACTCCCGACAGGTGATTGGACGTGGCGATGAATTTTGCACTTTTGGCATTCCAAGCAGGATCGGGCCCAATCGCGGCAATCTTTACGTAGGGAGGGCCACACGAAAGGCTCGGCAACCAGCTTGAACGAGGTTCGGATGCCCGGGTGGGCAAGGAAATTTAGCATGTTAAACGCACTTTTACGGAATGGGGCTGTTAGGTATGGTCGTACCGTGCTGGATGAAGTGTCACAATATACTTCCACGTTCCCACCGGGGACCTTTAACTTTTTAAGACACAAAGGGGAGTCGGGTGTCAAGAACTGCTGCATTTCTTCATCACACGTTTGGGAGGCTGCCAGTGCCTCATAGTCAATGGAGGCACTAATTGCTGTCACTCTGCTGAGTGCGTCGGCGACCACATTTTCCACTCCGGAGACATGACGAATGTCCGTGGTGAATTGGGAGATATAGTCTAAATGACAAAATTGTCGAGGGGAGCACTGATCAGCCTTCTTTTTCAGGGCAAACGTTAAAGGCTTGGGATCGGTATGGACCGTGAATGATCTCCCCTCCACCATAAGGCGGAAATACTTAATGGCTTTGTACACGGCAAGGAGTTCACGGTCGTACGCGCTGTAATTTCGTTCAGTTGGTGTCAATTTCGTTGTGTAAAATGCAAGCGTCTGCCACTCTTGCCCACATTTCTGCTGCAAGGCTGCACCGAGTGAAATATCTGACGCGTCTACGACGAGGGCAAGTGGAGCGTCGGGGTTGGGATGAGCTAGAAGGGCAGGTTTCGCGAGGCTGTCTTTGCAGTTGTTGAATGCCTGTCGCCTCTCCGCCGACCAGTTGATAGGTTGGTTGCTCTTTAGAGAGCACTGTGGAGTGGAGCCTGACGAGTGGCGGCGTTGGGGATGAATCGCTGGTAAAAATTCAGCATGCCTAAAAACAGGCGCAGATCCTTCACAGTTTTTGGTTCAGGAAAATTGTTTACGGCACTCACTTTCTCTTCGAGAGGCCGGATACCGTCCGCCGTGACAGAGTATCCTAAAATATCCACTTTAGGTGCACCGAACACGCATTGCGCAGAGTTAATCAATAGGCCGTACCGAGAAAACCTGCCAAATATCTCCCTCAGGTGTTGCACGTGCTCCTCAGCTGACGAGGAAGCCACTAATATGTCATCGATGTAACAGTAACAAAAATTCAACCCCCTGAGTACTTAGTCCATGAACCGTTGAAATGTCTGTGCCGCGTTGCGGAGTCCGAAAGACATGAACGGCAACTCTAATAACCCGAAGGGAGTTATGAGGGCAGTCTTGGGGATATCTTCAGGAAATATCGGAATTTGGTGGTAGGCACGCACAAGATCTAGCGTGGAAAACATCGATTTGCCGAATAAGGCGTGCGCAACGCGCGTGTATGTGGGGCACCGGATATTTATCAGGTAAGGTGCGAGCATTAAGGGCTCTGTAGTCCCCGCAGGGCCGCCACTCCCCGGTTTTCTTTGGGACCAGATGGAGAGCGGACGACCAGCTGCTTTCGGACCGACGCACAATCCTTAATTTGAGCATTGCCTCGAATTCGCGTTTCGCGAGGGCAAGCCTGTCTGGTGCCAAACGACTTGCCTTACACGAAACGGGCTGACCTGGTGTGATGCGAATATAATGCATTGTAGCATGGTCAACGCTATGAGGGACGCCTGCGGGCCTCGTGATTTCTGGGAAGTTAGCAAGTAATTCGTGGTAACGAGAATGACCGCTCACAGATTTCACTTGATCGGGAGAAGGCTGGGCGAAACTCCCGGGGACTGAAATGGTAGTGAGTCCATCAACCAATCTCTGGTTACGCATGTCCACCAATAACCCGTAGAATTTTAGGAAGTCCGCCCCAATGATAGGTTGTGACACGTCCGCGACAACGAAACGCCACGAAAAATCGCGACGGAGGCCGAGGTTAAGGCTAAAGGTCATCCAACCATACGTGCAAATAATACTGCTGTTCGCAGTAAACAGCTCGTAATCAGTCTTGGAGCGGGGCCCTTTCACTTTAACTTTAGCAAAAACACACAAATCGGACCCACTATCTATCAAAAACCGCACCTTTGTGTTTCGGTCTGTCACGTACAAGCGGCATGGTTCGGGACTACCGTCGGAGGCCGCCATCACCGACTGCCCTAGGGGTTTCCCGACGCATAGGAGCACGGAGTCGTGCATTTCCGGGCATCGGCGCCAAACCGATCGTGAGCCGTCAGGATGGCCTGCATATTCATTGGCAGGCGATTTAGCCATAGCAAACGCAGGAATTCCTCGTTTACGGATGAACCGGCCAAATTTCGGAGGTCACGTAGAAATTGGCTTGGCTTCCGATCGCCGATTTCTTCATGCTCCAGCAGCCGCCTAAGTTTGTGTTCGGTGGATGTGGAGAGGCGTCGGATTAACTCGGATTTCAGCCGCTCGTATTTTCCTTCGCTAGGGGGGTCCGTGATGATGTCTTCTACCTCCTGGGCGTAGCGATTCTCTAATACGCCGACTACATGGTAAAACTTGGTCGAGTCTTGCGTTATACCGCTTAGCGCGAACTGGCTCTCTAACTGAGAAAACCACAAACTGGGTTTTACTACCCAAAAGGGTGGCACACGGATGGACACACGATTAAGGTCCGCATTTGCCGGTTCGCTGGGCATAATGTACCGCGATCACACAAACACCAACGCAGCGTCACCGGACCTCGTGGCCCCACGAGAGCATAAAAGGAAAACTGAGCAGGGACCATCACGACGGGGTCACCACTTGTCGCGTCCGAAGGGGGAAGTTGAAGTGACTACATAAATAAGAGAAAACAACTAATGAAAGAACACTGCGGAACGTTTACTATCACACTGCTCAGTTACAAAATGTGAGTAGGTGCGGACGGAGCAAGCCGTTGCTTGTCGCGATAGCTCTTGCTGCGGACTGCCGGCTGATTGGTTTATGCGCCTTCGTCTCCGCTCTCTAGTGCTGCCCTCTGGTGGGAAGACTAGGATGACTCCGTAGTTGACAGATGAAATGTGGTAACCGCCACAAGTGTTAGGAAGGGGTGTAAGGCAGGGCAGCCCATTATCACCGTTGCTGTTTAACCTGTATGCAGAGGAAATGATCAAAGAGGCATGGGAAGAACTCGAGGTAGGAATGAAAGTGGGCGGGGAATTGGTAAAATCAGTTAGGTTTGCTGATCACCAAGCTTTAGTTTGTCAGTCAGCCATCGGGTTTCAAGCATTACTGAGTGAATTGGAAATTCAGTGCGACAGGTATGGGATGAGAATCAGTATTAATAAAAAAAAGGTTATGCGATTTTCTCGAAAGAAAAAGGCCAAGCTTAACATTAAAATAGGTTGGCAAAAACTAGAGCAGGTAGAACAGTTTACGTATCTCGGTAGTGTTTTGGACCAACACGGTCAAAGTAGTAGGGACGTAAGGAGAAGAATTGCGCTAGGCAAAGAGGCTTTCACAAGGAGGAGGGAGTTGATGACAGGGACTTTGAGTAAGGATGTTAAGAAAAGACTCGTAAAAACTTTGATATTGAGCGTAGCTATGTACGGCGCGGAAACGTGGTCATTGAAGCAGGAGGATAGACGTAGATTGGAGGCTTTTGAAATGTGGGTGTGGAGAAGAATGGAGAAGGTGAAATGGACAGAGAAGAAAACAAATGAGGAAGTACTTGGTATGGTAGGCGAAGGGAGGGGTTCTTTGGGAGAAATCCTATGGAGGCAGGAAAAGTGGATGAATGGAGTATTGACCGGCAGCGGGATGTTAAAGACTGTAATTGAGGGGAGAATGTTGGGCAAACGAGGAAAGGGAAGGAACAGGATAGGGATGTTGTACGGGATGAAGTGAGGAAGAAAGTACTCAGAGCTGAAGAGGGACCTGATGTAAAGTAGGATGTTGTGTTTTGCTAGGGGTCACAAATTATTTAATTAGTAATTATGTCCATCCAAAAACCTACCTTAACCGGTAGATACATGTACACACCCTAAAAGCAGCCATCAACTCGATGTTCGTATTGGAGAGTGAAGGTAGAATTTACCCAGTACTAAGCTCAAAGGTATGTGAAATTCACTCGCCAGGGTTAGTGGACCTGACTCTTGGCCTCTACCATTCATAGTTTCCCAGAACGGTTTTGCGTTCGAAAATCACTCGACTGAAACTACGGGTACCCCTGAAATATAATCATGGCCTTGCGATCAGTAGTCGAATGCTCTACTCCATGAGGCATCGCTAATAAGTAAATATTACTAAGATATAACCAATATATTTAAATAAAATTAATTCTTTTTATCAATTTTAATCATGCGAATAATTTTAAATTGTATGCATTATTTCTGTTTTGTTTTGGCGCAGGATACCGTAGAACTCGCAGTACGAAGAAGATAGACATTCGTAGTGTAATTAGATTCATTCATTTGAAAGGTTACCGTGCCCGGCAAATCAACTATGAACTTATTACTGTTTATGGAACTGATATCCCGTTAAATGATACAGCTAGGAAAGGAATTTTTAACAGGTAACTTGCCTCTCGCAGACGATCCAAGAAGTGGAAGACTCACGGACATTTCGGCCATGGTGAAGAAAGAAGCTTTACATTGGGATTTGCCCAATTAGACCGATAGGACAACCATCAAGAATGAGACTGATTTTATGCATGGCTGCGTGTAAAAAGTCGCTTACGAAGGACTGCACATGTCATAGGTACCAGCACGCTTGTTTCCACGACTACCGACACCTTTTCAGATTAAGGACGGCGCGACTGGCAATCAAAGCCATGTTTTATGAAATACTGTTACATCCACCAAATTCTTCCGATCTAAGCCCCAGCTACATTTACATATTTTCAGAACTCAAAATACCGTTGCGGGTTCGTAGATATGATAACTTAAATTACGTCATTCAAGAGACAAAGCAACATTTTTCGAAGGTGATTATGCGGACAATTCTTACAAATAGTAAATGGAAATAAATTTCTATTCCGATATTTTTGAAAATAATAAGAAGTTTACGAGACCCCCTCGTATATGAATGTAAAAGATGGATTTTTCGACAGTAGAAGATAAATAATTTGATAAATCAAAATTGAATTAAGTCTTATTCTGTATACCGCGGTATAAACTTCTTGTTTTAAAACGTACAACGGCCGTGAGTTTATCATCAATTTATCTTCTTCTTCTTATATGGACGCTTTTTAAAAGAAAAAAAATCGATAGGGTTCGACCTCCTTCGAAAATTTGCGGTTATACTACTACGATCAATGAAAAACTTTTAAAAAGTAATTTGTATAAATTACCACGACCAGGGTTTCAATAAATCATTTTCACTATCAGCTATACCATCTGTAAATGATAACAATATATTAAAACACGGCTGATTTTGTAGCTTTGGGAGGTAATTTTTTTCCCATAAATTAAATCATTTAATTGGTATCCATTACTAAAAAAGAAAGAAAGACTCGTACTTTTCCACAGATTTTATTATACGGTACAACGCGTTTCACCGACTTGCGGCATCATCAGGTACCTGATGGTGCCGCAAGTCGGTGAAACGCGTTGTACCCTCAGTGTCTAAAAAATAATTAGTTCTACTTAAATGCATGCTCCTCCACTAACCTTATGTGTTTTGTTATAATAACCCATTCTTTCCGCATGACATCATTCGTGTTCTGTTCATCTGTTTTTAAGTTTCCCTTTCAGTCCCTCTTCCCTCCCGGCGGGGGGAAATTCCTGCTACCTGCAACGTTGGGTCGAATTTCCTTCCTTTTACTGTCTCTTTGGGGGGTTGAGTGTTTTGTGGTGCATTTTCATGTGGTAGTGATGTTTCACATTCTTGCTTGTTGTGTCCTGGCTTGCGTGTTGTAGGATGGCTTTGGTGCTGTATCCTGGGGTGCAGTTTTTTGTTGTTTTGCGGTGTATGTGTTTGCATGAGTATTGGATGGAGGGAGTTTTGCATGAGTGTGTGCGCTGCTGGGGTGTAATTTTCCGTGTTGTTTTTTGCATGTGGTATTTTTCGTTTTTACGGTTGGTGACCTAACACCCCCCGCCACACGCCCTTGCGGCGGCTTGCGGGGTATTATGTAGATGTAGATGTAGATGTACCATATAATAAAATCTGTGGAAAAGTACGAGTCTTTCTTTCTTTTTTAGTAATGGATATTAATTACTTCCACGAAGTGAAGCCTGAAACAATAGAATTGATTTAATTGGTGTTAAGAGCGAAAACTTCTTAATTAGAATACCTTTATTATATGCTTAATCATATATATTGCAAAGTTAATCATATCCGTCATAATGCTGAGTTTTTAAGCTTTGGCATACAAATAATTGCCATACCTCCAACGTATCTCCGCTTTTCAATTCCTACCAATTACGCTGGGAAAATTTCGGTGTATCTAATTAATACATTTCACAGACTGAGCTGATGAAATCAAATAAATAGGGAATTTCGTGTGCTTACCGTACAATTATAAATGGTCATGATGCTTTAAAGATGGCCCTGAAATTACTTTATGGCAGTTGTAGCTATTCAATATCATAATGTCTCAAACTGGCATTTGACATTTTTTTACTTCCAGGGTAGGACTTTCCAGAATAAAACAATAATTGGTTAGGAGCATTCCTGCATACATTCCATAACACTCACATAAACATGTCAGCAAACATTCACCACATCATATTCTTTTGCTTTTATTTCCAACTGAGAGCAAACAGAATTATAGGAAATTAACCACTGTAAGAACAATTACCAACTGTGACAATTTGCTAAGAAATATCATTTGCAAAGAACCAACCATGTAACATTTTCTTTCAATTTGCATATCTGTAACTCTTTAATTCTCTAATGTGGCATTGTCTCCAACAAATATATGACTCTAAATAGGCTCGTTCCTAGAATTTACGAGGAAAATATCACCGTTATGGTACCATATTTTTTAATACCCCGGTGGAATATATTCTGGTGCTATCTTTCCCAGAAGAACCTGTTAACAGCTCAAAATGCAAACAGAAAATTTTCAAAGCAAAGAAAAAGCACACAAGAGACTTGAGTTAAGGGCTTTTATGCGAGTCTTTATCCCATAGAATCGGAGTATTGCTTTAATTCTCCGGAATAATGATTCCATATTCGGTATTTCAGGTCACGATTTCAACGATAAATTCCTTTCAGAGGATAATTCCACAAAATTACGACAAGAAAGAATGGAAGTGGCAGGCTCTTTGTATGATATGAGGACAATGGATGATTTCAGAGGAGGGAGATTAAGTTCTTGCGGCGTATTCTGGTTTAGTCTAATCCGCTCGTCGGCTACTGTTTTAGGAAAATAGGTTCTTTTAATATGTTTGAGAACGAATCTGAGAATATGACTTAAATTGACTCATTAGAGATATTTAGATGTACTTATCTCCATTATATTTGTTGAGTTATGAATTTTTGCGGAAATGTTTCCCACCAAATCCGATCCATCTCCGCTTGTTAATACCAACCAACAAGCCCGGGAAAAATTCTGGGATTAGAATAAATAATATTTACGCACTAAACAATTAAATAAATAGTTAATGGGCAATGGGCAATGTGACAATAAAGTAATACAACAATAACCACTTTTTGCAAGTACGAGATCTGTGAACTTAAATGGTAAATATTATTTCGGGTAAATGGTATCACTGACTTAACTACAGAGCGAATAGACCCCGAGTTGGAATGCTTTGATAAAACATCTCGTCAACGATTAATTTAAAACAGAGTAATTTGGATAAGTTAATTTTGATATTTGGTAAGCTTTAATGAGAATTGAATTGTTTTTTTCATGGAATGATTATTAGGGAACATTTTTAATAATCTCGCGATAAAATTTTATCCGCAAATGATTCTAAAGTTAATCATAAGTATAGATGTAAACTTACGCGTTCCTCGTTTGACGGCACCCGATTTCGACTGCGGTCGAGCTCAGAGGGTTGATCGTTGTCCAGCACTTGGATATCTTGAACAATTTCATGGAATTCCTTGGCATCTCTGATCGCCAGCGTCTCATCCCCCTTCTCTATCAAAATATCCGGATAGCTTGAAGTTGTTTCAGTTGCAATGGGAGCGGAGACACTTTGGAGATCCGTAGTTGAAAGAATTGGATAGGGGTAAGGTGTGACGTGGGGTTTAAATCCAAAAAATATCACAAATGAAACAAGAGGGTAAGTAACCAAAGCAGCCATATCAATGGATCCGACTGCACTTGATTGAATTGACAGATGCTCTCACCCTGCTGCACAATTCAGAAATGACGCTCTCACCACCCGCCCTCCCCCCCTCCTGTCAATTCCCCTATTCGCGCGTTTCACGCTCCCATTGGTCCCCTCCAATATTAGGCCCTTTGCCCCATCCCCATTTCCTTTTCTAACTATTGAATAACCCCTTTTCATCGATTTCAAGTTGTTTATCCACTCGTTTCCCAGAAGAAAATGGTTCACTTGTTAGCCACTTTTATTCAGCCTTGGATATAACAATAAATGGAAATTAATAGCGTTTTACGAACAAGATATCTGTGACTTTAAAGACTAAATTCTCTTCCTGGTAAATATTACCTCTTAGTTAACTAGAGAGTGAATAAATACGGATTTAAATATTTATCTTGCACACTTTTTATTCTAATTATCTGAGTGGCACATTTAAGTAAATATTATACGGCCAATAAAAATTAAAATTGTACTTAATCGTAGTACAATCAATCTATGTAAAAATTGCACAAAAAGATCTTGCTTTACCGAGTAAAGTTAATCAAATGACTAGAGTAATGCCCTAACTAAAATCCGAAATGTTTTGGAAGAAAATTACAAATCAAAGTATCGGGAACAAGGCTTAAGTATAATAATTTTATTGCCGCCCATGAAGGAATGGAGGAGTACTATTTTTATTCAAATATTGTACTCTGAGGAATATATTCTTTGCAAGATCTCAGGAGGGCCACCCATTCATTTAAATACACAATCTGGTATACTAAAGGTCTGGTCGGAAAATCATCCGCTTGCCATTGTTTCATGGCTGAACTTCAATATAACAGAAATAATGCATCAACTTCATCGTATTTCACTAACTTTGTCATTCATTATTGCGTATTCTTTTCCAATTAATTTATCCGTTAAATGTTAACACTTTTTAAAGTTGAGAGTTGTACTGATCTCCCTTGAAGGAAGGAAGGATATTAAAATATTATGCCTATGGCTTATACGCAATATGAATAAATGGCAACTGTAAAGTTTAATAACTCCAACATCGTATTTCAATATTTGCCCGTCATTTAACATAATATAGCATCATGAACCCTTACGAGAAATTGTTGCGCTCATAGTTTATGGAAATGATTAAACCTTGCGATATACATGTACGTATACTATAAGTATATTATTTGTTCCGTTAAATATTTATCCTACGATAAAACGCAAAGCGTCACCGAAATGCTCATGGATTTGGGGTGGGAATCATTGGCAGAGAGACGATTCCATGCAAGATTGAAATTATTAAATAAATTTAGATCCGCATGTTTCAGCACCGAGGTCTCGCAAATTATTCGTACTCCTACATACATTGGTCGCTTTGATCATGCCTATAAAATTCGGGAAATAGATGCCAGAACTAGCCGACTCAAGGACTCCTTCTTCCCACGGACAATACGGGATAGCAACTGCAGGCTTATAGATAGCAAAAATTCCACTTGCCACCCTCAGCGTCTAAAAAATAATTAGTTGTATTTAAATGCATGCTCTTCCACTAACCTTATGTGTTTTGCTATAATAACCCATTCTTTCCGAATGACCTCATTCATGTTCTGTTCATCTGTTTTTAAGTTTCCCTTTCAATCCCTCGTCCCTCTCCGCGGGGGCAAATTCCTGCTACCTGCAACGTTGGGTCGCATTCCCTGCCTTTTAAAGACTCTTTGGGGGTAGAGTGTTTCGTGGTGCATTTTCATGTGGTGTTTCAATTTCTTGCTTGTTGTATCCTGGCTTCCGTGTTGTAGGATGGCTTTCGTGCTGCATCATGGGGTGCAGTTTTTTAGTTGTGTTGCGGTATATGTGTTTGCATGAGTATTGGATGAAGGGATTTTTGCATGAGTGTGTGCGCTGCTGTGGGTGTAATTTTCCGTGTTGTTTTTTTTTGCATGTGGTATTTTTCCTTTTTACGGTTGGTGACCTAACACCCCCCGCCACACGCCCTTGCGGCGGCTTGCGGGGTATTATGTAGATGTAGATGTAGAAATATTTAAATTATTTTTTATTATAATTAGACCTCTCCATCATGCTCATTCACTTCGTGCTGCGGAATATTGGAATAATCATTTAGAATTGGATCATTTGCGGCCCTAAAAACGTAGGAATGAATTTTTTACCTTTCAAGAAATGTAGGAAAATTGTTGACGCGTAAAACTATTTTTAATGATGATCAGCTGTTTCTGAGTGACAATTGCTCCTGAAAATAAAAAAAAATCCGGGGAGGTGATGCCAGATTGTTATGTGATATAAAGGTGATTATTGAAATGAACGGAAACGGTTGGTGTTCTATTTGCCAAAGTAGGCGGAACAATTTTGGGAACTTTGGGGTAGATAGGGAATGTTAGTCATATCAGACAATTGGGCAGAATTGTGAGTTTTTACTGCCCAATTACTATTTTCGCCCCTCCCTTACCCTAAGTCTTTCTGCTAAGGTATTATCCACCGATTACCCCTTCCGCCCCCACACATTTTGTTCTCGCGATTTTTACCTCATCTCCAATCCCTCGACGCCTTCACCCACTTGATTTAAGCTCTCTCAGTTTTTTCTCCATCTCGTCTTTTCTTTCGAACTTCTCCCACGCCTCACGCCGAGAAAAATTATGTCAATGAACTCAGAACGACGATAGCACCACATTAACGTATAATAATGTGTCTCCCTTTACGTACTATCTACATCTGGATATTTTGTCCATTTAAATAGATATCATTGCCGATATAGGCGGATAAGTGTTGATGAGTTGGACTTGGACGAGGTAAAGGGTCATAGAGAAGGTCAGGATTCGAGGAAAACTGGTACAATTTACATTATTCAGAGTGCCATTAGGGAGTTGAGCGGCAAGAGGCTAGTGTTGTTTTTTTTTTGCATGTGGTATTTTTCCTTTTTACGGTTGGTGACCTAACACCCCCCGCCACACGCCCTTGCGGCGGCTTGCGGGGTATTATGTAGATGTAGATGTAGATGGAAATAAAACCACGCGATGGACATAGACTTTTTCAGTAGGAGAGAAATATTTACAGCAGTCTAGTGAGAGGTGAGACTTCATCAAAAGCTAACTTTTTCCTATATTTAGAGCGCAAACTCTCGGATTGAACGACCCACGTATTTTTTTGTTATTTGAAGCTCCATAACTATAAATTCGCTAGTTTTATATGTCAATTCCAGCACCAACTTTTGTCGCTGATATGCTAGCATTAGCATTTTATTTATTAAGCTATAAAATTGTAGTTACATATGAACAGAATTCGACACGAGGGCATAAGTTTTCGAGGTATTTACACCTGTACAATAAAAAATGAAATTTGCTTTATCGAAGCAGTAATTTTGAAATTGAGATTTCTAAAAGACGTAAACTTATTACTTCGTTTAAGAATTTCATTTATATTTGAGAAAATAATATTCACTGAATGAAATTCAATGAATGAAATTCACTAAATTCAGTTCACTTAATTATATATACAAAACCATTGTTTTCAACCCGAATATGGGTGAAAAACTATTGCTTTCAAAAAAGTGGGTGAAAATGAGTACTAAGCCCAGAGGCGTGTGAAATTCACTTTAGAGGGTAGGGCGGGGTAGTTCCTTTCCCTGAACAGCCCAAGGCATATCTGGCTCAGAGTTTGGGTGAAGTGTGCCCCTAGGCATGCTCGGGCATCGAACCCGAGCCATATTATCCGTAATCCAAAACTCTACTCCATGGAGTACTATTACGTCGTTAGATCTAAAGGGAGGAATTATTATGATAGCAAAAAATCGCCTAGTGTAGGCATATCTAATGTAATATAGAGACAATTATAATAATAAAAACACTATAAATTATTAAACTGCAATTAACCTTGGTTTAGTTTCCTAACACAGACGTTTTCCCGGATTCAATGACATCCATATCTGACTTTAGTACCACGGGAAAATATGGCTAAAATTAATTGCGCATATTGAATTCGGTAGTAGAAAAGCGTCTGAGTAGGAAGGTGAAAACACGTGAATTTACAACTTAAAGATGAATCATTCGTCGAGATGAACGCTCCAAAAGTTTTAGGCTGAGGGAGGAGTCTCAGTTTGATAATAAGGAAAGCGAGGTTTGTTCAAAAAGTTCCCGAACGCATTTATTACAAAAAAATACCTCACTTACGAATTATTGGTGGGTGTCCCCTTCAAAGTAGTCTCCTCTCCAATGCTTACACTTAGCCCTACTGTGTTTCCACGTTTTGAAACATCTTGGAACGCTTCTTCCTGAAATTCTCCCAAGGTCTTTCGTCTAATTTTTATATATCTCTGTAAAATGGCAAAGGCTCAAAGGAAAAGGCAAATCCTTTTCCTTTTAACGTGGTTTTTAGTATGGGGAACAGGAAAAAGGCGAGGCCTGCAGAATCTGGAATTTCTTGCTTTTGGCGTAAAACCCTGAGAGATGAATGAGCGGGCGAGTTCTCGTGGTGAAAAAACCACTCGCCGCTCCTCCAAAGCTCAGGCCGTTTTGACCTGACTCTCTCTCTCTCTCTTAGGCGTTTCATAACCCCCAGGTAATACTCCGTGTTGACTGTCTGACCTTTAGGTAAGTATTCGTGACGCATAGCCCCTTTTACGTATAAAAATACAGTCAACATCACCTTGACATTCGAGTGAACTTGTCGGGTTTTTTTCGGGCGGGTGTATGTTTCACGAATCCATTGTGAACATTGCACCCTTGTTTCGATGTGATATCCAAAAACCCATGACCTCTTATGATCCAGGGCAAAAATATTTCATCCCCTACAGCTCGATCAAACAGTTCCTGACAGACTTGAACTCGATGCTGTTTATAGTTTACTGTCATCAGGCGGAGGACAAATTTGGTGGCGACTCGATACATCCTTAATTTTTCCGTCAGGATTTTATAGCACGAACCAATCGAGACGCCACATCTCCTGAAAATTCGCCGACCTAATTCTTAAATGCCCTGATTTCTTTTTTAAGCTTTTTTCCTGCTCTTATTTCTCTGATATAATTGAAAAGTTTCTAGCATCTAACGGCCACTTTCCGCGAGAGTGCGTTTCAGAAATTTTTAAATCCATTTTTACGAATTAAAGTTTTCTAGTGTAGCCAGTTTGGAAACAGTAAAATACGACCGATATTCTGAGGAATTGTGATTCTAAGTAAAGCTCTCACCAGTCATAGATGTCATTTTAGCCGCAATCGCTATTCGAAGGCCGAAAGAGTATTCTAAAATGAATACAATTACAATTAATAAAGTCTTTTCACAAGTACGGAAATTCCAGGGTTTAAAGCGAACGCAATAGGTACTTATAATGTACGCACAATTTAAGTAATGTCAGGTATATTTATGCATGATATGTAAGCATAAATATACCTGGTCACACATTTGGATGATTCCTCGCAGAAATTTTTGAAAAAAATTGCAATAGGTCTTTCAAATTTGGTTACTTATTTCTCGTAAAAAGATTTATTTCCGAAGCAATTTAAAATTCCAAAAAAAATACTTTTTGGAATAGAGCGCAACTTGAAGGTCATCAAACGCCCATGGATTTTGCCGTCATCTTTGAAACTTTGGCCGCTATTTACACAGATGAACTCATTATAACATAAATTAAATGATTTCGATGCAGAAGACCAAATCTCTAAGAATTCACGCTTTAATAAAAAAGGATCTGTAATTTATAGCTACCCAACTAAACATTACTATGTTCGTTTTTACTACGATCGTTTTATTCTAGCGCAGGATTTAGATTGCATTACTAAATGGTGTTCTAACTGGGGATTGACTCTAAATTATAATAAATGTTCAGTGGTAAATTTCTTTAAAAGATCAACGGGATTTGCTTACAAATTAGCTGGAGGTGACCTAGCAGTAGTTGATACGGTAAAATACCTAGGTGTCACATTCACTAAAGACTTAACTTGGGGGACTCACATACGTAAAGTCTGCGGTCAAGCAAATAAAAAATTGGGATTCATTGGACGCATTGTCGGCAAAAGTGACTCAAAGGTCAAGGAACGTTGTTACCACGCTCTTGTAAGGCCTCATTTAGAATACGCATGCAGCGTGTGGGACCCGAGTGAAAAAGGTCTCATTCGGGAAATTGAGAAGGTTCAACGCCGGGCAGCCCGTTTTGTAAAAAATTCCTACGATAAAACGCAAAGCGTTACCGAAATGCTCATGGATTTGGGGTGGGAATCATTAGAAGAGAGACGATTCAATGCAAGACTGAAATTATTAAATAAATTCAGATCCGCATGTTTCAGCACCGAGGTCTCGCAGATTATTCGTACTCCTACATACATTGGTCGCTTGGATCATGCATATAAAATTCGGGAAATAGATGCCAGGACTAGCCGACTCAAGGACTCCTTCTTCCCACGGACAATACGGGATAGCAACTGTAGGATTATAGATAGTAAAAATTCCACTTGCCACCCTTCAGTGTCTAAAAAATAATTAGTTCTACTTAAATGCATGCTCCTCCACTAACCTTATGTGTTTTGTTATAATAACCCATTCTTTCCGAATGACCTCATTCGTGTTCTGTTCATCTGTTTTTAAGTTTCCCTTTCAATCCCTCGTCCCTCTCCGCGGGGGGAAATTCCTGCTACCTGCAACGTTGGGTTGAATTCCCTTCCTTTTACTGTCTCTTTGGGGGGTTGAGTGTTTTGTGGTGCATTTTCATGTGGTAGTGATTTTTCACATTCTTGCTTGTTGTGTCCTGGCTTGCGTGTTTTAGGATGGCTTTCGTGCTGTATCCTGGGGTGCAGTTTTTTGTTGTTTTGCGGTGTATGTGTTTGCATGAGTATTGGATGGAGGGAGTTTTGCATGAGTGTGTGCGCTGCTGGGGTGTAATTTTCCGTGTTGTTTTTTGCATGTGGTATTTTTCGTTTTTACGGTTGGTGACCTAACACCCCCCGCCACACGCCCTTGCGGCGGCTTGCGGGGTATTATGTAGATGTAGATGTATGTAGGAGTACGAATAATCAAATACCATAGTTCCAAAGTTGACGGCGTGATAGGCGGGGGATGGGATGGCCCTCAAATGGCACTACTTCCATAAAAACTAAATCGAGAGAGATTCAATGCTAACAATAATGAAACCCTATCCCATCGTTTCCTTAAATTCCAAGCGGACCCATATGATGGCTACGTTAAGTAAACACAAGCAGGCGCGAAGTTCGACCCTTTCGCGAAAAGCCTAATGGGCCAGTGTTGCCCCAGCTCACCTTCACCCCGTGAGGGACTGCTGCTATGGGACTGAGCCGACAAATAGAGGCACGCAGCGTATTGGCACGGTGCTCTGTGATGCCACTCGAAAGACCACAGCCATCACGAGTGTTACCTACTAGTAGCAGTAAATGAATAACAAAGAAAGTATGGATCATGACAGCTTGATGACAGTGCAAAAGCCCATTTAGTATCAATACTCATTTTCACAGTAATACAGAACATTTTCATACCATTTTCATTGTAATACACCTGTATGAGTTATAATGCAAAATGAAATTGAGTGTTAAGCATAGCAGCGTTTCGGCGCCTACAATTTAACTTTTTTCCTCCTTGAATGTATGCAAACAATGGATGTCATACAGTATATTTTAGCTTAAAGATTAATGTGACAATTTATAGGTATTTTAATTTTGGGGTGATTTCAATGGACAATGATAATGAAGAGGGGAAGAAGAGTGGTGGGATGAATGATGGGAGATTATTGAAAAGGGAAATGAAAACTTACTGATCTGGATCGCTTGGTGGTGAATCCTTCTAACGATTGGCACACGCAAGACCAATTGGATGTTGATGACACTTTCACCAAGTGCGAGCCGCAGAAGATTACGAGTGGTCACCAAGTTGGTTGTGGTGTGGTGGAAGGCAAGGGTAGGCGAGGAGGGTGAAAGAGAGACATGTGGGGGGAACAGTGGGAGTTGCGACGCCATTTCGATGCCCAGACCGTCCTCATCAGGCAAGGAATGATTGCCAAAAGACTCCTCAAAAATCGCGGAGAAGTAAAGCGCATGGGGAAGGGTGGGGAAGGTAGGGGGTGGACGTGGGGACATACCTGTACATACGGATGAGTCAAAATCCATGGGGATAATGAGAAGAGACAATGTGACACTGATCTGAATATAATCTAATTTCGGATTTACGGATAAAAATTCATTAATAACTTTCAAGGAAGTGATCGAGGGTATTGGAGTAGGGACTGGGAAAGATAGTGAGTGGCTGGCTTAAATGCTAATTCTCAATTAAATGCTTGCTGATACTGGATTTTTCCAATCTGTTGTATTTAAAATGCGCCAATGGTTCTCTGATTAGCAGTTGATGTTTGGTTGGTCTGGTATGTTCTTTGTAAGGGGGGTAATTTGATGTATAATGAATTACTAAAGAGTGAATATACTATTTTTGACAGAAAATCAGGTAGTTCAATTTGAACTTCGTTACTTGGGAAAGGAACTGATATGTAATGTTGTTCAAATGAACGAGTAAGATCAGAGGTTACAGACACACAGAATGGAGGACGACTATTTTTTTCCAGAAATCAACTTGGGGGACATGATTAGTTTTTAATCTGTTTTTTGAGGGTTCGGTGTATTAAATTGCCGTTTTAAACCAAGGGGATATCTTTATTTTCTATAAAAAATTTATAGGTCATATCTATTTTAATAAACTATACCAGCACGGTGATATCTTTCTTTAAGGGCCCTGTAGCCCATTCTTAAAATAGCGATACTTTAATGCTTAAAGGCAGTCTTTGGACATAGTTTAAAGCATTAATCAAACGAAATTTCAAGGCTAAACATAAAAAATTCGGTCCCTGATATGCCATTAATATTGTCTTGATGAAGTTACGAAAGTATGAGTGTATTTAAAATTGTTTGAAAGTGTACATTGAATTTACTTTGAATTATTTTTCTCTTTCTTCGTTACTTGCGCCGAATTCATATAATAAACTATTTTAGTAATCCAATCTTGTTGACAAAAGCTTCACTAAGTTGAACGCCTTTACTAGTTTCTAGGTTTACCATTCCCAATAGGAGTTGCATGGATTTCTGAGGCTCTATAAATTCTATGTGAATATTTTATGGTGGACAATTTGTGCAAATGGTAAGTATTGTACTGATAACCTCTAATCAAAAATATTAATGCGAACCTTCCGCACTTTTTTTCGCACTTTCCTTTCCTTTCCGCGAAATAAACATGAAAAAACTTCCAAAAGCATGAGAATATTTGGCATTTTATCTGACTTTAAGGATAATGGGAATAGGTGTATTCTGGTTCAAGAAATTATTTTAATGGCTATTTCAAATCGAGCGGTGGAGCACTGAGGATCTCTCACTTAGTTTACGCAGCTGTACCTAGGGGGCATGGCAGCGTGAGTGTATTTGGCCTCGCATTAAAAATCAATAGAGTACCTCTGGTATGGTTTGTCTGTCGGACTTAGTTTGTGTTCCTTCCGTCCATAGCCTTACGTCGTTTCTCCACCTGGCGGTTCAATGAAACTTACTGAAATCATTTTGGAGGTCTCTCATGCTTTCATATTTACTCTTCCGCTCTTAAATAAAATTGCGATGAAGAATTTATGTCCTGGCCCCAAGACAAGGGACCCTTACGTCTGCAAACAAATTTTCCCCACGTTACCCCGGCACAAAATAAAGTTGCACGTTTTTACGAAACACTTCTACATTGATTTCATATCGCATATTCATTTATTCTGCCATTTCATGAACATAACCGCTTCATTTATTTTAGTATAGAACTTTAACAACATTAAATGAGATGAGTCGGTTTCTTTGCCTCTGCCTCTTTATCAATAAGCTTGGAAAAGCAAAATTTAGGTTTTCGAATGAGACAAAAATATGAAGAAATCGTTAATTAATACTGGGATTAGTAAGTAATTAGTACACGTTCTCAATAATACGATAACAGTCCAAAGAGCAACTAAGTTTTGAAATAAATTATGAACCAAGTGATAAGACAAATTTTTATCATATATATTTGAAAGGCATATTCTTCAAACATTTTTTTACAGATTCATCTTTCAAATTGAGGCATTTATCATAACAATACACAAGATTTTCAATTCCGTCTCTGAATAAATCTGCCGCCTTACGTTTATCCACCTGTTTACGCCAGCATGCAATTCTGCGTCACCACCAAAGCCCTGTGTCACAAACCACATCTAGCGAGACATCTGTAATCGTAAAACGTAGATTTTCACGAATTTTGTCGTAGAATTTCGTACCGCAGGGATCGTAGGCCGACCCCTACGGTCCTCATCGTCAATATAAGTGCGGTCATTTTGAAACTGAATGCACTCTCGTTCCCTCTCTTCGCCTTCACTCATTATTCCGTCTCCGTACACTTCATGAGGTTGCCTGTGAATATGAATTGGCTAGAGGTTTTTTTGCAGTAAAAACGTAATCACTGATCCCACTTCAGAACTCGCGGAATCTTCTATTGCAGCGCACATTTTAACAGTTGACAGTGAGCAAAGTATAAAAACCACAGTCTACAGGATGCGCACAGAGTGCAGGGGTGTTTAGACACCAAGGTCACTCAAGACTCTAGCCCTACCCACTAACACGCTGCGCAGAAACGTAACTCATAGGACGGCCTTCTTAAATATTTAATCCCCCTTTTGTCTCTTCTGAAGTATTTTTGCATTTCATAAAATAATGTTTATTGAACACAAGCCTTTCTATTGATTTCATTTTATATTGGAGATCAGCCAAATTATCTGATTCAATGGCACGTCAAGTAAAAAGCAAAATCCTGGCTGAAACTTGGCGTTTTACCCTTTGAGAGATGATACTAATTGAAAATGACTTCATCACCACCAGTAGCGGTCTCAACTATCTGACTTGACACGAACTTTCTCGGGTATGAAAGCATCATGCATAAATATATCATGCAGTATTAAATCAGGGAGAAGTTTTTAGAAACCATGTCATAAGAAATGGTTATGGTTATAGCAGATACTCTAATTAAACTGCACGTAAACTCAGTGCTACAGTAACGCAGTCGTCCGGTTGCCGCTTGGAAATGGAAATAAACAGATTATTTTTTTTAATTCATACAAATCTAAATTAATTTTGTAGAATGCTCAGATAAAACCATTCGCTAGAGTAAGATCATATAAAATGATTGTGGAAAATATAAGCCCTTGAATTTTATAAGTTCGGCCATGTGCAGAAGAGATGAAAAGGAGACTAAATGGATAGAAAACTGGATATTGGTGAAAGTTTTGCAGGTGACGTATCAGGAGTGAGTCAAATTGGGTATGCAGAAGACAATGACCTTACTAATTAGCAAGTGGAGCTCCATAACCACCAAGGGCGGGACCATCACTCCATGCGCGTGGGGAGGGGTGGGCCAAATCCCAGCAAGGGGACGCCTCTACACGGAGGGGTCGCCTCCCTCAGGAGGGAGCAGCGGCACGGGAACGAGGGCGAGGTGTGTCCGGGAGTTGGACCGATGAGACCGCTGCCTCTGATTCAACCCGTTCCACATCGTTCAATTACTGTTGAGCATGAAATGTGAAACGTTGAACAAGAAAGGAAGGTAAGATCTAACCGCTTCATTCAAGGAAAGGATTCCGAAAAACTTGTTGAATATTCATAATCGCTGAATATAACAAATATTGTCCTCGATATGCCATGCTGTAAAGTTAATTAACACATCAATTGGAGTAAAGCAGGAATAATTCTTATTAAAAAATTAATATAATTTGTTTAGAGATTGAATCAGTCATTTCCAAAAACCAATTAAAATTCTATTCCTTAAATTTAATGGCGATTGGAGTAACGCGGTGATAATTCATATTACACAATTAATATGATTAGGTTAGAATTTGAATCAGTAATTTCCAATTATCAATAAGAACTCTGTGCGCTAAAAAGTTAATAAACATTCCGATCGGAGTAGCAGTCATAATTCATATTAAAAATTAATATAAATACGTTAAAATTTTAATTAGTCATTTCCAATGATTGAGACCTCATTAAAACAGGGATGTCGATCCATTTATTTGCAGCTTCTAGTAATTGCAAGAAAATATGCATAGATGAGGATCAGTGAGGTTAATTGAAACGTAGTACGAAGCAAGTAATCAGAGGGTGTACACGAATATTTAAACGAAAAATACATTCGACCCTGCAGCTTCTAATGACTGCAATGACATATATTTGATAGGATTGATGAGGGTCTTAAAAATATAGAAGTATTTAGCATAAAATTAGCATAAACATTCATTTAATAGTAGCACTACCTTTTCTCTTAATATAACATTAACACCATATGCACTTTTTCTTTCATTATAAATGTCATATTTCAAACACTGAACTAAATTTAACATTCATACGACCATCACTAAACTTGCACCGTAATCAATAAACCTCTTTCTTACATTTAACCAGCAAAGCCTTACCAGTTTTTCATATTTATGGCCCTTCCGATCTTAACTTGTTAGTCTTCAAGAATGTGTGCCGGCATACGAGTGAAGACCTCTCGGCATAACTGCACATGGTCAGATTAATAACGAAGTCCATTTAAAACACAATGGTGCAAGTTCAAAATCCTAAGAACGTAAAGATGAAGAAAGAGTTATGAAGAGAAGAAAGGCTTTTAAAAATATCCCGGTATCAAACAAAATATAAGTGAAAATCAAGTTGTATTAAACAAAGTAGGCTACGAAAACAATATGAGTACATCATTTGAGGAGAATAAGAAGGAGAATACAGAATTTTAAGCATACAGAATTTTAAGATGGGACGCAGAAGGAGAGGTTTGACTGAATTTTGCAGTAAAATTGCTATTGTGGTAAATTAATTATACCAAAAAACTATGTTTGTTTTATTTAATTAATTGGATGCAACAATTTCGGAATAAATTGCAGTGTCCTTTTGGATCGTTTCTTGTTAATTTAATTTTACACATTATGTGACAGTTGCAATTTATAAAAAACATTTAAATATCATAAGAAAATACACAAAACAAAATCCATCATAGAATATTTACAATAAAATAAGCCAATAGGTTTGTCAACCAGATTCTCAATTTAACAATTTTCAATTTCCGTGATTACCCTCTCCAAGTAATTCGATACCTTAGCAAATTATTGCTTTTATTACTCTACCAATCAATTCTAAGCAAATTATATTAGTATCTGAATAAAATGTGATAGTTAATCGGCCTAATGTTCGAATAATAAGTGCGCCATACCTGAGAAAACGACAATATTAAGTTTTATAGTCACAATAGAGAAAATAACCATGGTTTGGTATTGAAACTCTATTGAAGACCTCGATATCGCAACGTAAACTCCACCGTATTGGTCAATGACACACATATTAATATATTTTATCATGAGAATTAGGAAACTTATAATGCGCTACGTATTTTGATTTCGGCAAAAATATACGAGCTACGAAATACCTGTGTCTACGAAAAACAGCAAAGAAGTATAAACATATACAGACATATGCCAAAGCAATAGCAGTTTCATGGAGTGCCACATACATTTGATCTCTGTTGCTGGAATCGGGCAATCCAATCTCGCAAGAGCATCTTCTTTCTGTATATAATTCAATTAGTCACCCGGAACCACTTCCAAAAGCCATCTTGCCTAGTTTGATTTCGGCTGAGTACGTAGCACTCGTGCCCCATTTGAAAGAATCTCGTCATTGGCCGAAACCGATCAAGTTTCAAGATAAATTAGAACCCTTCGGTGAAGCTACAGATAGGAGAAATTCTAGGACAGCGTAGCCTTTCAATAGTAGTAGTATTTTAAGGGAGGTGACCGACAGCCGAGGTCATTTGCGCCATAGGGGATGGACAGGAATGGATGAAGGGTGGAGAGAAACCCGGCGTCGGCATTAGCCTACTCTTAACGAAAGGCGCCAAGGGTTCGCAGCTTAACGTTCCATCCGACGGACGGCGTACTCACTCAAAGTGCCCTCCACAAAGCACCTCAGGCCGTCCGGGTGGGAAGCCAGTACGATAGTCACCGCAACATCACAATACCCGCAAAGTCTTTCAAGATGTTTCAATGAAACATGGCCGCCACTTCAGCATTTCATCAGACCTGGGGCATTGAAAAGATTTTGTTCAACGAATCCTGAACGATCCAGAAGGCAATATATGATAGTGTGAAACAGACCATATGGCATATGGATTCAGGGAGGGTTTCAATCACCGAAACAGATAAACGGTTTTCAAATGATCGGCCGTGGAAAGCAGCAGGTGTGAAAAAAGATGTAATAATTAGGGAAGGCGGGAGATTAGGCTGAGTAGCGGTGGCGGTATTATGGAAGGGAAGTGTGCCAATGCATTCACCCACCGAGATGGTAGGACAGAAGTGGCAGTAGAATGGGTATATGCATAGGGTGAGATGTATATCCCTGTAGATGACTGTTGTTGATATGCGAGCGAGGAAAGAATGTTTTTTGGAATGAGATTTAGGGTCAGATAGGTTGCTGGTCCGGCCGTCGGGTGGGACGTTAATCTGCGGACCCCTTGGCGCCTTTCGTTAAGAGTTGGCTAATGCCGACGCCAGGTTTCTCTCCACCCTTCATCCTTTCCCGTCCATCCCCTATGACGCAAATGACCTCGGCTGTCGGTAGCTTCCCCTAAATACTACTACTGCTACTAGGTTACTGGTCGATACATATTGCAGCGTGGACGGTTAGGGGTTGGGCGGAAAAGAGGCTGGGAGAAATTTAGTGGCCTCGTAGATTTGAAAACGTGACTCACGTTCGACGAGCATGAAATAAGTTAAGGGTAAATGAGGAAAAAGGAGTGAATGTGGGCTCTCGGGTTTATATTATGTGGTAGATGTCGCGAAGTGCGTCTGATTTCGTGGGCCTCGTGGAAGAAGGTGGTGATGGGATTATGGTATTCCGGGCGGTTTGTTTTGTCCGAGGTATGTATTGGTGAAAGGCCAGAGGTATTTATGGCTGAGTGAATTTCCAAATACCGACGTTTCTCGAGTGGATAGTGAAGGAGGATTTTAGGGGCATGCTGCAGGGACGGAGGCCACGGACTGGCAATGGAAAATGGATTCAAAGATGTGCTGGGCATTCAACAGTTGTTGAAATGAAGGGATTTTAGGCGGTTGATCGTTTAGATTTGAACTGCGGTGCTAAATTCATTGCATTGATGGCGGATGTCGTCGTAATGTGCAATTCACATCCATCTGAAGAGGCTTCCAGGCCTGGGGGCGCATCTGCTGTCGACAAAGCACCCGGAGGTAGCATGGAACCTTTTTAAACCAGCGCCCCAGAAGCTTTAAGAACAACGCGCTCTACTAATTCTTGCAGGGTTCAATTTTTTATTCCCTTAGATGCAACTATGTTCCTTAAAACTCTATTCAATATTTTAATTTCTTCTCGTGATTGAAGGGCTCTGCATTCTACATCATCTTCACACCTTACGGATTTTTGAATAATGGATCTTAAATAATTTGACTTAATTATTGCCTTAGTGATTGTAGGGGGCAGATTAATACGTCAAACTGGACAGAAAATGAACAAATCTGTACTTAGTGTCACGAAAATCCAAGTGGTTCAGGCTTTTCAGCCAAAATAATATCTCCGATTTACGTTAGGCAAAACAGCGATGACAAAATGTATCACTTGACATAACGGGTGCAAATAGGTGAGGTATTATTTTTGAAATACGGGAAAGCAAATGAAACAAGTCTGGCCTGGAATGCAGGTTACGAGCCGAGGGCACAGTAACAGAGAGAAACGTCACGCAAAGCTACGGCATGCACAGAATAAACGTCCCCCGCGAAGTTACAAAAAGTCGATGGCAAAAGAAAAGGATGGTGTAAAATTGGTGTTGGTGTAAAATTTTTATTTTTATATTTTAGATTTTAAACGTATTAAATTAAATCATTACATGAGATGCATGCACAATTATGTCATTAATTTCAACTGCACCCCAGAAAATGTTTTCAGCTCGTCCTTGTACTAGAGCCAAATTTAGGAAAGAGGATTACGAGCTTCGAGTTCGGAGCATTTGGATCCAGGAGAGGCAGAATTTTCATGAGGGAAACTTCTTGTGTCCATTGAATCCAGGTTCAAGGCATCAGGCAAAGCCTATTACCTTTCGTGGGGAAACGCATTATTATATCTTCCCTATCCATGCAAAAAACAGAAATGGAATTGTTTAATTAAGAAAGCAGGGCATCCGACATATGTCGTTTTTATCTGTCAACTAGGTAATGCAAGAGAATTCTTATTGAAATACTCTGAATACGAGGTCTGTTCAAAATTAATCGCGTATTTTTAATTTTCGCGGGTTACGTATGTTTGATTTTCGATTTTTTGTGCTGTTGTGTTGGTACTTGTGTCTCTCACTTATGCCAAAAAGTTAAGCCTTTTGAATATTCAGTTAATTGTTGACAGCTTCTTTGCTTGCACGTGTTTTGGCTAGTCTTCGATTTTTGCTTGTTCCAAAAAATGGATCAAAGAATCTGTATCAAAAGTTTTGTGAAAAAAAAATTAAACGCGCGGACGCATTCAAAATGTTGACTATGGCATATAGAGAAGCTACTTGGACCGAAGCAACGTTTATCGGTGGGACAAAATGTTCTCAGAGGGCCGAGAAGATGTGAAGGACGAAGAGCGTGCCGCACGCCCGTGCACGACAACAACAAAGGAAAACATCGATGAAGAGAAGAAAATAGTATCGGCCAATAGTGGAATCACCATAAGAGAAGTTGCTGAGGACCTAAGTTTTTTGATTGGCTGGAGGCGTTCGCTTTTTACCAATGATTTGGGTATGATACGGGTCGCCGCGAAATTCGTACCAAAATTGCTCAATTTCGACCAAAAACAGCAACGCATTAACATTGCTAATGAGGTGTTGGACTCTGGCCGCGACGAACAAAATTTGCTCCCGAGGGTCATAGCTGGTGACGAATCATGGGTGTATTGTTATGACGTTGAAACTAAAGCTCAATCATCCTAATGGAAGCTGCAGTACGAGCCAAGGCCGAAAAAAGCGCGATAAGTTCGGTCGAGTGTGAAAGTTTTGCTCGCAGTTTTCTTCGATTGAAGGGGCGTGGTGCAATCATGAGTTCTTGTCACACGGTAGAACGGCAAATAAGGAATATTACCTGCAAGTTATGCGCAATTTGCGCAAAGGAACCCGCCACAAACGCCAGGAGTCGTAGAAGAACAAAAATTGGCTTTTGCACCATGAAAACGCCCCTGCTCACACATCGTCACTTGTGCGCCAATTTTTGGCCAAAAACAACACACTAATGATGTCGCAGCCACCGTAGACCTGGCCCTCAGTGAATTTTTCTAGTCTTAGAAACTGAAGAGGCCCATGAAAGGAGGACGCTACTCGACGCTACGATTGATGCGATAAAGATTGCATCTAAGGCAGAACCGCTGAACAAGATCACAAAATATAATTTTTTGAAATGCTTCGAGGTTTGGAATATATATATATATATATATATATATATATATATATATATATATAAACAATTTTTATTGCTCTGGGAGCAAAGTCCCTTGGAGCAGAATACAGGTTACATTAGGTTTTGAAACCTATGGAGTGAAACTGGTTCTAAACTAGTGAAACAAGACATAATTTAACATCAGTTGAACGAAACATATAGTACAATACATACATACAAATACAAAGAACAATAGTTAAATATTTAGCCTGATAGAACAGTAATAAGGTCATTTTGGTAGTGTGGTAGACAGATATTCAAACATTTTCCTGTTGAATTGGGATGTGTTCCTGGTTAATTTTACATTATTAGGCAAATAGTTCCATAGTTTACAGGATGAAATACTGAATGACTTTTCATATATAGCCGTGCGGTATTTGGGAAGATGGAATGTTTTTGTAATGCGGGTTGGTCTCTTTGTCGTAAGTAAATTGAATATAAAATTTTCATATAAATATGAAGGGGTTTTTGAATTCAGAACTTTAAATAATTGTGAGGCCTTTTGAAGCATTCTCCTCTGATCGAGTTTTAACCAATTCAACATTTTATAGTAAGGAGTTACACGTTCATTAAAACGCATATTAAAGATGAATCGTAGACAAGAATTTTGGAGCCTTTGTAATTTGGTACTTAGCTCCTTGTTCACATCAGCGTAGACAACTGAGCAATAGTCAAGATGTGGTAATACTAACGTTTGAACAAGCTTCTGGCGTAACGTTTTAGGGATTAGGTGTCTGAAATGCTTCATTGTGTAAAGAGTTTTGTGAACTTTATTAGAAATTGCATTTACTTGCTCGCGCCAGGTTAAGGTGCTGCTTAGATAAACTCCTAAGCTTTTCACTGTATTTGAGTAGTCAATTTGAATATTTAAAACACTTATTTTAGGGAGATCACTTGCGAGCAACATATGTACATTGGCGGTGCTTCCAAAGATTATCGACTTGGTCTTTTTGGGATTTAGATTTAGCCGATTTTCAGTCAGCCATTCACAGATGAGTTGAATATCCTTGTTGACCAAGTCAATGGCATGGTTAAATTCAGAGGGGTAGGACTCAAGATATATCTGTAGATCGTCGGCATAAAAGTGATGTTTACAGTGAGTTATTATGGTAGCTAGTTCTTTTATAAAAATAGTAAATAATAAAGGCCCGAGAATTGACCCCTGTGGAACTCCACATAGGACAGGTTGGAAAACAGATACATTCCCGTCTTCATCTTTATCAGCTTGCTGACGATTAGACAGATAGGAGCGAAACCAGCGAAGGACAGAGTAAGAGAACTTGAGTTTGCTCATACGTTCCAGTAGTATGTCGTGGTCTACTGAATCAAAAGCCTTGCTCAAATCGAATTGGACTAAAACTGTCACCTTTTTTGTGTCTATGGATCTGCGTATATCATCAGTTACCTTTATCAAAGCCGACTGAGTGCTATAGAGCTTACGAAAGCCCGACTGATACTCATCGAAGAAATTGTGCCGCGTAAGATACTCCACTGTAACCGTATGAACGATTCGCTCGAGAGGTTTGGAAATAGAGCAAAGAAGTGCAATAGGTCGGTAGTCAGACATTTCTTTCGGAGTTGTTATTTTCATTATTGGCCGAACTAGGGCAGATTTCCACAGGGTAGGGAATATAGAGTAATTGAGTGAACAGTTATAGATGTTTAGTATCATAGGCATTACTACTGGGAGAATAACGTTTAGCATTCTTGCACTGATTCCATCGACACCTGTTGAATTTGATTTTAAACTGTTCACTTGTGTTATCAGCATTTCGGGTGTATAGTGGGGGAAATAAAGCCTTCCATCGTGAAAGTCGGAGAATAATGCATGATATAATGAAGTGAGATTATTTTGGGATTGAGTAGAATGGTTACCATCCTCGACATAATTTTCATCCTTGAAAGCAGACGTGAGAAAGTAGCTATTTAAATCATCCAAGGGGAAGTTCATTTTGAATGGGGGACGTCTAGGCTTTCCAAGTCCGAGGCGCCTCAGCTCCTGCCAAGTGGACTTTATGTCCCATTTATCGGAAAAGCACGAAACATAGTATTTTTGTTTAGCGGTACGGATTCGGTGCTGCACTTGATTGCGAGCCACTTTGTATTGTTCGTAAAGGTTCGGGAGTTGAGTTCTTCTGAAATTACGGCGAAGACGATCCCTAACGGCCATGAGGTTCCTAATTTCGGAGGTTAACCATGGAGCTGGATGACGTTTTGGCTGAATAACTTTTTTTGGCGCAGGTGTATCAAAGAGTTGCATGAGTATACATACGTTGGTATAAGTTTATAATATCTATTTGGGGTTAAAGTGAAGGGGACAAAACACATATTCATGATTAAATAAATAATTTTTGATGAAACACAAAAGTCATAATACCTTTTGAACAGACATCGCATATCAACGTCGTTGATGATTGTGTACTCATTTTACGTTTAGCTGAAAAATTCGCACTTTTCTGCTAAAAGATTTTTTTTCTCCGCTTATCGGGTTTATAATCTCAATCGAAATACTGTGCCGTTGGGGTGAAGGTTAAAACACTATGCTCACTATTAGAATCAGTAAAACGTATTATGTAATACTATAATATATAAAAATTTAATGACAATTCAATATATCAAAAAAGACTCGAGTGAAAACTGCCTGCGACCAAGGAGGATTTGAATGCTAAGAATTTTGGTTTTCTTGAAAGAGGAAGGAAGAAGGTTTTGGAAGAAACAGAAGAAGTAAAAGTAATTGAAAAAGATGAACGTAGAGACGTTGGAAATCATCGCTTCAGATCAATATGGCACAACATGTAATTAACGATTGGCATCTTGTAGTGAATGGTGAGGTTTCACAACAATTTAAATCCACGTAAATGCTTATTTTGGCCTCACATCAATTTTAAGTATTTGCAATTTAATTTGGCTGTCAAAGTTAATACTTACATCAATAATTAATGCATCATGAAAACATAACAAATATCTTTAAAGGTCCTTTTTTAAGCCCGAGACTCAAATGTTTTCATTCAAGTTTCACAACTAATTTTCTTCAAAAGTGGATAAATCTTGTGCTGAGGGTAATATCGAATAGATGCACCAAATATCTTTTCTGAAAAGAGTTCAGTGCATTTCTAAAAATAAATGTCTTTCATATTACTGAGGGATGCTTCCATTTGCATCACAAAAATAAGAAATCTTTAGTTTAGTTTTGGTATTTTTCTGATTAAAAATGCCGAGATAGCTTCCTGGCAAAACCCAACAATTTTTGGAATGAAGCAGCTACATGAAATATTTGCAGAGTAAACATTAAAATCAGATAAGTATTCTAAGTCTTTTTCATACACCTGATGTAACGCTAAACCTTTCATACTGTTCTTAAACTTTATGTTGATCTTTTTCCTTGAATATTAACTGACAGTCAAACTTTTCCACATTCAGGTTTGTTTTCTTTGGAACATCCAACCAGAGTTTCCACATTTTTGTGAATTCCGAAGCAATTATGTATATTACCAGGTCTTTTTTACACCTCAAAGTCATCGGTGAATATTCCGTAAGGGATTGTGCCCAGAGGCAATTCGTTAACAATGACAAGGAATAAAAATATTCGTATTTTGCTCCCTAGTGGAACTTCTGATGCAACAATAAATTCGAATGATTTGCAATTTTGGCATTATCCATAATCCCCTCAATGAGCTAGGTGTCAGAATAAATAAAAATACGGAATTATAGTCATGCCATTAGAATGGAGTTTTCTTATATTTTCACGTCTGTGTGACCTGAAACCGAACTGCATTTCATTTCCTTGATTTTTAACTGAACACCACATGCTTATAAGACGCAGCCAGAGATCTTCGAGAATACTGACCGAGTGCCTAGAAAATTGTTTTGCCTTTCGCCTCGTGCTTTTGTAAATAAAATTAAGACCTCTTTGATGGTTCCCTTAGTTAGAAGTTTCACCTCAATTTTGCCTCTATACACATACCCTGATGCCATTCAATTATTTCGATTGCTTTCTATTTTGATGCTTTTTCTTAATTTTTCGGTCCGTTACCAGACACCATCTCAAGTTACCTTCATTGTGATAAAGTTAATAAGTCTTAATCTTTCCTTATTAATTATTGGAATGTTTTTGAAAATCGCCCTTTTTTATACCAAGTCTAAGGTAATAGCACCAAGTCTAATGTTTTATCCTTAATTACCTTACATAATTCGTTCTAAACGATAATAAAACATAGTGTTTTGGATTAATCTCTATTCTGTGACTAGTACTTTATTTCTCCTGATCGATGACACAAAGAAAGGACAATTGAAATAACCTAACATTATTATGGCACAATTCATAACGTCTATCCATGAAACAGTACTAAAATATACTTCAAATAAATATTTTCCGGCGTCAGGTGGAAAGGAAACAAGAAAAATCTGGATCAGTTTGTTTCGAGTGATTATGTAATTTATGCGTACATTTTCTTCACTGGTTTCAAAATATGGTACTCTAGGATCTTAATAATATTTTTTGCTGATCGCATCGCTTCCCATTACTGCTCAGCTCTTTCGGGTGATACAAGAATATTTTCTACAAATTATGCATTTCTCAAACGCACATGATTTTGATTAATATATTGCTTAATTTAGCCGAGTCTCGGTGTTTCATCATATGTTAGCAGCGTAATCCGAGTTCCTTGTGGATAGGTTAAACATACACAGTTTCCATCTCATTCCTTTGACATCCTGCCAGGTAAAGTATAGATATTTTCGTTTGAAATTTACTACAACTGTTATTTGTACATTTTTGGTCAGTGGCACACATATACTTGACCACTTCGAAATAACGGCATTCCATATCCCATCTCAATGTGTATGTCTAAATTAACCTCATTCTTTTTGATGGAAAATCGCTCGTCATCGTCACTTTAGTGGAAGTAGAAATGGAAATGGCAAACCTTAAAACAATGATTAGGGTATTGGAGCAATTCTGCAATTTTCTACGAAAAAAACTCTGCACGGGGTCTTCTTAATATTAATAAGAAGTTAATCGGTGTAACAAGACCACCTTTTCAAACAAGAGCCAACGGGATAACTAGCTATCAGGAATTTCAACTTCTACGTGCGGGCCGCCATGCATTTCCACGGTTCTCCTTACCTTTGCTCCATTTAATTCAAATGGCCCTGAATTGACAGATACCCTTTTCTTTAAATATAGGCTCTAACTTTAAATAGGATTACCAACTCGCGCTTGCTTATCCACCACCCGCACAATCCCTTACAGCGGGAGCTGCCGACCGATTGAGAAGCAGGTCTTCCCTTTGGCTTTTTTCCACGTTGGTTTGCCCGCCTATCTGTTGATCTGTCGAAATTTCATATACAATCATAGACCTTTCAAGTAGTGTGTGTTCTTAAAGAAGGTACCGGCTAGGATTCCACTGGCACCAAAACTGGCCTCATTAGCGGCTGTCGTTGGTATGAGAAGTAGTTCCAATTTTTTCGATTAATAAAATGTTTAAGGAGTGGATGCCTGGAACCATGAGTGCCTTGTACGCGAGTTATGTAAAATTTCTGTCAGGTATTAGTGTTAAAGACGGAGATGAACGTTTAATGGTGTTCAGGCTCATGAGGGCTCGAGCCAACCTGGTTCTTCAAAGCTGTCGCGGTTGACTGCCTTGCGGTTCTTCATAAGTAGTCAGGGAGGCGTTCAGGGTTGGCAAGGAGATACTAGAGGGGAAGCGAAGTTATCGTGCTAATCGCCCGTTTAAGGTCCGTCAGGGAAGATGGCTGGAGTAGCCTCAGGGCGGCATTCAATAGCCGCGGGCACTTGTATGGAAACCAAATTACGTGAATGTGGTATAAGAGAAGATTTTCAGAGCAAGAAGAATACAATAATTGATTTTAAAGAGATTGGATGTTATTTAAACTCACAGCAGTTGCTGCAGGTGTGTAGCAAGTGGGAGTGGGAGTGACGACTTCCGGAGAAGGAGCCTTCCATCCACGGTGGAATTAGGCCGTCGCACTCTGATCAAAATTCCCCAAATCCTGGTCAAAGTAACGAAAATGTATGCCCTAGATTCCACATTTTTTTGCTGGTATGGTAAGCATGAAGGATGCAGAGCCATGAGGCACCACAGGTAGGTTGAGTTGCCTTTCAATGAGATATAAAACGCCGAGGAGGTGGGCGGTAGTCATACACGGGGGAGTGCCACAGTACAACCCACCAGCCAAAATCGCAGGCAGTGCGCGCCAAAGCCATATTTTCGAAAACCAAAAAAAGGAGTCGACAGATGATTTAAAGTGCTATAAAATCATTTCTTTCGATCAAAAAGTAACATTGTAAATCTTAAACTTTAATATGTGCTTAATATTCCATGAAAAACCAGATTTAAAATAAAAAAGTTAAATAATCCGTAGAATTAGGAAAAATCCTAGCCCAAACGTGTTAAGTAATCAATTTACTGTATTTTAGCAAAATTTCAGCATCCGTAAGCGTATTTGTCATTATAAATCATATATGTGACGTGCATCGTGCGGAGAGTGTGGCCGCGGGACACAGAGGTGCTGCGCAGGAGTTGGTGCTGGAAGTGCGGCAAGAGCGCCACGACGTTTCACTTCCTAGAACTGCATTTTTTATTTTAATAGTAATTTATAAACAGTTATTAATTTTTTTACTGATTCTATTGCTAAATCAATTTAACTGTTAAGGTATATAGCAATCTGTTTCGACAAAATTAAAAAGAAAAATAGCAAATAAAGCGATAAAAAACTTTTCTTCCAAAAAAGGTTTTACATATTCTTTTTGAATCTTTTAAGAATATGCGCCATTAATTGAATTGTAGTCAGTTCATTGCCACTAACAATAATATATATTTTAAAGAACTGGTAAAAAAATTACCTCTCTATTTTTTGACGCTGGATTTTGCTCAGCAACCTTCAAAATATAAGCATGCAAACTTTCGTTCAAATCACACGAGAGCAAATTGTGATGACCAACTTTCAGGATATATCGACCACTGTGCGTCGTCGGCAAATAAGTCCGGAAGCTCCGGCGTGATGCGGGCCAGGTGATGTCTGGCTGAATTGAGATGTTTCATGCATGAAATTGGGATGAATTAAGATGCTCACAGGTACAGATAGGGTAGGCAACAAACAAAATAAAATCAAAAACGAAATTATAGAAATATTTTAATAAGAAAATTACAATAAGTTTACCAGAACCAGGATAAGAGCATTAAAGAGGCCACATATTGGCCCATTTGTTCGTTATATCTAACATATGCTTGTATACTTCCAGAATGCATGCTCGGCTTCTCTTGAGTCGAAATTCATCCTCAAACTCATCTTCCAAAAGTACGAGTACCAAGTTCCATCTGCTCAGCTCAGTTGACGGTAAGAAACCTTTCGGCTTACTTAAATGCCATAACCTTGTTTCTTCACGCATGAAAATATTCTGATGAAATTTTGTAGCCAAGGAACTCTTTGGAAAGAATCATCACTGAATACGTAGCAAATTCACTGTATTTTCTCTAAGGTGAAGAACGCGTGGGTGGCGCTGTGAAGGATAGAGAAATCAGAGATGAAAGAGAAACAAGAGAATCGGCGAAGATATGAATTATCGACTCGCTTGTACCGTAGGAATAAGAGGAGCCTTCCCATGTTTTTCTTCAACGTCCTTGATTATCGATTTCTTTAATCAAAACACATCGCCATTTGGTGAAAAATTAATATGCATACAAAAAATTACTAATTATCCTCTTTGCGTCTGCGATCTTATCTATTTTGATCCCTGAACAATGACATTTTATCTTTTTGTTCTAAAATCTATCAAAGTGATTTTATTTACTTAATTTGATGTATCATAGTAAGACGGGGCCTGATTTAACACCTGCGTCATATTTACGCAAAATTTGTATCCTGTGCCTACGTCCAACTAGTGGCTCCCATCTTAATTCTTCCAAAAGTTTTGGAAGGTTTCTTCGTTGTTCTGAACAAATTTTCACTAACACAGCTGCTCTGCGTTGCCATAGATCTATTTCTCAAACTGAGCCTACCTCGTGAGTATCCCTTATACTCTCGGCAGAAGTTAACTAATTTAAGATAACCAAGCTCTTTTACCATCTCATAACATTTCTCAAGTAATCATTTTATTAATCCTAACATTTTATATGCTACCAGGAACTTTTGCGAATGTTTTCCTAAAGACAGACCCTTAATTAACGTTTAATCCAAATATATTACCGATTCTATGCTTATTATTCCGTTTTATTTCATGCTGTTTATTGTATTATTGGGTGCAATGCTGTTTATCCAAAAGTTCATATAAACCCAAGAAAGACATATTATAAACCCTATTGTAGGCCAGGTCACGTATATAAAATCAGGGAGATACGTAGATTGTAGAACGGATAGCTTTAAAATTCCGTATTTTCATCGTAGAATTAGAGATCAACATATATATGATCGTATGTGCGAAGAGAATAATTAGTATTGGTAGTATACGCATATTATCGTTATTATGCGTGCACTTTATGCATACCATTTTTAAATCATTGTTCCCGTATTATTTGCATATTGTAATGTTACTGAATATTTTTACATATATATAGCTCCTTAGGTTTTGTCTAACTTATGTCGGTTTCATTTTCCATCATCTGTGTAGATGTAGATGCAATGAATGAGCATGAATGGCTGGTGTATTACACCGATGTAGATTACAAGTAAATATTTAACTGCTTGCATTATTTGTTTTTCATGTGTATAAATGCTATTCGCCCCAAGGATAACAACATAGAAGAATTTATGCTTATATTAATAACGATTTTTAAACGAATTTTTGGAAATTTTTGCCAAAGATTTTTTATAAGCAATTTAGACCCTGATTCAACCCGTTGACGTTCCACAAAATATGCATCCAATGAGTTTTTTTGGAATTATTCTCCCTTTATATTTTCTGACGGACTTTGATATAAACCCCTTAGGAACGAACAAGAGAAGAAAAAAGTTGTTTGGCAATAGTACTATTGCGAGGTAACCTTAGAAATAAAATTAGCGTATTTAATAATTTTCCTTGAATATTTCGAAAGTTAGACGGTGGTAGGTAGCGTTTGAGTGTAGGAGACGATCGGAGAAGGCAGGGATATGATGGAATGACGGTATTGATGCGGCAATGAAGAGTTTTGGTTCATTCAACCGCGTCAAAGGCTAGCAAAAATTTGCAGAAGAGGGGGTAAATTAAATTTTTTAATTTCCATGTGTTGTAGATAAGGTTGAATTGAGGAATCAGTGTGGAATAAGAAATCGTTGAGCGCAAGATAAGGCAGTATACTGGTGAGACTGGTGCAAGTTGGCGAGTGTAAGACAGAAGGTGGGAGGGCTTCGTTGATTTTAGAATGTTGCTCAAGTTCGGGGACCATCTCAAGGACCCAAATGGGTTCTTTCAGCTGAAGGCCTAACGTCCATTGATCATTTTTTTGAAGGCGTAGAATTCCTGCATTGTTTTTCTAATTTCATGGGTTCCTGGAAAAGGTTGCATTAAAGTTGAAATGTTTAGAATTATAAGAGTTGGGACGGGGAGTGGGCCGAATGAGGTGGGAGAGAGGATTTCATTATTTTTAATTTTTTTCTTAGAATCCGCGTTTGAATATGGTTGGGTGTAATTATGCCTTCCTTTACAAATGGATAGGGCGTTTCTGCAATTGCGATTGCCGCCGCAAGTATTACGTCTAACCATGCAACATACTTTCCAGTGCACCTATCTGCACGTTCCGAGGGCTCGAATGAAACTTTCACGAAGGAGTGAACGACGACATAGAAGTCACTCACTGAAGACACACGCCTAATGTAAGTTACTGACTTATGTCGAATTAGTATCTATTGCTTGAAATAGAAACAAGAGGACATTTTTGTACATTAAACGTGTACATAACGAAAAGAAAACAGGTTTATGGCAAAGAGTGGGTGGTATTTTTAAACACCGAAGAGTATGGAAAGGCAGCTTTGAGTAAAGACCGCTATCATCACGCTCTTGGTTAATTTTAAAACCAAATTGATCATCTAATCAGCATGATATGCTTAAATAGGATTTTTATCCGCCAGAATTAGGATAATACATAAATATATAGAAATCTTTCTGAAGAAAAAATAAAATTTAATACTTGAAAAAGCCGTCTACCTTATTTAAAAATATATGCAATAAATACTGTGCGTAATGAAGGATCTCAGGTTTTCCCGGCGCATGGTATTCAAGAAGTTCTCTCGGGTTTCCCACCGGGTCAGGTTGCAGTACACCGACGTTTCGAAGGCTGACTCTGCCATCGTCTTCAGGGTGAAGACGATGGGTCACTTCACCCTGAAGACGATGGCAGAGTCAGCCTTCGAAACGTCGGTGTACTGCAACCTGACCCGGTGGGAAACCCGAGAGAACTTCTTGAATACTGTGCGTAAATAATAACTAAAATATCGATGCAAATCAAGACCGATTGCCCAGGTATATCATGACTTCATTTATATACTCGTATTCACCGGTGAGAAAGTGATTTTTGACAATTTTTAAAGGTAAAGAAACATAAAGACTAAAAGAAATAGAAATTCGCATGGGATTTGACGTACCAATTCCTTTTGAATTATATGTACCACCATTTAAACTGGAGCTACACCTTTTTGGAATGTTCCCTTCCCAAACAACAGTTCAAATTGATTTTGAATCAAAAATCTATTTCATAAAAAATCATGCACTTGATCACCTTTTCTAGAAGTTTAGAAAATATAAAAAAACCATGACATCAGTCGATAAAACTAAAAAAAAATTCAATGGTAAAAATTCAAAATAATGAACGCTAAATAGTTAATGCCCTCCTAATGGACTACAAACTTGACGTGATAGAAGGGCTTGTGCGTTCTGATTTTTTCTAGGGCGAGAAATATTCATTTTACGGCTGCGCGAGGTGATATGGAAGATTCGTCAGGATTACTGGAGTGATAGCTATAGAATAAAACGACAGACACTATACTCTCAGTATAAATAAAAGCTGTCCTAAAGAAATCGTTAATTGTGCTGGCCTATATGCCAGCAAGCAATCTTGGGAGGAGGAAGTCGATGCAGATTCAGTCGGGTACAGGACAAACTGACACGAAGCATTTGATACTGATGGGAGCTCTAAATTTGCCCTTATCCTGTGGAGCTACAGAACTTATAGTAGGGTGTAATACCCTTTTCCCAGGTTGGGAATTTTTCTAATTTCTAACTTTCCTGATTTTCTAATTTCTTTTCTAGTAGGGTATAAGCGCTTTTCCCAAGATGCATTTTCTGTACCGTATAATTCAAAATGTTTTACATTGAAATAAAATACTTGCTGAACTACTTCGAGACTGGGCAAATTAGGTCTACATGTTACCATCATTTTTTTGAGTTTTTATAGTGATATCTCAGGAATTTATATAATCAAACCATTTTCTCGCAAATATTCATTCTGTAACGAGAAAAGCTACCCGCAACATGCTGAATCAATGAAAAATGTCAAATTGCTTTTACAGCAAATAAAAAATGTAGCTCACAGAGATTGAATTACAGGTTTCAAAATGAATTTGTAATTTCCGTCCGGTGTCCTGCAGTGCTTTGAGAAAATAACAATTAGTAAGATACACGCATGCTAGGATACTACATAGTTTCGAATGTGTTAGCCTGAATATGTCAGGTGATGTCTCAATAAAATCCAATATAAAAACTGCTTTTTTGTGCGGTCAAGTTTGACGCCGTTACTCCTTTAAGTTATAAGTTCAGCCTAATTCTACAACCTAGCTGAACGATTAACTCTCTTTATTAGGTAGGCAATAGTGATAATGTTTATCTTAAAATTTTTGCTTTGAATAATAGTTGTCACTCAATTTTGATTCCTCTGGAAATGAAAAATTAACAATTGAATGCATGATAAATATTCATTCACCACAAAATGTGGTCATTTTGTAAAGTACCATAAAGTAGTGTTACTCTAAGGTAATTTTAAGCACAACAAGCAATAAATTCTAAAACTAAAAAAAACAATGACTAGTATAAAGTAGTAAAAAGAATTTTTTGTGGTAAATTTAATTTGACTTGAGTATTTATGAAGTGAAAATTGCAATGGCAATCTCGATAGCAATGACATTTGTCGACCATTATTTCCCATTTCCCAAGATAAATCCAGGCCTATTATTAAATACTAAACATTGAAGATGTATGCCAAAAGATTTCCAGGGTTACCCTATCATGGAAATATTTCGAACACTTCAATTATTTTTTTGTTATTCACATATTGTACAGACATATGCATACACCTACATGCACGCAGACGCATATTGCATACGCATATGAAGAACAGGAGAATATGAAGGATTGAAAACTAAGTGACACGCAAAAAAATTGTTCAAAATAGAATTGCTGAACAGAAAAACTTGCCACATTTAGAATAGGGTGAAAATTTTGGTGTTCAAAGGAAGTGCGCGATATCTCAGGATGTTGAGGCTCGAATGGAATTTGCTGAATTTTTGATGGAGAGATGGAAATGGGAGGCGTTCGGGAAGACGGTAGTATCCTCGTAAATAACCTACGGGAGGTTTTGCCGGAATACCCACTGACAGGCCGTCTACACGTTGGATAATCCTTAAAAGCGTCAAAAAGTGCTTTTTCACTTCCTTGGATGTCTGGAGGAGTGGGAGGAGCGGGAGGGAGAAGAGAGGAGTGGGGAATTGGGGATGAAGGGGCGACGCAACGGGAGATAGGGAATGGGCAAAAGAAGGGGCCAGGGGAGAGCTGGGCGTCCCAGGGCCGTCTTTGAATACAGAACACCAGGGAGGTTATGCGCGAGGATTACGGTGAAGGCAAGTTCATCGGCAACGAGGCCTAGCACGTAATTTGCCGCTGATCCCAGGGATGTGATACCAAAATGGGCGAGGGGCGAGGAGTGACTATTTCCTGCTTTCCCGCTTCTTTTTATCTCTGGGAACGGCGGACACCCCTTAACCCCCGCCAGACCTGCTCAAGTTTTGGCGGTGATCAGAATGAGAATGATATTTCGGATGGGAGACTCAATCCTAGCGTTTACTCCTCCCTTTTCCACGCCGCATATACATATTATTTTTACCCTGGGAGCAACGGAATGATGAGACGCGGGGCCCAGCACTCCCTCCGACCTCTCTCCTTTGCCTCTCACGAAGGCCCCCTCTCCTTCGAACATAGCTGCTTCAGGTAGCATCCTTTCCGAACCCAAAGTCTAAGTTACGCCGACGAGATTTAACGCGTTCAGGGAGGAAATGGAGATAAAAGTCTAAGAGACAAAGAAACACAGGTATACTCTGTCCTCACAAAAAATATTTCCTTCCTGAATGCCGATTATCTGATACACAGCGTATCTTAATATACCCCAATTGTAGGAGTTCGTAGGTGTTTTATTGAGAGGCTGATATCTAAAGGGGCTGAGAGAAAAAATAAGTCAAAATTAAATGTGTCATATCATGAAACGTGATGTCTATTTCATTTAAATTTATTCATTCTGTCGAAGAATCGAAGTTATTTATTTTACGCGATAGAGCCTCGGTAATGAAAGGTAGTTCTGAGAGCGGCTATACAAGGTGTGATCAAAAAATATAGGAGTGATTCATAAATTGTTTATCTCGACGGATACAGCTTAATCGAACTTTTCGCCCTCAAAGTACAAGCCTTGGCTGACGACACACCTTTGCCAACGTTTCTTTCAGCTCTCGAACCCTGCCTGGTAAGGCACCTTAGGGATCCTCTTCAGGATCGCCGTACAATTAGTTTTTATGTCCGCAATAGAGTCGAATCGGCACCCTTTCGAGGTTGATGTTAACTTTGGAAACAAAAAGGTCTGATGGAGCCACGTCTGGAGAGTAGGGTGGCTGCGGGATCACGGAAGTTCCGGTTCTGGCGAGAAACTCAGTCACGATCAGCGCATCAATCAGCACCCGCGGGACGAATTTTGATGCGGCGCGTGTCATACCCAAAATTTCAGCCAAAATAGTCTGATAGGATCCAAAACTAATGTTTACTCCATCGCTATCTCCCTAACAGTTGAACGGTGATTTGCCCTTACCAAATCGTTCACCAATTTGACAAGGTTGGGGTCTGTCGAAGTGGAAGGCCGCCCCGTTCACGAATCTTCATCTGTCGCGGTTCTGCCCGATTTAAAACGACTGTATCACTCAAAACACTGCCTTCAACTCAAAGCTTCATTAACAAAGACTTGCTGAATCATTCCAAATGTCTCCGTAGCAGTTTTGCCAAGTTTAAAACAGAATTTTATGCACACCAGCTGTTCCTCTAGCTCCTTCATTGCTGCCGCTGCACGCGGCGACGAACAGGTTAAGACACGTACCGCTGCTGTTGCCTAACGACTTGACGTTAATAAACACAAGAACTCTCGTTTTAGTCGTCAGATGTGTTGCTAGACGGCGCACTGTATCTCGTTTCGATCCGTTAAACGGTTTTCGTAGAATAAAATAGGTCCGGTCTTTTTTTGATCACACCTGGTATAGGACGATCGAAAATTCGGATAATACAAAGGCTTTATATGTAATTATATATGCTTACTAAAGAAAACATTTTCAGGCCAATGCCTGATACGACGGTACTTTTTATGTATGGACATTATTCAAAATTTATACCATTATTAAAAATACTTATGCGCCAAGAAAAAAATATTCTAAATCTTAAATATCTAATATCCTGAACCTTTTCTTTCTAATTTAAGTGCACTTCATATTCTGTAGTAAATAACGACAGATCCGTAGAAATGACATGTATATTGAGTTCCTTCAAATAAAATATTTTATGGCAGATATTAGTAGCGATTGTATGATTCAGAGGTGGCTCTAGGGATGGGCTGCGATTATAGCGTGTTTGGGTTCAACGTTTCTTCCCGCATTGCAACGAGCATCGTCAGAATAGCATTAAGTCGCCCGCTGTAGCACTCCAAGGTACACTGAGCCCATAAATGATCTTTCGTCCGTGGAGCCCGTCCTGACAGCCACCTCTGCATCAAATAAAATATTAAATTAAAAACCTAGATTAAATCATAAAAAATTAATCCAAAGATATTTTCATCAGTTTAAAAATGGGGTTATCTAATACATAAGCTATTTGAAAAATAATTCTCTTTCATAGACTTCTACCAGTTTTTTCGCCATAAATATTTGGTTATTTGTTGAAACTAGTTCTTTTCAATTACATATTGCGGGATGTGTAAGGTTAGCGAGTGTAGAATTTTATATGTAACATAAGTTTCAAAGAGGCTAGCTTGAGAGGTGAGGGCCGAGACCACAAAATTCTACACCCCAGAAAGCACGTAAAAAGTACATTGGAATTGATGTATTGAGCCCTTTTCCTGTCCATACACTGAAGGCAGCATCCCAAAGAGATAGCGGATATATTTATTTGAGATACATTCACACTTTATTTTATTCTCGAAAAATAATAAATCGGTCTTCAATGATGAACATTTAGAAGAATCTCCATAACTGCTTCCATACAATGTTTTTATATCACATGGAAATACTTGCATACTTTTAAAAATAAGCTTCCCTATGTTGTGCACGCCAAATATAAGGACTAAAATTATGGTTTGATACTATTTAGCGGGATATATTACACAACATTTTCATGACCCTAACTTCTGGTAGAAAAACGAATAGAATATCATGAAAATACCACTATAAAGGAATTACATTATCGGCTTCAATTAATACCAGACAATAACATATTACAAAATCATTCGGCCAATTAATCGACTAGTCAGCAATCATCAATTCTTTATCACACTTCTTGTCCCTAAACCATCCCATTTAGTTTGGCAATAAATGATAAGAAACCCATAACTGTCAAGAAATAACAGAATTCGACGCAATATCGGAGAGAACGTCCACTCCGAAGGCACTACATTATTTATTATTGCGGACATACTACTCAGGGGAAGTCTTTCATTTGACAGAGAAGAATAACTTTTTTCAATTTAACTTCATGTTTATTAAGTGGCCATTACATTTTTTTCTAAGTTTAAATCTCTTTGAACTGGCAACCCCTTGACTTTTTTGCGTGGCACTAGTTAAATCTTCTCACGTGCAGGGATTGACGTTAAAATTTTATTAGCGAGGATGGGAATGGGAATCCTTTTTAGATGCTCAAAAAGGGTACCGAATAATGGGAGGTGTGAAAGCCGATATGCAGTCATGAACTTATTTAGGAGTAAATAATTTTTTGCGCCAGGGATTCATTTTCCAGTCTCGAAATTTCACTTAAGAGCTTTATTTTCAGCCAATTTTTTCTCCATTCCAAAAAAATGGAAAAAATGATTTGCTTTACCGCACCATTTATTTTATGGCTTCAATACCGTGACATTTACTTACTGGCTCTCAGTTTCTGGTATGTGTACAACGCTTTTTTTTCTGAAAATTTGGTGTTTGCCGTTAGCTCTGCTAATCTTCTGTTCTCGGATTCAAATAATGGGCATACATATTTTGTAAAAAATATTGAACACGCATCGCTTCGTCTATGTTTCTGTGCATAACCCTTCGCCTCGTCAAATGTTTTTCATTGGGCACGTAGGTGACTGAAATCATTTTAAAGGGTGGAAAAGATTCGGAGTGTTGTATCGCGCTATTTAATAAGGGTCACCATTAAAATCAAGAGGGACATTTCCTCAATAATGATGCAATTAAAACCTTATCATGAAAGCTGAGCGATGGATTGCGGTTGGCGTGACATGGAGGCATTCGTATTATAACTTTTTTAAATAAAACCTAGTATATACTTGAGTGAGATTTGAGTGAAGTAAAGTACACATGAAAATATTTTACGTAATAGAAACATCAGTTATATATTTCCGCTGAACGGTTTCAGTCTATATATCGAATATTTTATTTTTATATTTTCCTCTGCATTACAAGAATTTATCTCCTTTCAATATTTGTAATGAATCAAAATCTTTCGAAATATTAATACATAAAATGGGAATACATAAAATGGTCTTTTACTGCAAAAATACCCCAAATTATTTGCCTCATTATGCTAGAGTTTTAGCCTCTACCTCCAGTGAATAGATAATTATTCTGAGGGAAATATTTATCTGCTCTTAAGAAGAAATAAAGGAATCAAATAACAATTAACAGTCATTTATAATTATGTTGTAGCATGAAATAAGCTTTGGTAAATTAAAAACTAAGATGAGATGCACAGGAATACCTAGTATGTTATGTTGTTTAATCTTCCTGATAAAGAAAATAATGGCAGATTTATTGTCTAGGTCTTTGGGAGTGTACGAATTCATTACAATCTCTATTGATGAAATGGTGCTTCCACTAGATTTCAAATATTGTGTATTACTTCAAGTATTTAGAAGTTTAAAAAAATGTGGATTTTCAATCACCTCGAAAACATGTAAAAATGAAACGAATAAACAAAAAAATGCTATGGATGAATGCGCATGAAATAATAAATAATAATTTAGGGGATTTATACCCATTCAAAACGGAATAGGTGTGGCAATCGTACCAAAATGTTGATGTTAATTGGAGCCTAAAATGTAAGAAAAATCGTGAAGTACATTTGTGGGCAGGGCCGCTCAGGAAAGATCAGAGTATTGGTCTTTAGAAGTTGAAGATTTAAAAAAGGATATTGTATTTGAAAATAAAAAAATTCGAAATTGTTACGCATTATATTGAAATGAGTTATGAAAATGAAATATTTATCTTATAAATTCGAGGACAATTACATTAATAATGGTAAAATATTACAATTGAATTAAAGATTAAAATTTAGCACAGAATATTTGCCTATATTACCGTAAAAGCTGCTCGTGAAGGACGCTGTCTATGAGAATATTGTTGCTATCAATCCCCTTTTTCAACGCCGTTATTAACGATATTAATGCTAATAAAACTTGAAAAACCTACCTCGTTATTTTGGTGGGAATAACGTTCTAGCTACTTAATAAGCATTAAAAAAAACTCCACTTGTGATTTTGTATTTGACTTTTATTACTAATTCATGCTTTCCAGAGTTTAATATCGGATGACAAATTCATACACTAAATTAATTTACGACGATTATAAAAATATATTGCTAAACGTTCAAACGAGTTCCTGAGCTGCAGCTCTGTATTATACAAAAAACCACAGAAGATTTATAAATTATTCTGAGTTTCCTTATGTTTACTTTAATTGTTTTAGTATTTAAATGCAGGCATGAAATATAACTAGTCTTCCTAATACCGTTGCCTCGGAAGGCCAGTTTTACACAATTTACTTAGCATGACATAAGCAAAACTACTATCACTCCTTTATTCTTTCAGGCTCTACGCTTTAGAGTATATAAAGAATTTAATTTAGATCGAGGGCGTAGTTTAGGGAGAAAATAAAATTCGGAGAAGAGAATTTAGCAGGCTTAATTACTTATCATAATGATCGTAATTCAATAAAGTGAATAATGTTAAATGGAAGATGGTGGAGCAGGGAAGTAGAAAAAAACTTGATGATTTTAAAGCAAATGATGCATGAATATTTTCATAACAGGCATGCCCCATGCGGTGTTCTGATCTACCATGCGGAAGAACTTTTAAAAATGATGTGATATCTATATTTAAATTGAACCTTCTCTTAAAGTATATTTTGATATTGCTTTTCGCACATTGGATATTTGAAAAAAGGAGTAAGACCCTTTAATAAATAAAAGCGTCCCTTTAAGTACTTTTTGATGTTGCTTGCAGCGCATCGAAACAACGTTAAGGTTATGTATTATGTAACCCACCTCCCCAATAAAACAGCCAGGTGGCATTATGAAACGATCACTACATTATATGAATATCATCGAGGTGGACTTCGTATAATTTATTTGTTACATAATAATTTTTTCTATACCCTCCACCGGCTTAAAAGCGTTGCAAAATGTATCCCTCTATGCCCTTAATTTTATTTGAAGAAATATCTTACACCGATGAACGTAATTTAAAAAAACGTGGTATTTGATTTGAATTTGAAGGAGAAACTTTATAAAGGATTTCCAAGCACATCCCACAACATCGGAACGCTGGTGATGGGTCTCTCCTACCAGGGCCCTTTTACATTTCATTCGCCCCCTCCCCTTCTCCCTACCCACCCTACATCCAGTCTTCACTTCATCCCTGCTTTACCCGGAGGATTAGATTTTGCTATGATCGAATTCCATGCCGGTAAAAAGATGGGACTCCTTCTGCCCCTACGGGCATGCGTGGAACGGATGGGTGATGGAATCATTGAATCAACCGGGAATAACCGTCACATGAGTTGAAGGCAAATCGTATTATAAGCTATGTAGCTTCGGGGGGAGGGGGGTAATAATATCAAAGTTACATATTATAAAACATGGTCGCATATGTGGATATGAAAAAAGGGAATCCTCCTCCTTGCAAGCCGTTTTCTTTGGAGTCGAGCCAAGAGTTTATCTAAGACTCATCCTGGAGACTTGACTCGAGTCATCGTTTGAGCATTCATATCACCATATAATTCAAGCTCCTTTGAAAGTTAAAGTATTATATAAGTTTTCTGATCCACCGTCACGGTTGTAGGTGATCGTGGGTATCGATAGTTCGTCGGATAGGAAAGGTAGATCGATAGATCGCAGGTGAATAACTGCTTTATCTGCATTAAAGTTTCCCAAGCTTTCCGTTTCTGCTAAAACCTTCATTTTTCTCTGAAATACCTCCCCCTTTTCTTTCTCCTAGAATATGGCATGACTTTACAAATGCATATGCATGCACACACACATATGTGTGTGTTTGTATATATATATATATATATATATATATATATATATATATATATATATATATATATATATATCCTGGAATTGGCCAGGAATTAATATTATGCATTAATTACCCTACTACAAACATATTTTCAACCCCCCTCCACCCCAATCAACGTCTACATTTTCCCCGCCCTTCTAACGCTACCCCTCCAAACCCTTCCCTTCCGAATTCTCTCCCCACCTTCCCCTTCCATCCATCGCTCCAGCCCTCGTATTCCCTTCAGTTCTATCCCTCTCTTCCTAGATGAAGGTCGCTGCAACCACTGAAAATTCGAAAGTTAGTGAGTCTCTTTTTTTTGTGTTTCTGTGCTTTGTCTGTGTCCACTAGTGCTAAGTGTCATACGTTATTATTCACGGCCGTGAGACTTTCAAAAAGTGTTATATATAATTATTTAAAAAAACATACACACACACATATATATATACATATATATACATATAAATACATGTATATACATATATATATGTATATATATATATATATATATATATATAGTATATATATAAACATATATATACATATATGAAAAAAATATATATATATATCCACAAAAATTTTTATGATTAAATATATAATCATAAAAAATAAAAGCATAGAGAATACTCAAACATTCCTACACCCCCAAGCCTGCCTTAACCACAGATTCCCACCCTCTCTCAATCTGTACTACCTACTTCCCAGGCATTCAGATCCTCAAATTCATCCTCAAAGACCAGCGCCCCATCCTAAAAAATCATAACACTTTCTCCAACCTTCTTCCCAAATTCCCCAAATTCTGTCACCAACGGCCCGCGAACCTAGCAGATCTCCTTAAATCCACCAAGCCGCTCTCAAAACCCCCTCCCACCCCCATAGCCAATCCTACTCCATCTGATCGAGGAAGATGTAAAAGAAAAAACATTTCCCCACTCTACCCCTCGCCATCCCAACTTTTAACTGTCTCCTACCTTTCCCCCACTCTTCCTGCACACTGAAGAATGTTGTCCATTTTCTGGCCTGCAAACTCTGCCAGGCCTTTTACATAGGCCAATGTTCCAAATCCCTGAACCTTAGGATAAACAAACAACGTGCCTCGTGCAATCCCTCCTCCCCGTCTGCGGGTCTCCCCATCGCTAGACATACTTCCCATCATCACACCCCCATCAAGCAGTGCTCCAATGTTTCCGTCTTGGCTTCCCTTCCCCCATCCGTTTACACCATAGAATTAAAAATTAGAAATGGCATGGCTTTCCATGTCCTTCCAGCATTCGGGTCTCAACGTCGTTCCCTAATGTAAATGGTTTGAATAGTCACTCTGTGGAAGCGATTCATATCGCTAAGGAATATAATTTATTCTTCCACATGTATTTTGTTATGCGGAGCCTCTGTTTCGACTTGCGGGGTCTTGAATGCGACTTTGTAAGGTGAAACCCAGGTCTTGCATGTTGCAGTAAGTGTGGGTAAGCGAATTATTTTCCTTTCCAATTATGTGCTAATTCCGCCACCTCCCTCACACTCCTTCCCTATCTCCGCTCCCCTCTAGCCTCTCCTCACCCTTTCCTCTCCCACAACCATTCCTCTCACCCCTCCTCCACCACCCGTTCTCCCCTACCCCTAGCCCCCTTCTCTTTGTCTCGCATTCCTCCCTGGTACCAGCAGTAAATACTACTACTGTTTCTTCTGAGGAAGACGGAGCTAAATTTCATCAGAAATATTAAGAAATAGTGCGTGACTGTCCTTATTATGTTCTGATATTGTTTGCTGCTGGCCAAGCTATATATATATATAAAAAAACACAGATGTAGATTTTTAGAATATAGAGACACAAAGAAAGGACACTCACAATTTGTTATTTTACGTTTCGACAGCACGGCTGTCGTCTTCAGAATGGCGTTCTCGGGGAAGAGCGGAGAGGATGTGCGGGGGAGAGGTGGGGGAAGGAGAGGTAAAGGGACCAATAGGAAATGAACAAGGGGGTGGGGGGGATATGTAGGCAGCCAATTGATGCATTCAGTGGGCTTGGTTCAGCCCGGGCGGTTTGAATGATTGGGCCACCCAGATATGCGCCATCTCGCATGTTCTCACCTCTATTATACTCGCAGATTTGGGAAGGATTTCAATCACCGAAACAGAGAAGCAGTCGTCAAAAGATTGGTTGTGGGAAGCGGTGTGAGTAGGGATGGGATAATTAAGAAAGGTGGGAGATTTGGTGGAATATCGGTGGTTATTCATGCGGAGGGAAAGTGCGGTCGTGCATTCGCCCACGTAGAAGACAGGGCAGAAGTTACAGGAGAGGCGATATATAATATTTTTTGAGGTACAGGTGGCGAGTGGTTGGGAGTTGGTACTGAGTGAGGGGGAGGGTCTTAAAAGATGACAGCATTTGCAGCGTGGGCGGTTGCAGGGTGCGGATAGGGGCGGGGGAGAGACGGGGGTGCTTGAAGTTGGATTTGTGGACTTAAAGATGTCTCGCAGGTTCGACGGGCGTTTAAACGAAACAGAGGGACAGTGTGGGAATAAAAGTGATGTGGACTGAGTGTTATTGATAATTGGGAAGAGGTCACGGATTGGATGTTTAATTTTGTGTGCTCCGGGGAAGAAAGTGGTGATAAGATTAGGGGATTTTGGGCGGTTTGGTTTGGGGAGGGGAGTGTATTGGGTTGACGGACATATTTCAACAATCACGTGATCTCACGCGTGATGTTCTATCGCACTACCTCTCTCTTTTCAGTAAACATCGGTCCAACCTTCTGTCTCTAGCCAAAATTATATCCAATTCAGCCCCTCATTTAATTCCATCACTTAATCATATACTTTCCTCGGCACTTCGAAATCTCACTCGAAGACGTGAGGGCCTCCTGAAAAAGCTCTCTACCCTCACCCAGTCTTTCTTCCGCGTGGGACTTTCCCTGCCGCTTAAACAATCGCCGCCCCCACCCGCACCTCCACCCCTTTTTCTTTCAAAACCGGATCTAGCAACCCTTTACAACCTGCCATATCCTCCGTGCAAAGCACCCGTTTTCCCCAGGCGTCAACCGAAAGAGTCCCCGACCCAGCACCCGACACCCGAAAACGGAAACAAAGTAGTGAACCTTTCGTCCGTGGCCCTCGACAATAGCGAGCTTTCGATACTAATTAAAGGCCTCTCCTTCTCCCCCACCCCGAGAACCAACCACGTTAACATCATCACCGACACATTAAATTTCTGCCGGAATTTACGGTGGCATGCTCATTGGAAATCCCAGCCTTTCCCTTCGAACTCCCCCACCATTAACCCAGCACTTACCCGATTCCGTCCAGCCTCAGAAAACGAACCCAAACCACTCCCATCAAACCACCCAATTGAAATCTTTATCAATCTCCTTCTGACAAAGATTTCCGACAAAAAATTCATAGATTCCCTTAAGCCACCAGACAACATTTCCCCCTCTGAGAGACAAGCTCTCAGACGTTTAACGTCAAATAAAGATATTATAATCACGACGGCGGACAAAGGGTCATCCGTTGTCGTGCTAAACAAAGTAGACTATAACGCAGAGGCATTGCGCCAATTAAATGACATTTCCTGCTATGCCCCCCTGCCCCAAGACCCAAACCCTTCTTATCAAAAGGATATTCTCTCTTTTCTTTCCAATTTCGGTCCCAAAGAAGGTCTCTCCCCCAAAGACATATCCATTCTTTCACCACCTAATCCTAAGACTCCCCATTTCTATTTGCTACCCAAAATCCACAAAACCAATAACCCCGGACGCCCTATTGTCTACAGCATCAACTCACCCACAGAACGAATCTCCGCATTAATAGACCACCACCTTCAACCAATAGCCACTTCACTCCCTTCTTACATTAAAGACTCGCACCACTTTCTGGAACGTCTACACTCAATCCCAATTCCGCACAACACAACCATTCTCATGGCCACGATAGACGTCACATCTCTGTACACCTCCATTCCCCACAAAGAAGGCTTAGAAGCCCTGAAACATTACCTCTCCCTACGATCCACACCACACACCCCATCCACAGATTTCCTCCTCGAATTGAGCCAAATCGTTCTTACCAAAAATGCTTTTCATTCAATGACAAAATATATTTACAAATAAAAGGCACTGCAATGGGCACGCGTATGGCTCCTGCATACGCCAATCTTTTTATGGGTAAACTAGAACACGACTTTCTGCAACAACAAACCCTAGAACCACTTTTCTGGGCCCGCTATATCGATGATATTTTCCTCCTTTGGTCCCACGGACGCGAAACTTTATCCTCTTTCATTTCCTCTCTCAACTCCTCCTCCTCAGTATCATTCACTTCTTCTATATCCGACTCGAATATTACCTCCCTAGATATCGATATTCACCTCCAAAACAATACGTTTCACACTTCCGTCCACATTAAACCAACCAATAAGCAACAATATCTTCATTTCGACAGCTGCCATCCTCCTCACACAAAGCGCTCCATCCCATTCTCACTCTCTATCCGTGGCTTCCGTCTCTGCAACAACACCCCCTCCCAACAGAAATACTTGGACCAGCTGCATGAATCCCTCAGAAAATGTGGGTACCCTGAAAAACTGCTAAACAGTAAAATCCTCAAACCGTCAACCCAATACACTCCCCTCCCCAAACCAAACCGCCCAAAATCCCCTAATCTTATCACCACTTTCTTCCCCGGAGCACACAAAATTAAACATCCAATCCGTGACCTCTTCCCAATTATCAATAACACTCAGTCCACATCACTTTTATTCCCACACTGTCCCTCTGTTTCGTTTTAGCGCCCGTCGAACCTGCGAGACATCTTTAAGTCCACAAATCCAACTTCAAGCACCCCCGTCTCTCCCCCGCCCCTATCCGCACCCTGCAACCGCCCACGCTGCAAATGCTGTCATCTTTTAAGACCCTCCCCCTCACTCAGTACCAACTCCCAACCACTCGCCACCTGTACCTCAAAAAATATTATATATCGCCTCTCCTGTAACTTCTGCCCTGTCTTCTACGTGGGCGAATGCACGACCGCACTTTCCCTCCGCATGAATAACCACCGATATTCCACCAAATCTCCCACCTTTCTTAATTATCCCATCCCTACTCACACCGCTTCCCACAACCAATCTTTTGACGACTGCTTCTCTGTTTCGGTGATTGAAATCCTTCCCAAATCTGCGAGTATAATAGAGGTGAGAACATGCGAGATGGCGCATATCTGGGTGGCCCAATCATTCAAACCGCCCGGGCTGAACCAAGCCCACTGAATGCATCAATTGGCTGCCTACATATCCCCCCCACCCCCTTGTTCATTTCCTATTGGTCCCTTTACCTCTCCTTCCCCCACCTCTCCCCCGCACATCCTCTCCGCTCTTCCCCGAGAACGCCATTCTGAAGACGACAGCCGTGCTGTCGAAACGTAAAATAACAAATTGTGAGTGTCCTTTCTTTGTGTCTCTATATTCTAAAAATCTACATCTGTGTTTTTATATATTTGTGTGTCGCCGAAGAGCGTTCCATTTCGAAGAAATTTTATATATATATATATATATATATATATATATATATATATATATTTATATATATATTATATATATATATATATATATATATATATATATATATATATATATTTATATATTATATATATATATATATATATATATATTTATTACTTTATTAGGTATTCTACCGGTTAAGGTAAAATTACAGAGGTTAAGGTTGGAACATTTAGATTTAACATGTCATTTTTTTTTAAAAATGATATTTATTATTATTAGATAATCTACCGGTTGCGGTAGGTTTTTGGATGTACACAACTACTAAATAAATATTTTGTGACTCCTAACAAAACACAAAATCCAGCATCCTGCTCTTTATCAGGTCCCTCTTCATCTCTAAGTACTTTCTTTTTCCCTTCATCCCATCCATTATCCCTTTCGTGTTCCTTCCCTTCCCTCGCTTGCCAAACATTCTCCCCTCTATCACAGTCTTCAACATCCCACAGCAGGTCAATACTCCCTTCATCCACTTTTCTTAATATCCTTACTCAACGTCCATCTCATCAACTCCCTTCTCGTTGTAAAAGCCTCTTTGCCTGGCGCAATTCTTCTCCTTACGTCCCCACTACTTTGACCGTGTTGGTCCAAAACACTTCCGAAATACGTAAACTGTTCTATTGGCTCTAGTTTTCACCCTCCTATTTTAATATTTAACTTAGCCTTTTTCTTTCTAGAAAATACCTTTCTAAAAACCTTTGTTTTTTTAATATTGATTCTCATCCCATACCTGTCGCACTGAATTTCCAATTCACTCAGCAATGCTTGCAGCCCCTTGGCTGACTGACAAACTAAAGTTTGGTCATCAGCAAAACTACTGAACTCCCCACCCACATTCATTCCTTTCTCCAGTTCTTCCCATGCCTCTTTAATCATTTCCTCTACATACAGGTTGAACAGCACCGGTGATAATGGGCAACCCTGCCTTACACCTCTTCCTAACACTGCCCATCCTGACTCCCCGTTCCCCACTCGCACCTGAGCAGTCTGACACATGTACAGGTTGCGGATTAGCCTCCTTTCCCTCCAATCTATTCCTATTTTCTACAATATACTCATTAGTTTTTCCGAATTCACTCTATCAGACGCTTTTTCGGAATCTACGAAACAGGCAAATACCACCTGCTGGATTCTATATTCCTCTTGATTAATAATCTCATTATTGCAATGGCATCACGCGTGCCTCTCCCCTTCTTAAACCAAAACTAATCATCCCCTAAGTAATCATTTACCCTACTCTCTATCCTTTTGTTTATTATCCTGAGAACAACATTAGCTGCGTGGGATATCAAACTTATTGTCCTGTAGTCTTCACATGATGTAGCATTTACCTTTTTCGGAATAGGAACTAATCCAAATCTCACGTAGATTCCTTCCTCGTAGATACTACGAATCAACCCATAAAGCCTCTTCCTCCTACATTTTCCTAAACATTTCAATTGTCCCGAGGGAATGATATCCACCCCTACGGCCTTATTTAGTTTCATCTCCCTTAATACACTTTCTATCTGATCGTCGAGTATGCCTGGACCTAAGCTATCTTCCTCTACGTCTTCTTCCTTTTTTGTGTCTAAATTTATTGGTCTAAGTTCTTTACTATACAGTTCTTCTGTATGTCTATTCTATGTATTCCTTCCATCTCTCCTGGATCTTTCCTTTGTCGACTATTATCTTACCCGCCTAATCTCTAACTGCTATCATCGACCTTCCTTTCTTACTTCCCGATAAAGATTTAACTTTTACTCTACACGCTCTACACGCACCAATTTCACCCTTCCTCTGCAGACTTTCCATATCCTTGCACAGCGTTTTCCACCATGCTTCGTTTGCTTGGGTTGAAAGCTATTCTTATGGTTTATATATATAGATATACGCATATGTATATATATGAAGACATATATATATATATATATAGATATATACATTTTCAAACACGAAATCCCGCCAAACGGCGAAAAAACACTCATATATACAGAAACAGATATAAGGAAAAGGGATAGGAACACACATAAAGGACGAACACAATAGAGGTGGGGAAGGCGGAATCGAACGGATCACAAGAGTAAAAATATTTCCTTGACCGGGACTCGAACCTCGGATCTTTCCACTTGCCGGGCGGATGATCTTAACCTTATTAATATAAATATTTTATTAATATAAATGTATGTATTTTTATTGTTTTTATTATTAGGTAATCTGCCGGTTAAGGTAGGTTTTTGGGTGGACATAGCTGCTACTAAAATAATTTGTGTCTCCTAGCAAAACACAACTTTTTCTACATCAGGTCCCTCTTCATATCTGGATACTTTCTTCCTCCCTTCATCCCGTCCAACATCCCTATCCTGCTCCTTATCTTTCCTCGTTTGCCTAACATTCTCCCCTCTATCACAGTCTTCAACGTCCCACTGCCGGTCAATCCACTTCCACTTCATCCACTTTTCCTGCCTCCATTGGATTTCCCTCAACATACCCCTCTCTTCGTCTAATGTATATATATGTGTGTGTGTATTTGTGTTTATGTGATATATGTACGCACGTATACATGTTTATACTTATATAAAGGAAAAACATGTTTTACGCATAATATATGAGCTGATATTTTGCATGATGCAAATAAACTGCTTAGCATTCTGAGCCGAATAAAATAAATTATATCACAGCTCAAGAGGTTAGAGCATCTGCCCGGTAATTCAAAAGATGCGATGTTCAAGTCCCGGTCAAGTCAGCAATATTTTTGCGCCTGTGATCTCCTCGATTTCGCTTCCCCCACCTCTTCTGTGTTAGTAATTAGTGTGTGTTCCTTTCTCTTTTCCTTATATATATATATATATATATATATATATATATATATATATATATATATATATATACAGGGTGGCACCCAAAAGTGGTAGGACTGATTTTTTTACAAGAATTTTATCGGCGATATACTTAAATCGACTTAATAATCTTCAAAGTATGCTCCTTGAGCTGCTACACACTTAGTATAACGTTGCTCTCATTCCCCGTACGCCCGCTGGAAATTTTCTTTGGGGATGCCGTTGATGATCCTCGTCGAAGCCTCTTGAACGGCCTTTATCGAGTCAAAACGTCGTCCCTTGAGCTATCTTTTCGTCAGGGGGAAGAAGAAGAAGTCCGGTGGTGCCAGATCGGGAGAATAGGGCGGGTGCGGCAACGTGGCAACGCCGTATTTGGCCAGGAACTGTCTGACGACGAGCGCGCCATGGTACGGCGCGTTGTCATTATGAAGCACCCAGCTGTTTGCATGGCGAAATCCTGTGAAATAATGCGTTGGACGTTGGATGCAGACAGACCCAACTGGTCTGCAATTTCTTCACTGGTTAAGCGTCGGTCTGTGTTCAGCAGTGTCCTCACTCTGTCCACATTCGTGTCAGTTCTTGCCGTCGACGGCCGTCCGGAGCGATGGTCGTCTTCAACGAGCTCCCTACCCTCTTTAAACAACTTGTGCCATTCAAATACTGTGGAACGGCTTAAGGCAGTGTCCCCATAAGCCTGCTTGATCATATCGAGGGTCTGAGTTGCCGTCTTCCCAAGTTTCGCACAAAACTTCACGGAATAATGTTGCTCTAAATTCAGATTCATTTTGTTTTTCGACGCGGACAAAAAACTTGCCTCACTAAAAACGGTGCCCTCACTCAACGACAGCCCGCAGGCGACTGAGGTTGGTATCGGTCTGCTGCTAAGAGCCCCCTCCACCTACCCTGCCAGGCAGACCTCCCTACACCGCTCCGTTCGCTCCAGAGAAAATCAGTCCTACCACTATTGGGTGTGACCCTGTATATATACATATTTATCAACCCTCGGGTTGATTACTGTGTATATAAATTTCTATATGTATGTATATATATATAAAGCAATATACATATATATTGCTTCTTCCACATGCGTACTGCACTTGCAGGGGTGAATTATCATGACCCATTTTTAATGCAAACGGCTAAATTTTTCCCTACAAACATTCTGTATTTCTAGACCATTCTGACTATTATTGATCACATTTGGCTATAATTTAGAAAATCCATGGAATTTCATCTGACAAACCAGCGGTAGTTGCTGTGTAAATAATTCCTCACACAAGGTTAAAAGTTTATAGGTTTTTTTTATTTCACCAATCACCAGCATGATGCTCCGGGGTTTATGAAGTACGAATGAGGCTCACCTCAACTCTTCTACATGAAATTCATAGAGTGCAGTGATTGCCATGGGTTGTAATTTTTTATAATGAGAAATCAACAAGGCAATGAAGCTTTCCTTAATCCTTATCTTTATTTATTGGTGTACGTTCCACATGATTTGAGTTTCGTGTGTGTTACTTGCCAAGTAGCGTGATGTATATCTGTCGGCGTATTTGATATAAGCGTTCTAACATCCTCCCGGAGAGCTATGGGCATATCCTGGCCAACCAGTGCAGAAGGAGATTCCCGGCCCCATTCCATATCCGGCCGATCGCCAGGCCGCCCGACCGACCGCAGCCACACACCCGCGGACAAACTGAGCCCTCTCCTGCCCTCGACGCTCGCACTCCATTGACACTCGTCACCTTACCGCCGCATAGCGGCTTCTACTGCCGTTTTACTGATCTTCGCTTAACACGTTTTCCACATATTTTGTCAACTCAAAGGTTCATCCAGGTGTATTCTTTCATTTTCTAAACTAAACGAAATAGTATTTATTTTAAGCCGTTTACTGTCAAATTTATTTCAGACTATTTACTGTGTTCGTCAATTCATGTTATGATAAAAATTTTCACTCATGAAATGGTTTCCTATTTGGAATTTCGTTAGGTTTTTTAAATAAACTCGGTTATACTTTTCTACCTCACCTCTTCCATTGAATATACAAAGTGCCCATGTATTCCTTGTACATTAGAGAGAATTTTTCCATTGAGACAGTAAAGAAAGAAAACTTACTTGAAATTTGTGGCTTGTGGAAAGTGTTCACATGGAGAAGCATTGGGTACCACTCGTAGTAAAAGTAATCGATAGTCCGCTGGGACGCAGTTAGATTTGTTTTAAGGATGCCCATGTATCTTCATTAAAGAGATTTTTGTTTTTATTGTATTCGGTGTTACATTTTGTAAAAGTAAACTATGACCTCATACCGCCTGACGCATACCCTCCCTCCATTTGCGGCCAAATACCTCCGATTGCCTCCTCTGCATTCGTAGAATGCGCAAACTCCGCAACAGGCGGATAACATAAATAAGTCACCTGCTTTTGTTAATACTCTTGTTATTTCGTAATATTTTAGCTTTATTATTTAAATTTGGAACCATTAATTAAGCTATTTTTGACTCGATCACGATTACTTTGCTCACTCTCCCAATATAAATAATCTTTCCGTGACTATCCTTATTAAGCATCTCGATTTACGCAATTCGAATGCAATACTGGGCAACCCTAACACTTTTTAACTCTCCATTTATCAATAAGTATCATGGCGCTGGAATGTCGTCTCATCAACATAACTACGTCTATTTATAATTTTCAACTCTTCCTCTTAGTGAATGATTCTTATTCTAATCACTAGCGTATCGAAATTTTTAGTTGTAAGTAGTATTTGAGCCCATTTAGAGCCGGCGTTCTTTATTTTTACCTGGGTATATGCAGGATATTTTATTTACCCTTAAAACGAGGATGTTGCTTCCTGAAAATGTATTTGTGATTCAATACATCGAATAATATACACGGATAATTTAGGCATAATTAAGTTAATGTTGACAGATTATTTTGGGAGATGGTTGGGGCATTTACTTTGTGGAAATCCTTCGTTTTCTTAGTTTTCCTTTGATTATCGTCAAGTGTGCCGGCCAACAGGACTCCCACCTCCCTTTTCCACCCCCTTTCCTCCCCTCCTCTCCATGATCGAACTTCTCTTCCGCTCACTCACCCCCCCCCCCCTCTCCCACCTCACTGCGGCTCGCCCAAGCAGCCCTCCGTTCACAAGCCCTCCATCCTGCTCGCAATTCCGCTGGAACCTCACGAGAACGCTGCGACGGAAGTCATTCGAGCCGATGGGCGGACATCCGCAGTGAATGGGCATCGGAGAGTGGACCTAGTTTGGGGAGACTGAGGGAGGAGGGAGCAGATGCCACTCGCGGGGACTCAAAACCATCATCCTCTGCCCTCATTTATTTTATTTTATTTTTCAGCTGACTCTTTGATTCGGCAAAGTTTATGTACCGTGAACTCCTCAAGAGTTTGCGCGCGGGGGACGAGGATGAAAAAAAGAGAGGTATCAGTTTTTATATGAATTGTCAGTGATGCCATAATTGTAGTCAGCGAGGAATTTTGAGAATAACTGTAACCACGATATTCATAATCCCTTCCAAACTACTATATCTGCCAATTTCTGCCCACAATTACATACTTCCTTCATTCCGCTCAATCCTATCCTACTGACATCCTTCAATAGTTTTTCTAATATTTCCCATCAATAAACAACTTCACCATACATTTTCGATTCAGAATACTATAAATCAAACTAAGCCTCCTTTTGATTTTCGCCTACAATCCCCTTCCCTTCCTCTTCCCCAAGCTCCTACCATATTTTGAAAGATTTTCTCAAGTTAACCCATCTTTGCTTTGACCATATTGATGCAGGACATGTCGAAAATATGTAAACGGTGCCGGCTGCCCTAGGTGAGGATTTCCTATTTTAATTTTGAAGTAACCTTTTTTTACTTAAAAGATGCATAGCCCTGGCTTTGTTTACATTTATTTTCATCCAATTCCAATCACACTGCTTTTCCTATGAACTCAGCTATGCTTGAAAACTCTGGGTTGACAAGTAAGTTAAAGCTTAATCATTTGAAAACCAAATCGATTTTATGAATTTTCGCCCTCTTCCATTTCTCCCTCCAGTTCTTCCCACGCCTTTTAAGCCTTTTCCTCCGCATATTCGCTGAAAAGCACGGGTAATAATAGAAAACTCTGTGAAGGCTCCCGCGGGGTGTAGCGATTGCGGGTGCAAATCTTCCAGGATTCCTTCCACGTGGCTCCATTTTCTAGGATGAAAATTTCTTTTTGTCAGAAGTAGCAAGTCCACTTCAGACCTGAAAACGCCGACTGCAATGCCGGCGAAACTGTCCTCCTAGAAAAGGGTTCCACATGGAAAAACTCCAGGATAATTTGCATCCTCATTGGACAACTCTATTTAAACCCTCTTCTTAACACCACCCATCCCAAATCTCGACTCATCACCAGCCCCTGAGAAGTCCTAAGACATGTGGGGCTGCGGATCATAAAATATAAAAAGCAAGTCTTGATACATCCTGATCAAATTCTTTTTTCCTTTTTATTAGTGCCCTTATCATTACTGTGACATGTCACATGCCCCTCCACATCCAAACCCGGAACCGATTATTGCTGAAATGTGTGTATATATAGGCCGAAAGCTGAAACAATTTACCGTGTGAGTGTCCTTCAAAGTAAAGTATTACTATTTTATTTGTGCTATATTGTGCCGTCCCAATATTATATATATATATATATATATATATATATATATATATATATATATATATATATAATGGGCTGACACAATATAACACAAATAGAAAAGAATAGCAAAATTTAAAAGAAAACTCGCACGGTAAATATATATACACACACACACATACACATACCCACACTCACACACACAAGGACAGAGAAAAATATGTTATGTGCAATGAGGATTGTGTGAAATTGAAAATAAGCGCGCTAAAATCCTTGAAATACGATTCAGCTACAAACAATGGGTATTAACTAAAAGTTCTCTTGCGTTAGCTTCAAGTTATGGTAAGTAAAGGCACTTAAGTAGTCACCCGAAGAACAATACCCAAATTTCGGCAACAAGCTGGGGCGTACTTTCTTAGCCAGCTGTTTCACCCGGAAAACACTTTTTCAAAATCTTTGAAGATGCCCATCCTGCCCTTCCACCTGCCGCCCCCAGAAACCTCGTACACTTCACTGTCCTTTCATATCCATCCCTTAACCCTCCGGCCCTTCCGGCCGTCCCTCACCGCTCCTTCCCTCACGTAATCCTCCCTCATCGCCTCCTCTTGATCCTTCCCTCTTTCCCGAACCAACTGCAGTCTTCAGTCACCCTGCTATTGATCCATATAGAAACAAACACACCCCTTCTATGGCCTCCCATATTTAGGAGGAGAAAATTCATCCGGAAAGTTCATTCAAGAAACTAAAAAAACTTTGCGTGGATCAACATTTCTCAAGCTTGTCGAAACAATGGAAATTTAAAAATAAAAGTTTGATGATTGAGCCTTCATCGACTGTCCTTGGGGTGGGGTCTCCATGTGTTTAAAATATGTCAGAACCTTTGGCAAGTGCTGAAAGAGAAGACACTTTAAAATTCTTTCAAAAAGATAAAAATTTTGGCCGTCTACGCAACACTTTCAGAACTCCCGAGGCCGATAGAGTTGAATATACATCAAATAACAAACAATTCATCTCAAGTACTGAATTATTCTGCTCGCCCATTCTCTTGCTGATGATGATACGCTTTCTCCCCACATTGGTCTTATCGTGAATCCCATTTTAAACATAAAAATGAAATTGAATGATCAAAATTCACTGCTATATTTATTTCATTTTATTTTTTTTGTGGAAATTAATTGACTTTGGTGGGAACAAATTTGAGGAACATTGGTATGGATATAATGTACCAACGCTAACGTATCTGAGGAGATAATAAAATTAAACTTCATTAACAAACCACGGAAGTGTTGAATGAAAAACTTGGACAGCAACAAACAATGTAAGAACACATAAAAAGAATGCTCACACGTTATTTCTTGATAATTTCGACGGAATGTAGTTACTTTTTCATTGGAAAAAACAGAAATAGTCACTAGTGAGTGTTCTTTTTATGTGTTCTGATATTGTTTCTTGCTGTCCAAGTTTTTTATTCAACACCTCCGTGTTACTTCGACGAAATTATCTATATATATATATATACATACAGTTATATATATATATATATATATATATATACATATATGTACATGTATGTATATATATATATATATACTTATATGGGTATTATATAAGTATGTATATAAGTGCAAATGTAAACATATATATATATATGTATATATACATATACATACATGTATGCATATATATATATATATATATATATATATATATATATATATATATATATATATATATATATATATAAATATATAAAAACACAGATGTAGATTTTTAGAATATAGAGACACAAAGAAAGGACACTCACAATTTGTTATTTTACGTTTCGACAGCACGGCTGTCGTCTTCAGAATGGCGTTCTCGGGGAAGAGCGGAGAGGATGTGCGGGGGAGAGGTGGGGGAAGGAGAGGTAAAGGGACCAATAGGAAATGAACAAGGGGGTGGGGGGGATATGTAGGCAGCCAATTGATGCATTCAGTGGGCTTGGTTCAGCCCGGGCGGTTTGAATGATTGGGCCACCCAGATATGCGCCATCTCGCATGTTCTCACCTCTATTATACTCGCAGATTTGGGAAGGATTTCAATCACCGAAACAGAGAAGCAGTCGTCAAAAGATTGGTTGTGGGAAGCGGTGTGAGTAGGGATGGGATAATTAAGAAAGGTGGGAGATTTGGTGGAATATCGGTGGTTATTCATGCGGAGGGAAAGTGCGGTCGTGCATTCGCCCACGTAGAAGGCAGGGCAGAAGTTACAGGAGAGGCGATATATAATATTTTTTGAGGTACAGGTGGCGAGTGCTTGGGAGTTGGTACTGAGGGAGGAGGAGGGTCTTAAAAGATGACAGCATTTGCAGCGTGGGCGGTTGCATGGTGCGGATAGGGGCGGGGGAGAGACGGGGGCGCTTGAAGTTGGATTTGTGGACTTAAAGATGTCTCGCAGGTTCGACGGGCGTTTAAATGAAACAGAGGGAAAGTGGGGGAATAAAAGTGATGTGGACTGAGTGTTGTACCACGGTGAAAGCCAAGGAGTAGTCATTTCCTTTGCTGATGGTATTAGGAGACATGAACTTTGGTATTGCCTTTCGAATTGTGGCATGAAAAAGCATGCAAAAATCTTTAACGACAATTCATAATAATCCCGGAACTAACAAATTTTATCGCATTTTTCCCGTTAATTAAAAATTATATTGATTGCGAAAGTTTGATTATATGGAATCGATTAACGTTAAATTTAAGAACTAAAACTTTAATTCCATTGTATTTATTCAGATACGACCCGAGTTTCAATATTCAAAGTCATCATCATCCGACACTGACTCCTGCATACAACCATTTTATATTGATATGTTATCCTCAGGTAGTGAGGGAAGGGCGGAGGAGGGCGGTCAGGGGGAGAGGGTGGAGGCTTTTGGAGATGTTTGAGGGTAGAATAGAGAGGGATTGCATGGCGAAAGAAAGGGTAGACTTCCGGAACAATGTAGGCTAATATTCAAGATTTGAGGGTTTTAAATGTACAATCACAAATATAACAAGACCCTTTACTTACTTCGAAGTTGTTTATCTCATCCGGCGCGCAGGTAGTGATGAGTGGTTGGTATATCCATAAAATCGTTTACAATATTCACTTTGGAGTGTGCACTGTTTGTAAAATTTCCAATTGTTATTAAATACCTAATCTCTGTCGCTTGTTTTGCGAATGGAAAATTTAAGGTCTAAATCCAAATTATAAGGACTTGGTACTTTTCCACAGATTTCTATTATAAGGTTTAATGCGTTTCTCCGACTTGCGGCATCTTCAGGTACAAATATACTTAACAAAGAGTGCGAGAATATATACGCTGAGGACGGAGTGGGGGGCGGGGAGGGTAGGAGGGCCTGAGAGGGGAGGGGGCGGTCGGGTGCGTTCAGAAGTTGGTTCGACCAATGCCAGGCTAGTTTCTCAGAAAGGAGGGGGGAGGGGGACGGGAACAGTTGCTCGTTACAAAGTGTCAAGTTGGGGTTTGCTAGGTGCCTCCGTATCTCCATTTGCTCGAGAGCGTCCATTTTAAATCCTTTTGGGACAATATTTAATATTTCTGGGACAAAGTCACTGCAGTGGTCGAATTCTAGGTGCTGCTTAGCAAAGAGAGAGTTGGTATTCTTATTGATGTGACACCTTGCGTGTTCCTTGGCTCGTAGCTTAACATTCCTCCCCGTCTGACCAACATAAACGGTGTTGCAAATCTCGCATTTCAGTTTATAAATACCTGATTTGAGAAGGCTATCCTGTGTGTCTTTACCATTGACTATAAGTTTTGAGAGGGTTAGGGGTGTGTAAAAGGCTGCTTTGAGTGAGGTGGGTAGGCAGGTGTAAATCCTATATGAAAGATCTCCCAGAAATACGATCGGGAAACACCTTAATTCTTTAGATACTGCGGACCGTGCGGAGGGTATACTATTTATGGCCATTGATTTTTGTTTTTTCCGAAGTAATTTATCAACTAACTTAAGGTTGTAGCCATTGTTGGTTGCTCTATTCGTGATTGTTGCGAGTTCAATGTTGAAGTTTTAGGGGGAAAGGGGGATGTGTCGGAGGCGGTGGATCATCGAGTGGATAGCCGCATGCCTGTGATAAAATGGTGGGCGGAATCACTAGGAATTATGTGGCCTGTGTGAGTGGATTTCCTGTGTATTGCAAACTCATGACTTTTTTCCCTTAAGCGGCGGTGTTGAATATTTTTCAGAGGTATCTCGATCCCTTCATGAGGTGCTTTGTGGAGGGCACTTTGAGTGAGTACGCCGTCCGTCGGATGGGACGTTAAACTGCGGACCCCTTGGCGCCTTTCGTAAAGAGTAGGCTAATGCCGACGCCGGGTTTCTCTCCACCCTTCATCCTTTCCTGTCCATCCCCTATGGCGCAAATGACCTTAGCTGTCGGTCGCCTCCCCTTAAAACTACTACTACTACGTAATGGACAAGTCGAGGAAGTTGATTGTGCCGTTGACGTCTTTTTCCATGGGGAAGGAAATATTCGGATGGAGTGTGCTTATGTAATTGAGGAAGGTTGGCGATTGGAACTGGCGGTTGGTTCCTGTCCAAAGGCATGGAACGTCGTCAACGTAACGGAACCAATAACCCCACTCAGTCACAATAACACACACCCTATCAGTCACAGAAGGTTTCCTTGTGGATCTTCGCGGGTCAAATTTTGTCTACAGACTGGGCTCGTTGAGGCAGAATCGTGTGTATTCATCAATATCTACCGTATTTATTAAAGAGTTTCCAGGGCACTTATGGTCAGGGATGAATGATGATATAGTATGTTTATTGCGGAATCACATGCATAACTTCGCACGTATTTCTTCATATTTTCGTGAGTTTTATAATATACAATGAAGAATCAACGTGGCCATTCATCAGCAGGGAAGTACTAGTACTTTGTGATAATATACTGTTCATTTACCTTTTGGTTTAGAAAAATGACTCACTTTTCAGGTTCCAAATCGTTGTCAGTCACAGAAGTTTAACAAAATATTCTGGCTCTGAGGCCTAGATCTGCAGGTTTTACTCGCATTTAAACTCCCACCACACTAGAATACTTCATATCTAAATAAAAGTGTTATATTTTCCATTTATTACGAGAGGAGCCTTAATTTATTCCAGCATATCGGTTTTTAGTATGATAACTTGGTTTAAAAAATATTTTTTTCACCCTCAACATATTTCAATTAGTCTACGCTTTCACCTTATCTATAAATACTTTGCATTAATCAAGCGAAAAAGTTTCAAACAGATCATAGAAAGTTACAAGTATTTGGAAATGGATGTATTCTAAAGCCTCAATATAATTATTTTATAACTTCATTTAAACTACCATTTGCTTTGGAAAGGATAAAAGTTCCTTAAATGCACACGTATTAATGTATGAAGAATTGTTTTTCAATGTTGAAGGATTGGGAGAAATTTACATAACGTGGTGGGAGATTTGAACATGGAGTGTGATGTAAAAGAGGCATCTAGTAGAGGCATATCGTAGCCATTAGCAGCAGCGGGGGCCTGCAGAATAATACATCGGCGTCAAACCCGAATGAAAATAATCGAAAAAATTTCATAGAAACCTATAAGAATATATTATATATAACTTAAAATGAAAACGGGCTATAATTCGAGCGGATATTATAAAGTAAAAAAATGAAAGCATAGACCTTTACAATAGCTATAAATGTAGCATTAGCATTAGAAATGCATTAATTACTTAAACAAAATACTTCAATTTCCAATTGCAAGATTCAACATATGTCAGGCTGTTTTTCAAGATTCTCTAGAGAGAGAGATTTCAAGGGCGACTATTCAAAATCAATTGGTGGTTGGTGCCTAGCACGGGAGTGAATCATCTGCTAAAGAACTTAATCATAAAATTATCCATTTTAATGACGCTCATTATGTTATCCATATTTTTATGAGTGCCTTAACGTTTTTCGATATTGCGGGAAGAGTCAGAAACTCTTCTTCAAGAGCGTCTAGCTCAAGATCCCACAACCTCTGACATATCAAACGTGTTAAAATCTCTTCGTAGCATACTTCATTCCAAATTGAGAGAAAGGTCATGAATCGAGTTTGAAGGGGACTCGGAGGAGAGAGGGCGAGTTTCAATCTCCTTTTTCCCACTACCGAGAAAGTAAGAGGTGGTCTACAACGTAGAATGCCGTTTTCTTCGTCTTCAGGCCGTGTTTATCTACCATTTTATTTTACCGTTTGACCAGTTTCGTGGGAGTAGGTGACATTCTCCCAGCACGCTGCTAGTAGCCGCACAAACCGACCCCGGTGTTGGTGGGGTTACGTCCTCGCCTGCCGACCCGGAGGTCGCGGGTTTGATTCTCGCCAAGGTGATTTTTCCCCCACCCGTGGCTTGGCTATATGTAATTGTAATATTTTATATCAGTGTTTGAAGCCAGAAGAGCTGTTTTTGGAATAATGCAAAATAAATAAATAAGTAAACAAATTTCGTGAACGAGGGCTATCCACCAGTGGCCGGGGTGTCTGCACGTCTCTAATTGACTTAGCGAACATGAGCCTCACCCAAGGTCATGAGTAAAGAGTTCTTTAAGAACCCCATCCTGCAAATCTCCTTCCCTTAAGAGGCCTTAAAGGCTGCGTTTGGCAAAAATTGTGCATCTCATGACTTAAAATGTGCTCCTTCTCACTCGGGTTTTCCTGAAAAAAATAGGAGACCTTAAGTTTTGAATCGCCCTCATAATTGTAATTGATAGGGTGACTTTGATTCAATTATGCGCGTCTTAGATATTTAGTTGAGGTCATTCCGTGCCTATGCTAAACCCAACTTGAGCGGTAAACTTATACTAAGAATGAATGCGTCTGAAATTCATGCGTGGGGTATGAGAGGAATTCTGATCGCAGTGCCCCCTGTGGTCTTCTAAGGAGATTTGGCACCCAGAAAGTCACTCTGCTGAAGTAATTAATGAGGAGACAAATGTCGCCGGTAATAAAACCCAGGCCCTACGGAAAGGAGGAGAAAGTTCTGCCTGAGAGGTGCCCACGCCACAGCGAGGAGTATGGTAACACTATTTCTAGTTGTTAGAGGAGGCGACCCACGGTAGGGGTCCAAAGGGGATACGTGGGTAATCTGGTAGGGGTGGGATATTTCAGGGAATGGAAAAAGTGGGGTGAGAAACCCGGCGTTGGAATTAGCCAACGCCGGGTTTCTTAGCCATTTATCGAAAGCTGCCAAGTTATCCATAATTTAACGTCCCATTTGATGGAGGGCGTACACACTTGAAGTACTCTCCACATCATCAATTAATACTTCTTAAGCTATTACTGAATATTATATTATACTCTCAATTAACTAATCTTTCCTCACAAGATGCAAACCATAAATGTGCGTGATGTGATAGAACCTGTATTGCCTCCGGAAGTTCCTACGATTTAAAAATTAATAATTATAATAAAAAAGATTAACTCCTGCCGCAAGTCCAGGTGATGATGGCCACGGAATGACCAAAATACTGCTATTGCAGCAGATACCTCTCAATGTTGACATGTAATTCTATTAACAATAGAATTTCATGTCAATGTGTTTGGTATTCCGTTAGTGTAGTGATTATAGTGAAAATTATAATGATGATGGTTTGATACAAATAATTAATAAAATAAAATTATAATAATTAAATTTGAAATGAAATACTAGATAATATTAAGAAGGAAGACCTGCTGATGGTAAGCGCATTTAAGCGAAATTCTGATCAATTATAGCAAGTTTTAAAATTTACTATCTAATTTTCAGTACTTTGGTGAAATATATAAACAAATATTTATTTATAAACTTGAATATGGCATAAACGGTTAAAAAACCCATTTTGTTTTGTTCGCTATATTTATGCAACAAATTAATAATAGAGACTTGTTCTCGGGTCGTTAAGAAGTGAAAACCATAACTGGAGACGATTTGGATTTGATTTAATATACTTGAAATGAAGAACTCTGCGATGTTGCAAATTTATTTAATTTAAGTATTTAGGTTTAATGGGGTTGCATTTTCTCAAAGTTTTTTTTTCGTTATTGAAGGACTCAAATAAAACATTCACGCGTTCTCAAACAAAAATATGTCCATAATCAATGAATGTGAATGAATATTTTTTTCAAATTAGAATTTTATAACCCAATTTGAAATAGTGCAATATTATAAGTTGACGTGAAAAATTGAAAAAATATACTATATATTAAGTTTTTACCAATTACAAAAGACTTTATCATGCCATTTTTCGCAATAGTTTCCTTTGTGGGAAGCATTTAATTTTTCAAAGCAATTTCCCTTGCCCAAGTAATCATTAGCCTCCCTTTCGCAGTCCTCCAGGGCCACTTTGCCCACCTCGTGGCTGCTTACATTTGTCTCTCTCTCTCTCACTTCGTCCCTCGCAAACCCCATTGACTCTCCATATGCACGGGGCATCAACACACTGGCTCCCCTCTCGCGTGCCTATGATTTAGTATCAATCTAACGGCGGATGCTTCTGACGGAACGTGTACTCTTTAAAATGCCCAATTGAGTGAAGTCAAATGTTGCAATTCATGAGTTCGCTCTTTGGATACGAAGGAATAATATTTATTCAACAGATTACATTTGACGGTGATTTCCTTGCAACTTGACCCGGAATTTCAAGCAGGCGCCGGTCATATAGCTGTTGGGATTTGGATCTCCTCTTGGATCAAGGCCAGGAGAGAGACCCCCCCCTTCCTTTTTCTCCCACGCCGAAAGCCTTCGCTTCATTCGCCTCGGGGTCCAGACCCACTTCCCCTGCATCCATTAAAGTCGTAGCCCACAACCCCACTCAACCTGCTACCGTGGTAATGCCTCTCTTCTTCTCGGTAACTTGGCTCCACGAGTTCCCCATCCCTCCCTCCATTCGGCCTCAGCTGCTTTTTGCTCTTGAATCCATTCCATTTTGGTCATTTATATTTAAGAACTCATAAATGGACGATTTGGGCTCACGTGTTGACATGTTCACAACGATGAGAAGGGGATTTCTTCGCATGAGATCTTCGCACGAGAGAAATGTTAAATGTCCAAGCATCCGTTATGCCTGAAAGTGACTCCCGTCACAAACCTAGTCCGCATTATCCACAAAAGTTCTCGGAATAAAATAATTTCCAACTTCAACACCCCTTAAGCAGGTAGAAAGGTTCGCAAGGACACAGTTGATTTGACGCGTTCTAAAGATTGCATGGGAGCGAAAAATAGATTTGAAGCATGAGATGTTATTGACCCCAGCAAAAAATTAATCATTATTTTATCGATGTCGTTTTTTTATCATAAAGACGTCGACTTAAAAATATAAACAATCCAACTGGATTTCTCTGAAAAATCCCTTAATCACGTATTGTTTAAAAAATTTCAATTGTGGGATGCGTTGTAAAATGTCACTTAAGGAACAAAAAACAGAACTGTAGAAAAAAATATCATTGCACTCAGAGTCTACATTAAAGGATCCCCACAACGACTAGTAGCGCGTAATATTGCAATCAAAGCACAATTGAAACAACTACGGCGGCCTTTGGGGTAGGTAGAGAGGAAAGGAAATGAATAGTGGAAAATTTGAGAGAGATTCCAAAAGCATTTTTGTCATAAGCCAGAGAAGTTCATGGAAATAAGTCAGCTGTTAATTTACTCAAAAATGATTAATGCGAAAGAGTAACTAGCAGTTTGGGAAAGGCTAACTTATGAAATTCCTACTTTCAAAGCGTCTTCACTAATATCTCACAGAAACCCCTGATAGCTTGCCAAACCCGGTCAGCCGATTCCCAAAATTGAATACTCATACTATGGTACGTTTAATAGAACGTTTGCTGAAAAATATTAAGCTTAATGAATGCTCAAGGCTCGATGAAATAACCACACGTAGACTCAACGGATCTAATTTCGGAAATTGCGCCGATTCTAGAAATAATATTTAAGAAGTAGCTGGCAGATCACAGGCTACCCAGAGATTTGAAAACGGTGAACGTAACACCAATATTTAAAAACGGAGGCAAGGGGAAACCGAGCAATCACAGCCCTTCTTCCCTCGCATTCATTTCGTCCGAGGTTAGGCCACATATAGTTGCTAGTTCTAGTCTCTCTCCGGGCGGAACCCGGCTGCTTCCTGCACCGATGGGTTACATTCCCTACCTATGTCCTTGGGGAGGAGGAGACGTTGTATGTTGGTTGCATGTCGATGTGGATGTGGAATTGCGCCTTCTTGCTTTCCAAATCATAGCGTGCTCGCAATTGGATTAATTTCATACTGAATCCTAAGTTGCCATTATTTGTGAGATAATTCTATATGTACTTGCATATGTGTTGAATGAAAGGATTTTCGCATGAATGAATACGTCACTGCGGGTATAGTTTTGCATGTATGTGTTGATTTAGAATGTGTTTTTTTCCTTTTCATGGGTGGTGACCTAATAACACCCGCCGCACGTCCTTGAGGCGGCTTTCGGGGTTTTACGTAGATGTAGATGTAGTTATTCTACCACATAAGCGAATGAGGCCAAAATGGTCCGGTGAGTCGATTGCTAGTTTACTGACCGTGGGGTCCGGGTTAAATACACGGTGCGAGAGTGGGTAACCTGGGCCACACCGATCATGTGTGACTATTCGGGTACCAGGTGTACCTAGGAAATTACAACAGGCAGGGGGAATGAAAATCTCAACCACTTTCCTGATGTGTGAATTCAACATACGCCGAATACGGTGGGTAAGCTCTAAATTTTCCAATCAAATCAAATCTTAAGCTAATTAAAATGGATGCTTTATAAAGTAGGTCTAAACGTAAAAAAAATCATTTCTTAAGGAATATGGCAATGAAGACTGGTTACGAGATTTACTACTGTGTATTCATTTCCTTAAAATTATGGCTATGCTGAAGGAAAAAATAGATGCATACATTATACCGAGGAATATATGCGTGTAAATGCACAGCAATGGAATACTTCACGTTAATTCATCTACTGATACCGAACACACTCAAATAGTTGGCCCTAGAGACAAACACACATAAATATGTTTATTACTATGTGAGTGAGTGTAACTGTAACAATGACGAGTTCTTTGGATAGAAGGAGAACTTTCATTTAGGATAATCAAGCAAAATTCAAATCGCCCAAAAGGGGCAAAAATCCAAACCAGCGAAATACAAAAGTCGCTCACGGTCATCCGGGATTTCATTATGAGTCTCAGCATATTGCATTGAATTCATCAATCGTTCTTTTCCATAATTTTGACCTTAAAATAATAATCCTATGTGTAAAAATGACTATAGAATACCAAAGAATGTTGCGAAGGGGGACACTATGTCATTAAAAATCGGGCGCTGAAAATTGTACGACTCTGAATACACGGCATCAATCGAACACATCATTACGGAGGTCTTCAGATATATTCAAAAAAGAGGTGGCCTAGAGCGCAATGTAAGAGCTTTAACACTCGACTCGGAACATCGGATGTGAACTCAATGAACTGCATTCAGAGGATGGCATGAAAAAACAGCTGTCCTTAATTTTTCTCATATAAGTCTTTTGTTCCTAGGCGTTTCCCAACTTTCCCCTTAATGTGTGCATGTAACAGAATGTGTATGCGGCTAGGTAATTCTTTAAGTGTGTATCAATATATATATCTATATATGTATATATATATATATACATATATATATATGTATATATATGTATATATGTATATATATATATGTATATATGTATACATATAAATATATACCTATCTATACATAAATCAATAAAAAAACATTTATGATCATAAATTTATATTTTTAAACAAATTACTTTGAGTAAACCGGTATAAAAAGAGAGAGAGATAGAGAGATAGTGGTCTTTATTTGGGCGAAATTGAGACCAAATGGTCCCTTCTTCCAATTAACCCATCGTCGTACACATATTATATTAGGCATTAAACTTATAGTTACATTCATATGTACACATAAATACATAGAGACAGACATCAATTCATTTAGCACAGATTTGCACATCGAAAAGAAAAAAGTATATATATACACCCACATACACATACATACACATATACACACATAAATACCTATATGCATACACATACCTACACATATACATACATATCCACACACACATACATATACACATACACACATAAACATACATACATGCATGCATACACACACATAAATACATACATAATTACGCACATATACACCCATACATATATACATATACATATATAAATTAAGAATACACCTATATATACTCAAATTGAATGACAGTGAAGATAGAGTACAATTAAATGAGGAAGGTCTAAGCAAAGAATGAGGTTTGTGGGAAAAGCTAGGGAGAGCGTGGCATTGCTCAACTAGTAAAAACCCACGCAGGAAAAACACCCACGAAGAGAAGGGGGGTGTGAAAAACCTGCGAAAACCCTATTAATTAGAGGAAAGATACATGTACATTGTAACAATCATTTTTACTTAGTATACATATTATTAAGTTACTGAAATTGAAATGGAGAAATTAAATACATTGAGAACACATGCGGAGTAATGAGATGCGGGATATTTCTAAAAATAATGATGCAACCTCCTACCGCTTGAGATGACAAAACAAAAAAGCAGGGTGAAAAAAGTAGACACAGTGATCTGTATAACAGCTGAGTGGAATGACGGAGGGTGTACTGGTTAAGTTAAGTACCTGAGGAAAATGAACTTGTGAAGTGCTCTTCTAAATGTTGTTGCTGATGATGAGTTTTTTATGTCATCTGGGAGAGAGTTCCACAGACGGCATGCTGTAACATGAAAAGATTTGTCATAGATTTCCGTGCGATGGTGTGGGTCAAGAAGTTTATTATTACCCCTAATATTTCTGTTGTGGATTGAGCTGATGAAGAGGAAATTTTTGTATAGATTTTTAGGTGTGTGGTTTGAAAGTATTCCGTAGAAAAGTGAAAGAATATGTAAATGCCTGCGGCCTTCTAGCTTTAACCAGGATATTCTATTAAATGAGTCGGAAATATGATCGTACTTCCTAAGATCACATATGAACCGCACACAGGAATTATGGGTCTTCTGGAGTTTGGTTTTCAGTTCGCCTGAAAGGTCTTGGTATACTACATCACAGTAATCAAAGTTTGGTATGAGAAGAGAGGACACAAGAAGCATCTTTAAGGAGGGGGGAGGAATGTGCTTTAACCTTTTCAGTGAATACTGGGATGAGTTAATTTTTCTGCAGATAGCAATTGCATGATCAGTCCAAGATAATGTTTCATTTATGGTTAAGCCTAAATTATTAACTGTGTGTGAGAGAGAGAAAAAAGAGGAAGTTATATAATTATATAATGAGTTTTCACATGTTCCTGGAAGTCAAGCATGTCTACGTGCATTTTACTCATGGTTTGCAAGGCAAGACACAAATGAATAAGAGAGAGGCTTTAATGAAAAATGTGGATGGTGGAATGTATTCATCAGGTACTAACAAGGCAAACGTCGCACGCTCTTGTGTTACTGAATAGGTGCTTCCTTCTCCGTATTCCGTAGGCGCTTCTTTCAAACTGAAAATTCGATTTTCAATACCTCCTTTTTTTAAAGCCTCAATCTCTTCCTCGCGGTGGTGAATACGTTTTAGCTACGACTAAGGCTGGAGTTTTAATTATTTGCTGCCTGGAGAATGGATGATGATAAATATATGATATTGGGTAGTGAAAACAAGTGGGCCTCGAATTTGTTCTTATTCGTTATTTTTACTCGATTACCATCTTCAAAAAGTTGATGAAAAACAGTAGAATTCTACCTTGATACAACGCTTATTTGACAAATATTTGTTGGTGTGAGAGGCGATAAGTGTATATTAACCCTATACAATCTGTAAGGTATTTATTACAATTTCCCAAAGGAAAAACAGTAATAGATGCATCAAATAATTTTGAGGTATATTCTAAAGAGAATTTTATCTGGAAAATGATATTTCTCCGAGTAATCATATCTGTGGATATATAAATCATCTATGAATCATATCTATGTTAACAGGAATCATATCTTTGGATACAAATAAATGTACGATTAGTTTACGGTTCAGGCCGTAAAGAAATGCATGCAGATAAAATTAATAATTTGTGGAAAGTATTAATTGAGCTTCTTGCGGTATTTAACACTGACTATGTTATATGATATTTCCTATTAAAAATAAACAACCACACTTGGCAATAAGTACTTCATCTTGGATGCAAAATTAATAGAAAAACAGCTATTTGACAATGAATATGTAATTATTTCCCAATGAAATTCATCATATGTTTCATGGCTGGCCTAATGACGGCTCGCAGTGTGAACCCACAGTTGGGAAAAGAACTGCGATCTGACCGAAGATTGACGATTAGTAGTCTGACTGATAACGGTCCTCTTTTGTACCCACCACTTCTTTCAAGAAAAGCCGAGCTGACTGTCACAAGGAAAATGAAATGTTGAGTGAGCGAAGGTTTTTCCACGGCTGTTTCCTCCTCTTGCACTTGAAAAAGTGACTTGGCTGAAACCGGTTTGAAGAGAGTGAGGAACTCATGATCACCGTTGTCAACAGGTTCCATTTCCAGGCGGCCAACTTCTATGCTGAAGTTTTAAAGAGGCCGGTGCAGTGTCACATAAGAGCTTACAAGTGAACGGTGATTATATAGAAAGCTGAATTAGAATTGTAGGAAATTGAAACTATCAATAAAAATCTTTTCTGACGAACATATTTACTATGACCGTACGCCCCTCACCATTGCGTACTCCCTTTAATTCATACCAGATATTAAATATAAACATACGATTACGTTTGTTTGATCCAAAAATTTAATTTTTACAATCATATTCACCTATGTAGATCAATAGCATAAATACTTAAGGTATACTATTATTTCTCAAACAATATTTATTTGGTTGCGTATATTTTGTTCAAGAATATTTTTATTTATTGACCGCTGATCACGAGTCAAGAAATACACCAGAAATGTAAAGATTTGATATTAATAAAAGTGTCGTCATGCAGTTTTTTACATTGAAAATTGTACTAGCTCTATCCGGAATGAGATAGTAATTTGTTTCATGGCCAACTCTTTTAGAGTTGCAAAAGGTTTCCAATTGACTAAAACGCTCTTATGGCATCCTTAGGACCACTTCAGTGTTGTCAAATCTTTGGCCAAACTCAACAATGTCTCCAGGACTCCGATTTCAGCGTTTAAACTATTTGCCACAAAAATATTATTATCAATTGTTAACATTGGAAATGGATATTTTTAGCGGAATGATATGACATCTTTTCGATAGTTTATGAATGGAATTTTCTGAAATATTGCATAACTGGAAATCCTGGAATTTCATTTTTAATACTTCTTTATTAAAAGATTTCAAAAATGCCGTGTAATATGTCACTCATAAAAAATCTCACTCATATATTCCTGGGACTTCTTACTTGCAAATTAGTTATGTGTAGATTTTGTTGCCGGAATAAGTTATGCATTATCAGCTGTCGCTGTTAGACAAATAATTATAATAAATCCAATCGATGGTATTATCATTAAATTTGTTACCATTTGGGGTCACATAAAAAAATCGCCAGCACCTAGATGAAATGAGTGTCCTCCAATTACCTTTTTTATTTTCGTTCATTTTTCCGGGGAATCATTTTTTATCTCAGAAAAGTCATGAAGTAGGATAGTATTTTAAGTTGAAGGAATCTTTGCCATGCGTTAGGATTGCTTAATTTTTGGACGAAAAAACTTTTCAGTTAATATATCACCTAACTTTGGAAAACTAAAACAAAATGAACACTAGCGACAGCAAAATTGAAGAGAGAAACACCAAAAATGGTATCGCGGGGTCTTTTGAAATGCATTGAGCCTACAAGATATCAATTAAGTCCATTAGTATGGGAAGACAAAAACAATTAAGTGGTCAAAAAAAGCTTCTATTTATTTACGCTCAAAGAAAGACTATCATATCTTTATTTTAAAAAGAAAGTAATTCAAAGTTTTTCTTTTTCCCAAACTGGAGAGAACACGAATGTGACGAAAATAAAAACCCAGGAGTTGTACCACACTTGCCATTTTTCTTGATAAATATATTGTTTTAGCTTAACATTAAAAAAGACTCCGACAATGAAAAAAATATACCAAATGTAGGTATCACTGGCATAAATAAAAATATTATGTCGTGATCCATTCGTATTTTTCATAATTTATTAATTAGATATTCATAATTCAAGTGCAAGGATAAATGTGTAGATGACTTTTGTATGGAAAATGAAATTTTGAAAAAGGGTAGGCGTTGCACCATTGATAAAATATGCATATTTAATTGAAATAAAGATTATCGTCAATAAAAAAATTATTTCATGTCTTTCATTTGCAAAGATTCATCGCTAATTTAAACCATTTTTCTAAAATTATTTTGCATCCAATTTTTATGCAATATTTTTTGATTAAAATTGAAACTAAATGAGAAATGAATGGAATAGTTTTGAAAATGCTTTAATTGGTTCAAAAAATAGAGATCTTGTAAAGGGGTGTGGAATGGCCCCGTATATATATTTAATTATTAATACTTTTTTCAGGGTCTATTACTCCAGTTCTCTTTTGCGCACACACTTCGAGCTTCCTATGGAATACGTCTTTGAATCGTGCCAAGGTCTGGCACGGTCCATCGGTCACCTAGAGCATTGCTAGAAGGCGACAATAATTACTGCAAGCGATTGCAGCACCCAAATCGAGAACAGAAGATCTATAGATTGAAGCGAATAATCACATGTGGAAAAGAAACAATCTATCCAGCGCCTGTTCCTCAGTAAGACGGCTGCAAAGGCGTTTTTCCCCGTGGGACGGCCATTTGAAGTCATGGTACCACGGCATTAACGCAATTCAGGAAACCAATGTTAAACCATCTCAGATCCCCATGATCATTTGGACGGAAAATGAATCCCAACAATTAAAAAACTCGCTCCAATGCACGGATGCCCTACCTAGCAGCAGATGATACTACGATAGTCTCCACGATAGTGATCATATATAGTCGACCATAAATAGGAAACGAAGCTATAAAAGAAGAACGCCGCGGTTTTGGGTATGAACATGGGACCATAAGACAATTGTAAAAGATTAATTAGTGGTATAGTGAGTAAATCCAATACATATTCAACACTACTAACCGTAGTATTAAATATGAATTTTGAGTTAATGGTAGTGTATATAGAGCCGGTGAATAATAGGAAACTTTTTAAAGAGGCAAAAGTAGGCTGACCAAGATTTACTGGTAATCCAGCTACATATGCCGACAAGGCGAAAGAAAGAACTAGACAATGTGTACTATCAATTACATAAAGCATGTGGTAACATATCGGGAAGGATGTACCAATTATTATTTGGAACAGGCAATAAAACGCAGCGGTACGCAAAGGGATTGAAAGAAGAAAGTTTATAATTTCGGAATTATGGCGGAGAAAAATCAATCGGGTTCTTCAGAAGAAGTGTTTTTATGACAATTAGCATCTGTTTAAAACCTAACCACGGGAATAGGTGGAAGATGCCGAGAGAAAGAGGAAAATAGCTAATTGCACTACATCGTTCGACATAGCTCGTCATGGCACGACATGCCTCGTTAGCTAGTTATCAACTTCTATAACTTCCAACGCATGAATGCAGATTCAGATCATAGTTAACTTTTATTACATGAAATTTAAAAACTTAAAGAATTTGCAGGAATGATAGAGTGCTTTAGTGAAATGTCGAAAGTGTATCAGCAATAAAATGTAAGAGACCAAATGATGACAAAGAAATACACATATAAATGATGAAGGAGGAATGAAAAACGTTGCGGAGGGTATTTGATGATGATATTTTGAGCATGATTTCAAAAACTGGAAGGGAAGAGGATTTGATACACAACAGGAATTTTGAATCCTACGACCATATAGAGCATCTTTTACATTACAGTTGGATGAGAAAATGGATAATAAGAAAAACATGGTGGAACGTTAGCATGTAAATCAGGAGGGACATGTACATGGCGATAAATGATAAACTTAAACCAGAAACTATTAGGCCAAAATTTTAAATCTGTTGAGATCATAAGTCTGGACTTTTCAGTCCAGACTTATGATCTGGTCTGGACTTTTGAAATAGCCGTATGTGACTTCTGAGAGTGTTTGCAACAATATGCTGCAAACTTCCCGATGCTGGAATTGAATCTTTACGTTTAGGAAAATACTATGGGCCTGAAAGGAGGTTAAGTTGGGAAATTTGGGAGAGAATGAGAAAAAGTATAATGACATACAAATCTTTTACTAAATATTTTAAAAGTACATTATGTGAATAAAATTTTCCAAAGTTGAAATATTTTCTTTAAAAATAGAAAATAAAGTCATCAAACAGGAAATAGGAATGCCCTTTTGAGAAGGATTTTCTAGTGAGTTCATGCTGAATCAAGGCATCTATAATATATTATAATATTTTAACTTAATATATATTATGTTTATGATGAATTCCACATAATAAAATATAATGATCCGCCCAAAAAACACTTCGCTGGATTAATTTTCGCAATTTTAAAATAAAATGAAGTGATACTCAGTGAATAAGTAGCGTTAAAACGATGTGTAAAAATATTGTTTCATTCTACGCGTATGCTAGTTACAAGACTCACATAAAATCCTTTTCTTGTTCCCGCAAAGAAAATACGAGAATAAAATGACATTGTATTAAGGAATAGTTATATACTATGAAATGCTCAGATGCCGAATTCCGACAGATAGCTAAGTCTCGTCCAGAAATCTGAGAGTTCATTTCCTTTCCAGACTAACTATTATTTATAGATTATTATCCTTCTGTATATTACACAATAACCTTATCCTAATTGAGAACAACGTTTTTGCTAATTTTTATGGAAATAATCAGACCAATACGAAACGCTTTGCTGAAAAACCTTTAAAACTCTTCCGTTAAGTTTAATTTCTCATTTTCAACCAGGATGTAGCAGGTAAAGAATCAATGAACTACATTTATGGTACCAATTTGGAGATATTACAGGGAGTTGGCTACTCAATTCGAATATTACGTTATGAGTCTTTTGTCAAAAATAAAATGTTACCCTATTATGAATTGCAAATCGCAATGATAGTGTCCATAAGAAGAAATGTTCCTTTTACAGGCTTATTGCCCCAAAACAAGCAGATTCAATCTCTTTTTGCGAGTAGAATACCTACAAATACATTTAATTTAATGAAAGAAAGTTTCGGAAAAGTTTCATTAATTGATAGCGCAAGATATTTTTTCTCATAAACTTTCTAAGACACATACACAAGCCCAACTTTTATCCTACATACTTCCTTATCTTTCAGACTGTATGTAAGCAATGACGATATAGCCGTAAAATTTTCTGAATAAGCTGTATACGAAAATATTTGAACAATCGATGAATTACAAATTAAATTAGCTTAAAAATTGGTGGGTTTATCTTCATGCCTGCAAATATACAAAAATTGTCATGTAAGTAAAGATAACAAAAGGAAAATAACACGGAAAACATTCATATTATATTAAAGAAATGAAAGGAGAAGCGAAATTATCACGTTTTTACCGGTCGTTTTTTCTTGAAACCCCAAATTTTAATTTAATAGATAATTTGCCTGTGTAGAAGTTTGGTTGCAATTCGTTGACAAGAGGAATGTTTTTATAATCGGCTTATTCCCAAGTACATTTCATTTTCTAGGGGTATCATCTGGGAAAAATGGTCTTTTAACTACTTTTATCGAGCAATATTTTACCATTCCTTTCAGCCGAAGGAGTTCGAGATACCGTAATGTTGAACTGTTCTGAGACAACACGATGTGCTTTCCTAGGCGGCATCTCGTTTGCGCGGATCTGACATTCATTCGAAATTCTATGTGGTTTATTTAACCAGGGATAAGCTCTATGCATACAAAAGCGAAGAATTCAGGTGAATAGATTTTAAGGGTGGTCGAGACTAATGAGGAAATCAGATGGTGGCATCTGGCGGAAATGATGCAATTGACAAAACAATATGGCGGAAATCAGATGCAATTGCTGTTAATGGGGTCTTCATACTTAAAGATATAGTTTCCTACCTTCACTACGAGCATTTTAGGAGGTGGCTCACGTACATGCCCGCTCAACTTCGTTTGAGCAGCGATATTTTTCTGTTTGGATCTTCAATTGGTACAAAGTTAAACGAAACTTTCAGTCAGTATTTTCTCATGTAATTTTCTTTAATTTCATTGCGCTACCCCACTCTGGTATTTTAGTGCATGCCTTTTGTTGTATCCTCTCATTCATGAGGTAGAAGCCGCGCATTGAATCCTCACCTATTTCATGCTTCACAGACATGAAACACTGATTTTCGGGGATCGAGATGGTGCGGGGGCTGACGTACTGGCTTCCCACCCAGAAGGCCCGGGTTCAAATGCCGGCGGTGTTGAATATTTTTCAGAGGTATCTCGATCCCTACTTGAGGTGCTTTGTGGAGGGCACTTTCAGTGAGTATGCCGTGCGTCGGATGGGACGTTAAAATGCGGACCCCTTGGCGCCTTTAGTAAAGAGTAAGCTAATGCCGACGCCGGGTTTCTCTTCATCCTTTCCTGTCCAAAAGCCTATGGCGCAAATGAACTCAGTTGTCGGTCGCCTACCCTCAAAACTACTACTACTACACTGATTTTCTTGTGATTTTTGTAAATAACTTACTTTATGGCTTACGTTTTCTATGCAAAATGAACAAAATGTTTCCAGCAATTGACATTAAAGGCCACTCAATTTAAGATACTATATATAGAATTTAAGTAATTTTTTTTGCGCTTATTTTTAAAATTTCGGATGTCTAACAGTAATTTGCATGGATATAACTAAATTACAGACTTCCCCGAAGTGACTCGACTTCCACTCTGCATAATGAACCACAAAATCACAAGATTACTGAGCCTTTCTCCTACTGCAAAAGGATATAAAAAAATAGAGAGTCCCAGTTTGGATATTGAAATGATCTTTTTGGATAAAAAATCTGTTGCACATGTTTAACGGGAGTCCCAAGGGGGCACCCTGGGCTTCCATGCATAAAGATGGTGCCCATGCTGAGAGTATATATATAACATTTGAATAAGAAGGTAATGCATATCGGTCGCCGCATAAATTGCTGTTCCAGGTTTCTGAAATTTCCCTAAAAACATAAGAATGCTCTGCATAATTCCAGCATAAAAAATACCGCACGTCAGGGGAGAAGTTATATTTTATTCCCTTGCTAAAAAAATTTCGTTTTCCAATGTAGACCCGAATATGATTAAAAGGTGCGTTTTACGATGCCGAACAATAAGAAATAATAATTTTTACATAAGAAATATTGTTCTCATTAAAATGTAGTAGAATTCCGGGTCATTTGGTAATTCAATGGCAAAGAAGGCGGGTGCTTTTAAAAAAATCTTCGTATAATTCCTTTATCTCTCATGTATATGGTTCAATTACTCATGTCTATAATGAAATAATCTATCTTTTTAGAACGGGGGAGGATTTCCAAATTTCAATCTAGAAGTAATATTTATAGTTCTAACGAATAGTGAATTTTAAAGTTCAACTGCCAGAAATAATACTGAGAAGGGCTTGCTTATGACAGTGAAGGAAAAAATTCCATTTTAAGGAATATTATAAATCCGATGTAAATACAGTGAAGAGGATTTGAAAGCAGATGCAACGAACGAAGGACGCACGCTACACATTGCTAGCGGCCAAAAGAGCGTCAAACAGATATTTTGTGTAAATATTTTTATGCTATCTTTCGTAAATGATCTCCCACACTGATGAAAGTGACTTTTCATTAAATGCTTGTTAAATCGATGCAATATTTTTCGATAGATTATAAGTTCATAGGTTTTGTCATTCCGAATCGTTTCATGGAATAAAAATGACTTGAATTACTCGTATACAAGCTGTAATCAAAAAAAGACCGGACTGATTTTATTCTGCGCAAACCGTCGAACGGATCGAAACAAAGCAAAGTATGCCATCTAGCGACACATCTGACGACTAAAACGAGACGTGTTGCGTTTGTTTACCTCGAGTCGTGACGTAGCAGCAGTGACGTGTGCCTTAAGCAGTTCGTCGCCGCGTGCAACGGCGGCAACGAAGGAGTCGGAGGAACAGTGTGTATGCGTGGCATTCTGTTTCAAACTTGGCAAAAGTGCTACGGGGACCCTTGGAATGATCCGGCTAGCCTTTTTTAATGAATCTATGAGTCGAAGCCAGTGTTTTGGGTGGTAGAGTTGTTTTAAATCGGGCAGAACCTCGACAGATGAAGATTTGCAAACGGGGTGGCCTAGCACTTCAAGAGACGCCAACCCTGTCGAATTGGTGAACGATTTGGTGCGGGAAAATCCCCGTTCAACTGTTAGGGAGATAGTGATGGAGTAAACACTAGTTTTGGATCCTATCAGACTATTTTGGCAGACATTTTGGGCATGAAGCGCGTCGCATCAAAATTCGTCCTTTTCGGGTGCTAACCGATGAACAGAGACAAAAACGTGTGGACATTTGTCAGGAACTCCTGGACATGTGGAGAAGCAATGCATGGCGTTTCTACCAGGATACCGGCTCACACGGCGCTGATCATGACGGAGGTTTTCCCCAGAACCGGCACTTCCGTGATACTCTCCAGTCGTGGCTCCATCAGACATTTTTTGTTTCCAAAATTGAAATCAACCTTGAAAGGGCGCCATTGCCAATTCATTAATAAAATCCAGACAATTTGACATAGAGGTAACTGGTCGTATTGAACTAATCACTCATTTAAACGTAACGATATAATCTCCAATATTGGGCAATGTTAGAATACCTGTGCATTTAATTAACCAAACCAATCATCTCAAGATTAATTAGATAGGTGAATGTAGAATTCCGTTTATACTAACCCTAATCAGCTAGATTATATTCTGGTTAGACATAGGTTTAGGAACAGTGTGATAAATTCGCACAGCTTCCCGGGAGGGGATGCGGACTCTGACCACAATTTGGTTGTTATGAAATGTAGCATCCGTTTCAAAAAAAAGGCAGGGGCGGCGGTTATGAAAATGAAATTTAGAAGCATTAAATGGATTAAAAGGAAGGAGTTTCAACAGGAACAGAAAGGGTTATCGAAAGCCGCAAAAAACACTATTGGAACCGTTAACGCCAAAAGGATTAGGACACCATGGATCACGGATGAGATGATTAAAAAGATGGATGAGCGGCGAAAATGGAAGAATGTGCCTGTAAATACAGAGTTAAGCAAAATGAAGTACAAAGAATTAAACAATAAATTGAGGCGGACAACAAATAAAGCAAAAGAAGCATAGTAGAAGACGCAGTGTGAGGATATGGAATGTTTGCAGAGAAATGGTGAAATTTGGGGCGCTGTACAAAAAAGTTAAATATTTATCGGGAAGTAAAAAAGGAAGATCAATGAAAGCAGTTAGATCTAAGGCGGGTAGATAAAAGTTGACGCAAGAAAGATCCAAGAGAGATGGAAGGAGTTTATAGAGGAACTGTCTAGTAAAGAACTTCGACCAACAAAGTTGGACATTGAAAAAGAACATGACGTTGAGGAAGATAGCTTTGGTCAAGGCATACTAGACGATGAGATAGAAAGGGCATTAAAAGAGATGAAACTAAATAAGGCCTTGGGGGTGGATAACATTCCCGCGGAACTATTGAAATTTTTAGGAAAATGTGGGAGGAAGAGGCTATATGTGCTGATTCGTAGTATGTATGAGGAATCTGGTCGGAAGACTTTATGAGATCAGTTTTAGTTCCTATTCCGAAAAGGTTTAAGGTTACATCATGTGAGGACTACAGGGCAGTAAGTTTGATATCCCCCGAAGCTAAAGTAGTTCTCAGGATCATAAACAAAAGGATAGATAGTAGGGCAAATGATTACTTAGGGGATGATCAGTTTGGGTTTAGAAAGGGGAGAGGTACGCGTGATGCCATTGCAGTAATGAGACTATTAATCGAGAGGAATATAGAACACAACCAGGAGGTATTTGCCTGTTTCTTAGATTTCGAAAAAGCGTTTGATAGAGTGAATTGGGAGAAACTAATGAGTATATTGCAGAAAATAAGAATAGATTGGAGGGAAAGGAGGCTAATCCGCAACCTTTACATTTCTCAGACTGCTCAGGTGAGGGTGGGGAACGGGGAGTCCAGAAGGGAAGTGTTAGGAATAGGTGTAAGGCAGGGTTGCCCATTATCACCGTTGATGTTCAACCTATATGCAGAGGAAATGATCAAAGAAGCATTGGCAGTATTGGAGGTAGGAATGAAAGTGGGTTGGGAATTCGTAAAATCAGGTAGGTTTGCTAATGACCAAGGTTAGGTGTGCCAGTCAGCCAAGGGGTTTCAAGCATTGCTGAATGAATTGGAAATTCAGTGTGTCAGGTATGGGATGAGAATTAATATTAGTAAAACAAAGGCAATGCGATTTACTAGAAAGAAAAATGCTGAGCTAAACATTAAAATAGGAGGGCAAAAACTAGAGCAGGTGGAACAGTTTACGTATCTCGGAAGTGTTTTGGACTAACACGGTCAAAGTAGTAGGGATGTAAGGAGAAGAATTGTGCTTGGCAAAGAGGCTTTTACAAGGAGAAGGGAGTTGATGAGAGGGTGGGCCGATTATCGAATTATTATTTTGTTACTCATTATTACATAATTAGTAATTAAAATAGATTAGACTGGGAGTCTGCAGGATATAAACCTGAACTTCTGGGTTAAGCTCAAAAGAAGCGCTCGATATTTCATGCTACATTTTGTGTTATATTATGTTTTTTGGAGGAAAATTGTAGATTCAAAAAGAATATATTTTTCTTGATAATATTAGTTTAACAGGAAGTGTGAATGTCGATGTTTGACATAACTGGTTGTTTGATTGAATTAGTGAAAAATCTGCAAACATTTTCACCTAAATAAAAGAACGTTTGACAGAGCAGCCAAGATGATAGAGGAGGCTCATGGCCTGTGTAGGAAGGGCAAAACAAGATAACCGCGGATTATAAACATCATTTACTCAGGCAAATAAGTTGATCAGCGCAAACTATAATGTGAGTTACGTGTCTCCTAGGCATTTTCTTCATGGCTGCTACGCCCAGAGTTCTATCCCCCGTCCCCACGGAAAATCATGACACAATCATTAAACACAAGAGAAAAAATGAATAAATGTAACCAATTGCATTAAGGTCATTGACTATATACCGCATAATGAGACAAAACTATCGTTACAAAAATTACATAGCAAAACTCTGGACTTATCTCTAACATAAACTGATAAAACCAGACATCAACTCGTAGTTAGAGAGTAATAAAAAATCAAGCTAATGTTTCACTAGTGGAAAGTTGACCTAAATAAGCTAGCGTAAGCTATATGGTGGGGTCGGACGCCTTGGACGTCGCATCCTTCAGGAACCGCAATTGAATCGAAAGGAAGTGCGCTTGGTTAGTTCCTTCGGATTCATCGCTGAAGAGGAACTTTTGAAATGATGCACGTTCACTTCTTGGCAGAGAAGTTCAAAACATTCTACGAGAGGTAAATAGCAGTCAACCAAAAGAAAAAAGGCAACACATGAGGGTGGGGAAAAGTGGGACAGTATTTGAAGGGGCAAACAAGCACTATATACACGCACATTATACCCCCTTATTGGTTCTTGAGAGCCCACAGATTTCTAAATTATAACGGCACAAAGTTCATAATCAACCATGGTCCAATCCACATAATCAGCCAAAACCTGAAAAAAATGAAGTGGATTACTTCGCGTGGCAGGAGTAAATACTCTAATCCTAGTTTTCCCTGGGTATTGTAATGATTGCACCATATTGCCCTTAGGGGTTTCTCTTAAAATTGTCACCACGTTATACCTCAGCTGATGTGAAGCTACCCTCTTTAGCGTCCTTGAACGAAAACAACATGAAGAAGCTTTAAGAGTGCAGCCTTCTCCATGCGCTGGAAATCAGTCGGCATTTCATGCAACCTTTCATTTTTGCAGTCTAGTTTCTTATTCGTCGAAAAATTCTGCTAAAACTGGCTTAAAATAGTGATGCTGAACAGAAAATTTATATAAGTAATCCATTTCTCCAGCACTGTAAATACTCTTCCGAGAGACTCACACGTAATCCCTCGAATGACATACCCGAGACTTCCAATCACGATGGTGGCCATAGTCGCCATCAGGTTTAGGAAGAAATAGTTCATTTACATGTGTGGCAAAGGTCGTTCATTTAGAGAGCAATGGACGTGGAGGTTTCTCTGAATGAGCGAGGATAGGTGCTCATAAAAAAATAATAGTTTTAAGCATTTATTTAAGAAAATGTTTTTAAAATACATGTATCAGCAATCATTAAAAGTGACCTTAGATTGAAATTAAGAAGCAGTAACAAGCTTGACCTTATAATACAATATTTGTGTAAAATGTATCGAGAAAAAGTTTATTCTGACTCGAGTGTGCATAGCAGCGAATTTTAGAATTTCCATCGGAGTGGATACCAATTCTCCAAAGTACAACCTAAATCTCATAGACAAATATCAATTATGAGCAGATAAGACCTCATAATTTCATTCATTCAATTTATATAAACCCAAATAAGTGCTTCACATGTATTATAATTATTTTTCAAAGTAGGAACATACAAAAACTTTTCCTCATGGAAAACACACATGTAACATTAGCATTATAATTTTCAATAAAAGTTCGTCCTTTTTAAGCATCAATTATTTGAGTACAATAAAATTATCATGAGCAGAAATGTTGAAATTTGTGGAGGCAATTCCAGAAAAATAATTTTATATTGCAAACTTAATAGAAAGAGGCTCCTGTTTAAAAAAAAATAGCTTTCATAGGAGAACATATGACTGATCACATGAAATAAGATGAAGATATATAAAAATGCATAGATATTGCGGGTAATCTTCGAGATAGCAAAAGCCGCAGTTAAGAGGATTAAATGAAAAGGATAAACTCAATTACTTTTTTAAGGAAATTTTATCCGTGACTTTAAAGCTATTCGAATGTTAAGATTCATGTTCAGGGTTATTATAATAAGTATCGGGAATATTTTCCTTGAAGAGACTCGCACCTCGCAGACTCAGTGGTGGGGGACATAACCGTCAACATTGGCCAAGCGCCAATCTCCTGCGAGCACTTGTGCAGGCTAGATCGCATCTATCGGGAGTGGACCCCCCTCCAGTCAATCGATAAAAGTACAAAAAAGGCCGAAAGATGGAACAGCATTTCGACATCAAATTTTACGTTGGACTGAGGAAATCGGGTAAGTTTACGTTGGGCATGATTTTCCTTGCGGTCAAGCATGAAAAAATGTCACAAACTGTAGTTTTTAAGTGACACCAGCTCTTCAAATATGGCCCAGTATGTGTGGAGGACGAACCCCGCGCTGGGCGGCCGTCGAAATCAAAACCGAAGACGAAGCAAACGTGTGCGTGAAGTGCTGAACTCAGATCGTCGGTTAGCTGTGCGCATGATCCCAAATAGCATTGGCATCGATAAAATTACAGTACACACAATTATCACTGAAAAGTTGGCGATGCAAAAGATCTACGATAAACTCGTCCCGAAGTTCTTGACGGATCACCGAGAGCAGAGTCGAAGGTCTTCTTGCGAAGACCTTCTGCAATGGCATCGCGGCGATTCCCAAACCCCGTTACAGTCCCAAAATGGTAACATCAGAGTACTTGTGATTCTCAAAAGTGAAATTCTCCCTTAAAGGAAACCACCATAGGACCCTAAAGGTCGTCCAAGAAGCTTGCACGAGTACCCTTAAGGACCTTTCGGAGTTCGCCTACCAGGGGGCCTTCTAGCTGTGGAATATGACACTGAAGGAATTATAATGGCCCCACACTACTTAGGTAGATCAGACCACAAAGATAAACTAAGGGAGATAGATTCCAAGACAGATAGGTACAAATACTCATTCTTTCCCCGAACAATCAGTAATCATAATAGCAAGAAACCGAAGTCACTTTAGAAATATTAAAAACTTTGAATTTACAAGTCGGAACAAAATTAAACACTATAGAGATGTTAGGTATACTTTCAGGTGCATGTGTATGTTAGTTGGTAGTTTGAGTGTTTGCATGTGTGTGGGGTGTAAGTGTTCATGCATGAATGTATGCCATGTTTTTTTTTTATATATGATTTTGTCGTTATTGCATGCGATTTTTTTTTTTAATTATTTTTCTTTTCTAAATTATGGGTGGTGTCCTAGCACCCCCCGCCACACGCCCTTGCGGTGGCTTGCGGGGTATTGAGTAGATGTAGATGAATATCCGTTGACAAAAGTGTGTCTTTGCTCACCGGATTCACTTTGAATAATTTTGAGGCATCGTAGCAATGTGTGAAATAAATCTCTTTTTCCGACACTTTTTATGCACACAGTATAGGCTAACTGTCGCATCGGTTTTGGTTATTACTATGCTCCCTTCAAAAAGCAAGAGTCACTTCTGCGAGTTTGGAGTTTTCTATTTTTCCCGGACAAATTTACACTAATGCAGAATAATTTCGACAAATTGTAGCAAGATTTGAAATAAATCTATTTTTTCGAAACATTCTCGATACTCTTTATACAAACCATGTTTATAGATGGAGTACTTCAAATTGTATATTTGGTTTGTTCCCTAACATTTTTTCGTAATAATTGTTATGACAATCCTAGCCGCAGATGGCAGCAAGCCAGACGTAATTCTCACAGTGCAATACAACTAATCCCTACCGGACCAGATATGAGTAATCTTTCACCTTCATGACGGAAAAACGTACTTGAGTTTTTATTGCGCTCAAATTTTATTTTAAGAGTTGGTTGAAAAAAGTTTAATTTCTAGTTACTGTTAGAGATAGATACAGCTATTTGAGATCTAATTTTGTTTCTAATGACTTTTGTGTAATGATGCTGCATAAAGTCAGTGACCTTTTAGCAAGCGATGACGATTATTCATCTTCCTCCCTGGTGCCATGTGAGTGTATAGCATGATTTTCCGTTGGGACGCGGGAGGAAAATCCGGGAGCAGCGAACAAATGAAGAGAGGGCCCAGGGTAGTCAATCAATCATCAAACCTCCCTAAGGGAGAAACGAAGATCACCACCGACTTGCCGATCCCATTGCCGATTCTTTTTTCATGCCTACCAAATTTAACGCCGCTCTCTAAAACCTCATCCAGCTGCAGCGCCTCCATCCCTTCTAATCCGAGTATTCATGCCGCGTGTTTGCATAGCAGAGGGGCGCCGGTAGAAGATGGCCGAGGCGTTTTAAGGAGGGCGAGGGTGCGCCGGGGAAAGGGGAGAGGGGGGGACATTGGGCTGTATAGCGTTTCATCAAGTCAATATGAGACGCTCTTTATCTTCTGGCAGGTGAGCGATCCGCTGCGGATTAAATCTCAAAGACACGCCAGAAAGCCGTTGAAGAAGTGCACACACTCTCCGTCACTTTCCAGTCGGTCGTTTAAAGAGGATATGCGATCAAAGAATGGTTTTCCTCTTTATCTTGTCCCATTCACCCCGACCAACTTTCCTTCGACCTAACTTCTACTTAGCTCCAACGCATATAGAAAGGGTTTTTGTCTTCCCCTTTTCCCGGCCATCGGAGGAATATTGTCTCTCGTGAATTGACCGAGCCATTTGTATGCTTCGACTAAGCGACACTTTATTTGTAAAATTCCTACATGGACGCCTTTCTTATGTTTCATTGCTCTAAATATATTCCTTTATCCTTTCAAAATAACCTTCTCGTCAAAAAGACGACCATGTTGACCCTTAGAGGCATATGTACTTTAAGCGTACTGTTTCTTTTCAACTGATAAACGCTGAGGAATATTTTTATATTTATGATCTATTTCATGGTTTTTATATATTTTTGTAAAGCAGTAATCATATTGATAATGTACCTTATGACTTAATTATACCATATCGTTTAAAACAAACCTTTCTCAGAAATAAATTGGAGTTATTTAAAATATTTTGAAATTTTGAGACCATTTGAAGCTTACTACAGGTATAGGAAATAGTCTGCTGGTGCCAAGTGGGGACTGTGGGGGCGTGGGTGGGTAATCACGACTTTGTAGAAGGTCTTCGCGAGCAAGCATTCTACTCTGCTCTTGGTCGTCCGCCAAGACCTTCGGGAAGAGTTAAGTACAGATCTTGCGCATCGCCAAATTTTCACTGACAATGGGGTGCACAATGATTTTATCACTGGCAACATTATCTGCGATCATGCGCACACTTACCCGACGGACTGAGGTCAGCACTTCATAAATACGTTAGGAGAAAAATGTTGCCAGTCCTGTTTATACAAACCTTGTTGCTCGCCATTTCGCCACAGTGACATTTTTTCATTCTACTACGATAATTTCTTTTTATTAGTCTCCCAATTGATTTTTTTATTTACATATGCTTAAATTTATTTCAATTTCCGAGTTTTTTTCTCCCATTTCATTAAATATCCTCTAAGCATCTAACCTTTGACCTTTGGTCGCAAAATAATTTTACTCTCATTTTTAATATTTTATTTACAGATTTCGTTTAAACAATTCAATTGATATTCAAACCCTTCTACCTATATTTGTTCTTCAATGAGGAGGTTTCAACACATTTCCTGCAATATTTTGGATAAGTGGATGGTAGTTGAAGACTTACGCGTAAGAACCTCAAATAGAAAGAATAGATTGCCAAATATAAGGAATGTACACGTTTAATGCACTCCTAGAAAACAATTTTCAAATTTAAAACTGTGAATGATTAAATGATTCTATCATTAAATGGAAAATATAGACTTACTCGCTCATTACGTCTAGGTAAAATAAATTACAATGGAAATGAATGTTATATTCTTCAAAAATTTCGCTGTATAACATTCTAATGCCAAAAACGTGCCATAGACACTATTAAAATACATATACGGGGACATTAATTTCCATTGATTCATTGAAAGTTGAAAAAATCAAATAGTTGATTAAAGTGGCTCTGTTACGAGCCAAAATATATATTACGTTTTTAAATAAAAGTAAATGAAGAACAAAAAAGATTTGTGTATGATTCAGGAATTTTCAATGGAACGTTGGGGGACATTCGGGCATTGTTTTTACCTTTGGTTTCTGTCATCAAAAACACAGCTGTATTTAGCATCTAGTATTTAAGGAATTCGTTCTGAAATATCTTCTCTTTGATTAAACAGTGAAATGCATGCAACCATTTTCCTTTGCCCATTAAAATCGAGCAAAAATAGCTCTCAAGACACGCACTTTCAGCCGGTAATGGTTCAATGTGTTTAAATATTTATATTTTTCAACCGTTTCCTTGTATATCTTTCGAAATTTTTTGATCGAACAATTGTTTACACCAAAATTATATGATTTTCAATTTCAAAGCGTTGGTCTTCACTGAGATATACTGACGTTCCCAAAAATTTTGGCAGCTATACATTGGGGATTGGGACATGCTCTTAGGGTGATTTTCCTTATTATGAAACTTTTTTACAATTATAAAACTTTTAGTTAGACACTAGGTAGTCATTTTCCGTAGTGGAAGTAGTTGCGCATTGAGTTGGACCTATCCCTACACTGGCTGGGGTAATAGTAAATCCTACGGATAGATCGAATTGAACGAGATAGACGAATAGAAGCCCCCAAAGCGAATCCATTGATGAGGAAGCTTCAAATGATTGCGTCTCAAAAGAGGCGGCCATGTAGTGAGAAAGCTAGTTTGGGAAATACAATGAGAAAGTCTACCAAAAACCTCTTGAATATCGTTACCCTGATGAATATAGGCGGAGTTCAAGAGAAATGAATCCTTTAAACTACGGGACTCATCCAAATGAATCTCCAAGGGACTCATCCAAATGAATGTCTTGCTCACCTATCATCAAATACAAATCTTGTGTGGAAGGTTTGGAAAATTGGGAGAGAAGAACGATAAGAGAACAGCCCAAGGAAGGAGGGGTATGTTCTGATGCATTCCCGACGCATCAGTTCATTGAAGCTTTCTAGGGCCTTCCACCGGATCATGGGTTCCATATTGGCCGCCGTTCTCAAACTCGACTTGAGCATCGTCCTCAGAGCAGATGAATGCTAGCTCGAATAAAAATTTTGTATGTTTTTATTTCCATGATGTATATGCACAGCGAGAGAAGTGATAAACTCTGAAGTAATTAACAGTATTATGTTTTCTTCACTTTGGCCGTCTTATATGTGACTCCGGCCAGGTCGAATGGTCATTGGTCCGTGGTTGAGAGGAACGTATGTGAGCCACCTTGGCGCAGTGGGATTTTTCTCCCTTCTTTAACATTTCGAAGCACTGGTTTCCACACGTTGATGAGGGAATAGCCCGCCTCTCTATTGAAATTTCAACTCTTCATCCAAATTTCAATGGCTTCTTTGATTACTCGGCCCCAGTAACCAACAGAGCGGGCTAGTGACTTGGTCTCATCGAATTCAATGGAGTGGACCATGATGCTGCTATATCCAGCGATGGCTGATTTCTCTGGTCTGAATGGTCCGGCCAAAGAGCAGAGCTGGTCCTCAACGGCCGATGCTCGTGTCGAGCTTCGACACGTCGGCCAATATGGAACTTCTGATCCAGTGGAAGATCACAGAAAATTTAAAAAAAGGTAGTAGGTGTACATGATATGTGACGAGTGAGATAAGGACAAGCAAGCTAAAAGTCACCAAGAGATAAAATGAGAGAGGAGGTATAGATCCATTAGAAATGTAAGAGGTGAGATTAGAAATTAACAGGGATTGGTGGAGTGGTGATTTCCGAATAATTCATGTTGGCAAGAGTAGAGGGAAAGAGTAGAGAACGTAATTACGAAAAGGTGTGAAGAGGAGTAAAAGGCATTGAATGTAGAGCTCATGAGAGGTTGATTTATATTGGTAGGCATAAAAGCTGACGCCTGCCATAAAATAATTTAGTGGTATTCCATGTGTATGCGTCGACCTGTTATCGCCAGGAAGATGAATTTTACAGTTTGTGAAAAGAAGGAATAATAAAGAATGTAACTTGAAAAAAGCACCTGGTAGTAATGAGGAATTTGAATGCAGCAATAAACATGTAAGATGGCGATGGGAGAGATATGGAAGAATATGAATTTGGGATTTGGAATGAATGTGGTGGAAAACCACTCCACTTCTGAAGAAGATTGGGCTTAATATGAACTAATTCATGGACCCTAGCATCATAATAGGTGGAGAAGGAAAAAATTCGGGGGATAGGTGAATACAAGTTGGGTTATATAATGTTTGGTGTTGGATTTAGACAAAGCGTCTTCACTTAATTAGCGTCCCAAATGGAGATGATGATTTGGATCATGGTTTAGCTGCCTTAAACTATAATTTACGACTCCTAAGGATTATCAGGGATGCGTCAGAGTGAAATCCAGTTTTGACCGTAGCTAAAATGAGTACTTAGAATGTTTTAATAAATCTAAAAGAGGACAGGGGGATGGACGTAGTTTGAGAACGGTGGTTTAATCATAATGTTGTTGTAGATAAAGTAAAACGAAAACGAGAGGAGTGGTAAACAATAAGGTAATAATTGTTGATAGCTTGAGATTGATGAAAGATGAAAATTGGAGAATATGTGCATACAGAAATGGGGATAATAATATACAGAGGTGTAAATGACTTAAGTGCGTGAGAAACTAATAAGCCATAGAAATCAGGTAGAAGCATCAGTGCGATGATATGGAGAAGTTTTAGACAAAAGGATAAATGACAACGCCCTGCGGTTATCGGTTTATGGTTATTCATGGCTAGTTATTCATGCGGAGGGAAAGGGTGGTCGTGCATTCGCCCAAGTTGAAGGCAGGGCAGAATTTACAGGAGAGGCGATATATAATATTTTTTGAGGTTCAATAGGCTTCGGGTTGGAGTTGGTTCTAAGTGAGGTGGAGGGTCTTAGAAGATGGCAGCATTTGCAGCGTGGGCGGTTGCATGGTGTGGACCGGGGCGGGGTAGCGACGGGGGTGCTCGCAGGTAGTTTTGTCGACTTGAAGCTGTCTTGCACGGGTTGTCCAACTACTGCTATTTCACCAAATCTCCAACCTTTTTTAATTATCCCATCCCTACTCACACTGCTTCCCACCACTAATCTTTTGATGACTGCTTCTCCGTGTCAGTGATCGAAACCTGCAGAGAGTGAAAAATCTGCAAGTATCATAGAGGTGAGAACCCGCGAGATGGCGCATATCTGAGTGTCCTAGATATGCGCCATCGTGATGCGCCTTAATGTATTCTTATCACTTTTCCTAATATCAATTTCCCAGTGAATGAAAATTTGTTCGCCACATGCCGGGTTTAGTGTTTGAATGTGTATTTGGCAAATGTGGCTCGTCTCTTTCTTCTGATTATACGTGCCACGGAACGCACTCTTCCTATCCTTTAAGAGGTTTTATGGTTGCTTTTCTACTGTCCTCTTCTCTTGCGTCGTCTATTTCTCCTTTGGTGGGTGAAACAGCCCCTTAGCGCCATCTCTTGGCCGAAGAATCGGGGCACTTGGTTGCATAAACCCCCATCGGATTTCAATGTAAATTACGCTTCCTCAATAGCTCAAGTGGTTAGAGAATAGGCCCGGCAATTCGAAAGTTCCGGTGTTCAAGTCCCAGTAAATGAAATATATTAAAAACCTCTCCTGTGCTCGTCCTTTATAAGTGTTACTTTCCCTTTTCCTTATATTTATTTCCATGTGAATGAATATGTTTTCGCCATATGGTGGGTTCTTGTGTTTGAATGTGTGCATATAAATACATTTATACACACCACACGCAAACACGCAGTCATATGTATCACACATCTCAAGACAGACACATCTGCGATGCTTTAAGCAACCAAGTGCCCCGATTCTGTGGCCAAGAGATGGCTTTAGGGAGCTATTTCACCCACCAAAGGAGAAATAGAAAAGACACACAAGAGGAAAGGATAGTAGTATAGCAATCATATCACATTATAAAGGATAAGAACAGTGCGTTTCGTGGTACGCATAGCCAGAAGAAGAGACGAGCCACATTGGCCAAAAACACATTCAAACACGAAATCCCGCCACGCGGCGAACAAATACTAATTTAGATTAAGAGCCTCCGCCCGGTAAGTGGAAATATCCGGAGTTCAAGTCCCGTTCTAGGAAATATTTTTACATTCGTGATCTGCGTGATTCCGCCGTCCCCACCTCACCTTTGTTCGTCCTTTATGTGTGTTCCTATCGCTTTTCCTTGTATCTGTTTCTATATATATGTATATACACACACACACAGGGAAAGGAACTGGCCCCCCTACCCTGATGTGTGAGTTTCACACGCCTGTGTGCTTAATCTTCCGATGAAGACGGAGTAGAATTCCGTCGAAATTATCAAGAAATAACGTGTGAGTGTTCCTCTTTTTGTGTTTCTATATTGTTGGTTACTGAGTGATGTACTATATATAAAAGAACCATACACACAGTAATCAACCCGGTGATGGTAGAGATCACCCAGTACTAAGCCCGATACGGCGTGTGAAAATTCACACCTCAGGGTAGGGGGGCCAGTTCCTTTGCCTGTGCCGGTTATGGTTTCCCAGGAAGACCTGGTACCCGAAAAATCACTTTAGCTTGGGTGGAGCTGCAGGTGCCCAGAGTGCCTTGCTCGGGAATCGAACCCGAACCCGAGCCCCTCCGGTAGTCCAGTGGATAGAGCGTTGGACTGCCGACCGGAGGGGCTCGGGTTCGGGTTCGATTCCCGAGCAAGGCACTCTGGGCACCTGCAGCTCCACCCAAGCTAAAGTGATTTTTCGGGTACCAGGTCTTCCTGGGAAACCATAACCGGCACAGGTATATATATATATATATATATATATATATATATATATATATATATATATATATATATATATATATATATATATATATGTATGTAATATATCAATGCATCCTCAACAGAAGTAGAAACGTATCCGCACGATGTATACAGTCATAAGCTTCCCTCCTCTCTTCAGGTGTGACCGCGAGATGTGGTATCCGGGAGAGAAACAAAAAACCCTGCCATGTGTGCTGCATTTCCCGAACTTGAGTTATATCCAACGCTTTCTCTTTTCGCAACATCGTTAAGGCAAATTGTCTCAATACCCTCTTTCACGTTATGCTGACTTTTAAGCTACTTTTCATTTTTTAGAACGAAAAGAAGTTTGGCGGTAAAATTCGGAGCTGTGGGTCACTTGTTATAGAACCAGCCCTTGGATCATCTAACAGCATCCTGGGGACCATCTTGTCACACACATTTCCCTTTGCTAAAGTTTTTGTCACAATTCAAAACATTGGGGTTTTTCGAATTCACTATTCTGCTAGCAATGCGATAGTCAGGCGTCGGTTGTAATTAAGCACATCTCCTACGTTTTGCACATTTACGTCACAATGTGCCAACGACGGACTTCCAGGGCTTTACTCAAGCCAGCCTCCTCTCCACCCTTCCCGAACAGCTTGTGACAACGGAAAACGGTTCCTCGCAACGTCGCTTCATCTACCGAACGCGATCCTCCGAGCTTAACATAAAATTTAATCGCGCTGACGGGTGTCCTAGAGGGGAGAAGCAGAGACTTTTGGGGATGATCGGCGGAGCTAGGGGTTACCGGGACGGAGAAGGGTGCACCAGATATTGGAAGCAAGGTGGCGCGGGGCATGAGCACCTCCACTCGCAGCCACTCACTCCCCGTCGATCCCCGCCTCTGCCAATCACATCCAAATTCCTCTCTCGTCACCAACTCCTGGGAGCATCACCTGCTACCTCTTCCTTCCGCTGAGAAAGTCTGAGGTGCCACCGAAGTATTCAAAAACCAAAACTTTGAGTGTCTCTTTTTTCGTGTTACTATGTTTTATATACTATCGCCACGCTTGTGACTTGTGGTAGTCTACACAGATGATAAGGCGTTGGACTACTAAATGAAAGGCCTCAGTGCCATTCCCGGGCTTGTCACTGAGCACCCTCAGATTCACTCAAGCTGAATAATTTCTCGGATACCAGAGCTTCATGGAAAACCATAGAAGGCACATTAAAAAAAACTTTACATCCTACCCGGATGTGTGAAATTGACATGTACTATGTGAACTCTACCCTCGCCTATTTTATATATATATATATATATATATATATATATATATATATATATATATATATGTATATATATATATGTATGTATATATATATATATATGTATGTATATATATATATGTATGTATATATGTATATGTATGTATATATGTATATGTATGTATATATGTATATGTATGTATATATATATATATATATATATATATATATATATATATATATATATATATATATATATATATATATGTAGACAGGAAACACCTAAAATAACACTAACATCTAAGAAAGTTTAAGCTTACTGTCTCCTTAAGGTGGGAATAACTCGGAGTTCTACCTTTTTACCGCAATGGTTTTTAGTCAAGGGAATAAGAAAAAGTCACTTGGGGTATGATAGGGAGAATAGAGCGGATTTGGCCAAATTTTTGCGGGACTTCGCTTTGATTACCGGTAGCGCTGGTGTCGCGATTGCAGGCAGCGCCATTTTTGCATCTGAAAAGATGTCGGTAGGGGTGGAACCTAGCGGGCTGGCGCCGTTAAAATTTGCCATTCTTCGCGATTAATTTTCCAAACATTCCCATCACTAAGATCAGTTTCATTCATGATCATTTAGATAGTTTCTTTTTGGTCCAATAGGGCAAAGCCCTCCACTTTCTTCGCTGTGGCAGCAGCGCTCATGAGTGATGCTCTACAACTTCTTGGGGCATTTCTGAGGCACATGTGCTCAGTTTGAAAATTCTTTTCCCTCCTCACAAATGTGTCATTTCACCGGGTTACCAGTTACATAACAAGCTGTTACTTTATTGTGAATTTGACGTTTGTGTAACCTTTCAAATAAGCCCGTACCTTCTCTATACCGCGAGTTGCTTCAATCTACTGCTTCCGGAAACAAAGCATATTAAAATTGCTGCAGTTTGCAATATTATTTAGTGTCAGGATCAATCGACATAGATCCTTATTTAAATGAGCCAGAATAACTGTTATCCAGATGCAGTAATTGTTTCTTAGCAGTAAATATTTCGAAAAGACACCCTCACGTATATATTGTGTATTTATGTACATCAATATATATATTATATTACGCATACAAATATTTTTATTTATTAATCTGGGTATATGATTACTGTATATAGTATCCTCCAATCAAAATAAAATGAAGAGAAACCGAGATTATAAGACGCACATAAATTCCATGACTGTAATATTGAAAGAGCTTTTTTTACATTAATCACACAAAAAACGTTATTGATTGATGTATCTTTTATGGTACCTAATTTGATTTTTGGAAACGCAATGAGAAACCAGCGTAGGGCGCCATTGAGCTTGTATCAGAACGCCGTGGCATCGCTCGAAAATATGACAGTAGGGCGTGCCCGCCCCTGATTCGAACGTATATCGCAACCAATTGAGTGGTCTTCCGAGTACCACAAGACGCTGAGTGAGGATGTGCTTTCCTCCGGAAACATCCCGGCATCCCTCCTACAACATTTAGCTCCCCAACCCACAAGTTCCCCAAAAACCGACATCAAAATCTTCCGCCCTCCCATGCCTTCAAACCTCGCCCACCCCTATTTGATTTGCGGTCTCATCTCAGCCGCTCTCGAACCCCTCCTAGGGGACCCCCACCCCCCGCCCCACTTCTCCCGACGGGCACGAAGCGCCGCCGTGCAACTGCTCCCCCCCACCCGCATTCCCCCGTGCTCTCCTCCCTTCCGGCCCCAGCCGCGCAGCCCTCCCCCCCGCCCTCTTGGACTCCCGGCAGCGGCGCCGGTGGCCTCGGTTGGCTCTCTCCGTCAGTTGGGCGACTGCCTCCCGCCGGCCGAGTCCAGCTCCGCAGCTCGGATGCGACATCGGCGATGAAGCCCGCTGTCGCCGGACCCGCCCAATGGCGCTGTTGAGGAGCACGGGTCCCGGGAGCCTCTCGTTGTTGCATCGTTGAGCCGACCGGAGGGCGCCGGGGGTGAGTGATGTATATGTTGCTATGCATGTTCAGTCTTACCCAAAGTAAGCATACTTCTTTCCCCATATATAATCTTCCGAATCTTGTGGCTCGTCCCATATTCCCCTTTGAGAGAAAAAGACAAACAACTCGTTTTTCAAAATACAAATAGAAAAGTAGTCGATAGATACACGATAAGTAATCGTTAGAAAATGATGCGAAAGTTAAAAAAGAGATATCTTAACATTAAAAAAGTTCGAAATATTTTCAAAGCGTATCCTCTTAGTTATTCATACTCTAATTTTACCATTTCCTGGTTTTCATTTCGAGGTAGTTGAACTAACGATGTGAAATGAGAGTCATTGGACTCATTGGACTTCGGCATTCATTAGACTTCAAAATTAAGAAAGTTTTTCACAATAATTTGAACGCGTGGTATACTGATTGTAATTGGTATTATTTTAATGACAATAATTTTATCGTCAAACCAAATACATAATCCCTTTCGACGTTACGGCCTTAGAGTACTGCTTTGGAGATACCTGCGCCTTAGAAAATGTCTTTATAAATAAAGAAATACAATGCCACAATTACATAAATGTGACATTTTTAGTTAAAGAAGCGTTTGGTATGAAGTAAAATACATTCAAGGAAACGTTAATTGTTGAAAAAATGGAATATTGTTTTGGCTAATATCCAGCTTTCTTTCATTTCTGACCACTTATTACGCATCCTCTTTTGTAATCTAGAAGCAATGTGAAAATTCATCTTTGATGAATTTTTCCGCTGTAATCTGGAAGTCATCTGACTCTCACCCCTAATAGCGTCCTCCCAGGTTTCATCGGGGGTCATCATCTCAACCATTCCGCGGACTTAGCCGTCTTGCGCGTGAAACAAAGGGGACATTTGAATCCCGGAGCTCGTTCAGTGGGCTCGCGTGTTTTTTGTAGTGTTGGTTTTTATCTTACGTTATTAGTCATTGTTTAATGCAACCTTAATATCCCATTGAGAAAGATATCTGTTTTAATGAAACCCAATCGTGATGCTGCCAAAACACAATTCTCCAGTGTTCGATAACATAAGAGTTTTACGCAGATTCATTTTGAATATCCATTTTCATCGGCGATTTAACAGTAAATATTTGAAAGTAAAATTGATTTTTTCATATCGCGTTGCATCTTCTTTTGTCATATAGCAATGGGAATTTCATATTGCGTTGCTTATGTTTACAGATATCTTGCATAGATTTTTTATTTAATTTTATTCGCAATATTTAGGCACCTTTAGTATCTTTAAGGAAGAATGACCATTTCTCGATGTGCCTGGGCCGCCCAGCCAATGTCATGGGTATTTAAAAAAAACACATTGTGTAATATGAATAGTTACGAGAATTCCCTCCCAATGTGACCAATTTCCACTATTTGCAATCTGCCTAAAGCCGATTTATCTGTGTTTTTGTCCTGAAGTTTAAGAAAAAAAGCATTTACACAAAACTTTCTAAAATTTTCTCTTCTTATAGTTAGTCATAATTTAGGGAAAGCGAGTGCTTTTAATGTGAATTCTTTAAGCTAAAATTATTTAATTTCAACAAATTCTATATTTATAATTTAACAGCCGTCAGGAAAGTATAAATGTAAACGAAGGATCTCAGGTTTTACCGGCGTATGGTATTCAAGAAGCTCTCTCGGGTTTCCCACCGGGTCAGGTTGCAGTACACCGACGTTTCGAAGGCTGACTTTGCCATCGTCTTCAAGGTGAAGTCACTTCACCCTGAAGACGATGGCAGAGTCAGCCATCGAAACGTCGGTGTACTGCAACCTGACCCGGTGGGAAACCCGAGAGAACTTCTTGAATAAAGATAATCATTTGCGTCTTTTGAGCTCTATGTTGTAATTGTTACATCAAATAATTGGATGAAGTGATCGTGGTTCCTCATATTCCCTATGCGTTGAGGAAGTCTTTTTGACTCTGGGTTACCGTTGGACTCATATTGGCAACCATTAAGTTTAACTAAAAACTTTTCAGGTTAAACTGTCCTCAGTTTGAAGCTTTGTGAAAATTCTTCATAAAGAGCTTCATTTTCGAAATAATGTAGCAGTAAAATGTAACTATTGACGTATATTGCTGTGAGTTTTAAAATGAGAGAGAAAATATCCAAGCAGAGATATCACCCGATAAAGACTGTGGGTATCGATTAATGTCCGTCTTACTTCTGTTCATTTTGAGAAATGACACGCACCTGATTCAATCCAGCAACTTTCCCCACGGCACCGACGCCTCGGGGTCATAGGGTCAATAAATTCCTTCTCAAAAATTTTTTTCATGGAGATAAACATGAACTGGTTTTCCATTTTAATGAAGCATTTGGAGTTGCCCTCTTGTGGGTGAACGGTTATCCATAGCAAATAAACCTCCACTGCATTCGGTACGAAAGCCACGTTTGGGTGACGAAAATCTTAAAGTTGATTACTACTTTAGGTGAAGGCTTCCTCTGCGATTGGGCATGGCTTTGTGAGATCTTTACCATTTCCCCGCCATTTCTTTCCTTCTACTGCAGGAAGGAATGGATTTCGACTTGGATCACGAGAAATAGGGGGAACTTAAATTTGAAAACGACATTGGCATGCACTTAATGTTAAATAAATCGTAGAACAATGATCTTTGTTTCTGTAGAATCAAATGACACCTTTAATTTACGAAAAAGCACAATAATGTATGCAGTACCTTTAAGAGGATAGTCTGAGAAGGGTCCTTCCGAAAGAAAAAAGGAGAAATCCATGTCGATACACTTTCGCTAGTGATTCTCTAACTTTTTTTCTCTTCCAAATAGTAGTTGAAGTCTTGTTCCGCAAAATATGCGTTTCCGTGCGCAATAATCCCTTCGTCCGATGAAAATCTCTGTCCTCCAAGCAACACTTTAAGTTTAGGAAACAGTTACAAGTTTGAGGAATGATTTTTTATATTAAAGTTACTCCTTACAATGATCATAAGTAAATACATTGGTATATAATACTTTAAAGCAAATAATCGGGGAAACGAAATGAGTGAAACTGATAACTTTGCTGTCACAACGAAAGTTCCACAGATTTCTAATATTTTGTACTTCTCACTATTATTTATTATTACCTAAGTTACGAGCGTCAAGTATGATGGTCAAGCAACTTCAACCAAAGTAATGCAGAAAAGCCTGATAAATCTGATAAAATTAAGTTAAAAGACTACATGCAACGTAGCAGTGGTACCGACTTCAGCGTGTAAGCCTAGTCAGCGGTAAATACTGAGTCATATTTTATAAAATGACTGCATCGGCATCACTTGCGTCTTGTTAAGTAAATACTTTATAAATTTCAATGCAAGGAATAAATGACAATGATGTCTATAAGTCACTCTCAACTTATATTTAATTCTTAGAAATTTTATAACATTAAGGTGAAATGTGGTAACAAAATGAATGTCTCTATGATATTGTAGCTGAAAAAGTGTGTTAGGTAAAGAGAGCGCAATTATGTTTTATTTTGACGCATTTATTGTAATATTATTTTAACAGGTTTTAGATATTATAATCAAGCGTAGTTCCATTAGGCAGGATTATTTTAGTGAACATTGAAGGTGCTTTTAATAATTTGATGATTTATTAGCGTGCAACTATCACTCCGTTTTCCTCTGTTGGAGCCGAAAATGTTTCTTGGTTCGTGCTACGAGGAAAACTTGTTGACTGAAATTTATTATAATTAAAATCAATTTTTCTTTATTTTCCTAAGAGCATTGCCCATAAAAATTTGGATTGAAATAAGGCTGAAATTATTTCAACTAAGTTTCAATTCTCCAATGAAATTTCAGAAATGAATGTTTTAGATAAAATAATCCAATTTATTTGGTTGGTGATCATTAATTATATTCTACAATGATTAAGTTCCAGAAGAAATTGGGTAACTTAAAATTCGTTCACAAGAGGAAAATAAAAAACTATGCTTGACAATAATGTCGAAATGCAATTTTAATAACGCTGCTACATCAGCAATTGATTTATTTTATATTCTAATGAAACAAATCTGAATGCGTATACGTCACTGAAACACTATTGTACGATTGAAACACAAAACCTCTTGCAAAGATCTTACTCATCGCATTTGATATAAATTTATGATTACTAAAGGAATGGTACAGTACCATTAATAACATTAAAATGTCATAAATTAAATCTCAGTTAAGAGGCAGTAATGTATTATTAACATCCAACTTTTTATGTCGCAGTATCACTTCTTTTCATAGCCATTTACACCGTTGCACATTCCCCTAGTTACCGAACCTATGTTTAACATAAGTTAGATTCGAGTGATGCTTTTCCGACCTAAGTTCCAATCTTTCCCTTTGACTTTACGGGCATGTTTCTTTTCCACGGACACTTTTTTATAATTGACAAATTGTTTGAAAATTATGAATCAGGAGAAAGTTTAACATTAATAATCAAATCGACCATACAAGTTTAAAATTGGCACAGATTGACTGAACTTTCAAATGCTTAAATGGAGTAAAATAATTCAAAATATAAAATGCTCCTCTTGATATAAAGATGGTGTTTCCACTGCTTTATATCAAAGACGTGCCGAAAATCGCTGACAGGCATCGGACATGACCCGCCTCGCGAATAGGGTCTCTGATTGCATGCTTCCCAAACATATTACCTCCAGCATCTTTCTCATTTGAGGACGCGATAGCTATCACTTAATTAGCAGTCACCGGAAGCAGAACTAGGCGGTAATTTAATATAACCGTAAAGTCTGGGATGTTAAAAAAACTAAACCAAAGGAAATTCCACCTTAGAGTGCCCTCCTTCTGAGACTTCATCGACTTCTATTCTTGGGGTGTGAGAAATGCCTCCCCATCGCCCATACCACCACGATCCCCGGCCGCATCACCCCCCACTCGTGTGATCGTATTCATTTGTCAAGGCTGGGAATCTCGCGTGTTTATCTAAGTGTGTGCGTGTGCTCGGGCTTCCGTGGAGCTGGAAATGCGAGCTTTCCACCCCTCGCGAACGACCCCCTTACCGCCCCGCGACGGAAGGAGCGCGTGTTAGGGAGCGGGCGAGGTCCCCTACCCCGTGCCTAATGCCCCCCCGTCGCGGCGTCGCTCTCCACCCCCTTCCAAAACCGTGCGTTCCTCCCCATCCCTCACGCATCATTTCCACCATCGTGGCACGGGGGGGGGGAGGAGACGGCGTTCGGAGGCGGTGGTCGGAGGTGAGGACGGGGGCGAGGGTGGTTGCTGCTCCTTGGACCGCAGCGGCGTTCTCGGAGCGATGAGACCGTCTCGCTTGGGAAAACGGGACAACTCCTCTGCGGGAAGCTTTCGCCTTCTTCTCCTCCTTTTCCCACGGATGTTTCACCCCCCTTAGATTCCCCCATTTCACAGCTCCTACCAGCCCCCATCTCGCCTGTCCCCCTCGACCTCCCTTCGCCGGGTCGCAACCACTCTTGTCTCCTGGCTGCTTGGCAGCACAACTTGCGTGGCGGTATCTTAAGTTGCCTGCATTACGGGCGTAGTAATTTTTTCATCTCCATTTCTGTTCTCTTAGCACGTACGTTCACGCATCGCAGCTTAAAGTACCCGTTGTTGGTATTTCTTATTACGGGTTTGTTTGTTGAGAGTGATGTTGGAATGAGGATGTTTTGCTGATGTGTGCTACATATAAATCTTTTGGTGCGTCAAGTTCCATATATTCACAATGTCGATGCTATCGCAAAAGATTAAGAAATCATTTTAATTATTTAGAAACTGCGGGTGGATTTTTGATCTTCTTCTTTGTTGATATGTTTTTAGACTTTCATTTGCCAACATGAAATAAGTAGTATGGCATAAACTTTTCATTGCATACACATTTTTGTGTAAATAATTTCTAATTCTATATGATTGTACGTATGATTTTTTTGACCACATGTACTATTGAGAGCCTTCTGTGGTTTTTGGTTTCCCTCATTCATTATTTTAAATCCAGGCTGTTTTAATGCATATAACATAATCATTTTAGCCTATAGCTTCTGACCTATAATTTCTTTATTCATTTTCCGTCTTATCACTTGGCATTTAAATGAATTGCAATTATTCCATCCCTAGTTGTTACATTGTTTTCTATTTCCAGAAATTGTTTTCTTTTCTTACCATGCTGGTTACGTCTATATTAATGTTTTTTTAAATCAATATACACTAAATTCTAACCCAAATTGTCTTCAAAGTTTTATTTTTCTCTTTCATTCAGAGGTCTGTTCAAAAAGTATAATGTCTTTTGTTTTTATCAAATATTATTTATTTATTCATGAATATCTATTTTGTACCCTTCAAAATAATCCCCGTTAGGTATTGTACACTTGTGCCAAGGTTTTTGCCAATCCTCGAGGCACTTCGAAAAATGATTTTTCGAGGCCTCTTCAGTTTCGGGAACAATAAAAGTACCTGGGGGCCAGATCTGGGTAATACTGTAGCTTCGGCATCGTAGGTGTGTATTTTAGGCCAAACATTCGCGCACAAGTAACGATGTCTGAGCAGTGGCGTTGGCATGGTGCAAAAGCCAATTTTAGTTCTTCCACAAATCCGGGCGTTTGTGGCGGATTTCTTCGCGTTGATTGCGCATAACCTTTAGGTAATATTCCTTATTTACCGTTCCATTGGGATAATTGAGCTTTAATTTCCATTTCTACTATTTTCTTCACTTCATCAATGTTTTCTTCTGTTGTTGTCGGGCGTCTGGCCCGCTCCTCGTCCTTCACATCTTCTCGGCCCTCCGAGAACATTTTGTACCACCGATAAACCTTGCTTCGGTCCAAGATAGTTTCTCCATATGCCACAGTCAACATTTGGAATGCGTCCGCGCACTTGATTTCGTTTAACACACGAAATTAGCTACAGAATCTTTGATCCATTTTTTGGAACAGTCAAAAATCGAAGACAAGCCAAAACACGTCCAAGTAGAACAGCTGTCAGCAATTAAATTAACATTCAAAATTGCCGAACTTTTCGGCATAAGTGATAGATATAAGTACTAACATAACGCCACAAAGAATTGAAAATCAAATATGCGTAACCAGCGCAAATTCAAAATTCGTGTTACTTCTTGAACAGACCTGGTAAGAAGCTTTACCGTACCAATTAATGCATGGAAGTCTGTAACATAATCAAATATTCCTCTTTTTTGTGGCTTTTTCAATTATCTTCTATGCAAAAGGAGGTTTTTAATGAATTTTTTTTACCATTATCATTTTCGTGCAGTAAACTTGGCCTAATAGTTCAAAATTGTTTGCTTATGCAAATTCATGCGCACATTTTTATTTTTAAATAAAACTTTTAAATTTTCCATATTATTTATGATTATAGCTAAATAATTTATCTTTATATATTTTCTTTTATCATACATTTTGTTATTCACTTTAAAAATACTGTGATGCTATAGCTCACCTGCTTCGTAATAGTGAAAATTCACGTACCAGAACTCCACGGCCGTAATTAAATCTGAAACTCAAAGGAAATCCCATGCCCATGTTTTTATTACCTCAGAGTGAAATTCTATGGCATTGGGTAATAGTGATTAATTTTTACATTTTTTAACTCTGCCGATTCTTCATCCACTATGTCTTTTTTATATTCTAATTAACTTATTCAGTTTGGGTTTAATGACAGCAATTCCTAGTCACCCCTCCTCTTTTACCTCGAATAAGTTTAATTATCAATTTAAACGCTTTTAAAAATCTATGGATCAAATTTTGGCGTTAAATACGTTCTGTATGATTTTAAAGTAGAGTTACAGTAATGCTACGCTTTCGGGCGTGCTCCTCTTTTCTAGTTTCATGATGCTCTTTCTTTACGTTGCACGGACAAAATTGCATTCATATTTTTCATAAGTAATACTTCCCAATGTTACCTTACTGCTGGGGTCTTATGGACATCGCATTTGACTGTATTTCCTTCTAAATGACGAGACTGATCTTTAATCAATGAAGCAAAATATTTACATACTAAAATATTTTGAGTTAAAACAAATGTTCCAAATTTATTAAAATTAGAAGTACACAATATCATTAAAAATGTTTTTATTTCCTTCCATTGCAATTTTATTTTTTAATTAAATCGCCTAAGGTTAATTTTACATCATGCCATTATGTGTTGTTTGAAGAACTGCTGCCAAACGCATATTTTATTCCTCCTCTATGTATATATACACTGTTCTGACCAATTTAAACGGGAAACCGGCGTATTTTTCCTGAATTTGTTGGATTCGTTCCTTTCATGGTAATTTATTATTTAAAATCGTAATATATTTTTAATGGGACTGTACGAGCATATATTTTGCTATGGCTGCTAAATTGTCCTAGGCATAAAATGTAATCTGTACTGATTTTCCGCGTTGTGTTTTTCTACATTAGTCTCTGTGTACGTATTCTGTCGTTGCTGGAGGTTTGAAAAATGTACTCTCTAGTGTGTACCGTAAGGCAGGTGGGCACTTGTGAAGTGAAGTGAATATCTTCCTCTTACCAAATACTAATTAAAATGAAACAGTCCAAGTAAATGCCAGACCAGGAGAAATTTCAAAAGAAGCTGCCTTGAGAATGTCATGGGTTTCTTTTTCGGTTCTGTCCCATTTCACGCAAAATTTGATGGCATAGCGCTGTTCCAATGACCAGTTCATTATGGAGCGAAACGAGTACACGTTCAAGAGATTTAGAAAACGAGCGATCCGCACTTCCCAAAGGCCGGAAGACAATTGCTACCGGTCTCTTGCCTTTTCTGAAACTCCCCTCTCTCGCACCGAGCCAGAGAAACCGCCGCACATCTGCCTATCCGGGGAAACATGCCGTAGATTTGTGGGGCGGACCTTGAATTTTTTTTAAAAAAGACAACATCATTTAGAATGAGAAATCCTACCCCTGTCCTTACCATTAACAATAAAGTTTTCTTTCTTCTTGACATCGAGATAATCTTTTCTGCGTCTTTCTGCCTGCTGCATAGCACCATATTATGTTCAGTCTGATGTCTTTCAGAATTGAGTGTATCATACCAACACCATTGCTTTTCAGATATAGGTTTTATAAAAACAGATAATGTTTCTATTTTTCAGGAGAATTTCAAATGAAATCTTCTCATCAAGGGGAATCCACTTACAACAATATCCCACAACCCCCTACCATGCTCTATACATTGCCAGTGGTAACTCCCATCTAAATGCCGTTAATGTGCATCTTACGTTGAACCAGGGTGATATTTCAGAGGTAAAATAAGACCTAAGATGCTCTCTTCTTGTGCCTTAAATTTTAGAAAAAAACTGTATTTAAAATAGTAGATGCCAGTGTATTTAACCTATTAAACGTATTCAGATTTTCAAGATTCATTTATATGCGCAGGGGCGTGAATGAATGGGAAGGGGGGGACGGCATCGGAAGCTTCATTTCGCAGTTTATTTGTGCAGTTGGGGGCGTGGAGGCATTTGAAAGAAGGGAGTCTGGTGAGGGAGGTTTTTTGAGGGGGAGAGGACTTCCCCTGATCTTACTCAGTTTTCTCCGCATCCAATCACAAGTGCCGGTTCCCTGCTTCGCCGTCGCACCCAACACCCTTACCAGCCTGGTCACGTGCGGGGCATCCGTTGACTCCGGCAAATCCGAGGGGATTTGAAGGAGGGGAGAGGGATGCGGTTCGGGTGGTGAGGGCAAAGAATGGGACGTTGGGGAGGCGGGCGTTGGGGGTGACATCACCCAAATAAGCAATACTCCCTCCACCTTCACCACCATGCTACAAACAGCCCTAATTCCGATCTCCCACTTTGGTGAAATTTCAGAAATGCCATGGCCACGAGCTATTTCCAATAGTGGAATTCAAGACAATATTATGCATTTAAAATGGTCTAATATTCTCCAAACAGATTTTTTTCTTCATTTTAATTTTTCTCCTGTGGTACTAACTACAAGACCTGTGTATTTAAAACTTGTTATACCCGATTATTCGATATCTGGCTATGTGTTTAACTACCGGTTTAACTGGATGGGTTCGGCCTCGTCGGGGTTGGGTTCGCAGCATGGGTAGGTTCATGGGATTCTGTTTTTCCGTTTAGCGAGAAGCCCAAATCCTTAAATGAGGGGGGGTACTCTTTGGGGAGTGTGCCTGACACCCGCGTGAGCCGATGGCCGACATCTGAGGTGTCGGACCTCCACCAGCATTGAGCTGTAATGGCCATGCGCGGGAGGATTCTAGCATCCGCGTCGAGCCTCTCTTAAGCCTCGCATGCCTGCTCACTGGGCCGACGGTGAAAATCGAGGGTAATTCGGCGGGACGAACTTCCGAGCACCCCAGCTGGGGAGTGTGGTTCAGTTCACACTTTCACTCTGACGATAGTCCGGGGATTCGTTCAACCCTGCTCGCTTCTTGTAAGCCATTGTGGCCGGTTCGTCAAGGAAATGGCGGAATAAGGACCATCGTGCCGTCGCAGAACCCCAGCAGGTTTTTGGATGGACACAACTACCAAACAAACCTTTCATTATTCCTAACAAAACAAAAAATCCATCATCCTACTCTATATCAGGTCCCTCTTCATCTCTGAGTACTTTCTTCCTCCCTTCATCCCGTCCAACATCCCTATCCTGTTCCTTCCCTTTCCTCGTTTGCCTAACATTCTTCCCTTAATTACAGTCTTCAACATCCAGCCGCCGGTCAACACCCCCTTCATCCACTTTTCCTGCCTCCATAGGATTTCTCTCAACAAACCCCTCTCTTCGCCCACCATACCAAGTACGAGTACTTCCTCGTTTGTTTTCTTCTCTGTCCATTTCACCTTCTCCATTCTTCTCCACACCCACATTTCAAAAGCCTCCAGTCTACGTCTATCCTCCTGGTTCAATGACCACGTTTCCGCGCCGTACATAGCTACGCTCCATATCAACGTTTTTCCGAGTCTTTTCTTAACATCCTTACTCAACGTCCCCGTCATTAACTCCCTCCTCCTTGTGAAAGCCTCTTTGCCTAGCGCAATTCTTCGCCTTACGTCCCTACTACTTTGAGCGTGTTGGTCCAAAACACTACCGAGATACATAAACTGTTCCACCTGCACTAGTTTTTGCCCTCCTACTTTAATGTTAAGCTTAGCCTCTTTCTTTCTAGAAAATCGCATAACCTTTGTTTTATTAATATTGATTCTCATCCCATACCTTTCGCACTGAATTTTCAATTCACTCAGCAATGCTTGCAGCCCCTTGGCTGACTGACAAACTAAAGCTTGGTCATCAGCAAACCTAACTGATTTTACGAATTCCCCGCCCACCTTCATTCCTACCTCCAGTTCTTCCCATGCCTCTTTAATCATTTCCTCTGCATACAGGTTGAACCGCAACGTTGATAATGGACAACCCTGCCTTACACCTCTTCCTAACACTGCCCAACCTGACTCCCCGTTCCCCACTTGCACCTGACTAGTCTGAGACATGTACAGCTTGCGGATTAGCCTCCTTTCCCTCCAGTCTCTTCCTATTTTCTGCAATATACTCATTAGTTTTCCCCAATTCACTCTATCAAACGCTTTTTCGAAATCTACAAAACAGGCAAATACCTCCTGGTTTTGTTCTATATTCCTCTCGATTAATAATCTCATTACTGCAATGGCATCACGCGTACCGCTCCCCTTCCCAAACCCAAACTCATCATCCTCTAAGTAATCATTTGCCGTACAACCTATCCTTTTGTTTATGATCCTAAGAACAACTTTAGCTGCGTGGGATATCAAACTTATTGTCCTTCAGTCCTCACATGACGTAGCCTTTACCTTTTTCGGAATAGGAACTAAAACTGATCTAGCCTCTTCCTCCCACACTTTCCTAAGCCTTTCAAAAGTTCCGCGGGAATGTTATCCACCCCCACGGCCTTATTTAGTTTCATCTCCCTAAATGCCGTTTATATCTCATTGTTTAGAATGCCTGGACCTAAGCTGTCTTCCTCTACGTCATTTTCTTTTTCAATGTCTAACTTTGTTGGTCTAAGCTCCTTACTATACAGTTCTTCTATATACTCTTTCCATCTCTCTTGGATCTTTCCTGCGTCAACTATTACCTTACCCGCCTTATCTCTAACTGTTAATATAGCTCATCCTTTCTTACTTCCCGATAACGATTTAACTTTGCTGTACAGCGCACCGATTTCACCCTTCCTCTAGAGACTCTCCATATCCTCGCACTGCGTCTTCCACCAGGCTTCTTTTGCTTCATTTGTTGCCCGCCTCAATTTATTGTTCAAATCATTGTACTTCATTTTGCCTAACTCTGTATTTACATTCGCCCATTTTCGCCGCTCATCTATCTTTGTAATCATCTCATCCGTGATCCATGGTTTCCTAGTCCTTTTAGCGTTAACGGTTCCAATAGTGTCTTTTGCGGCTTTGGACAACCCTTCCTTGAAACTTTCCCATTTTTCTTCGATAGTACTTAGCTCTTTACCATCCTCCATGATTTCCTCTACCGCCTGTTTGTATTCCTTCCTTTTCAAACCATTTAATGCTTCTATATTCCATTTTCTACTCGCCGCCCCTGCCTTATCTTTTTGAAACGGACGCTACATTTCATAACAACTAAATTGTGGTCAGAGTCCGCATCCGCTCCCGGGGAAGCTGTGCGAATTTATCACACTCTTCCTAAATCTGTGTCTAACCAGGATATACTCTAGCTGAGACCTCTCTGAGTCCCCTGGCATTTTCCATGTATACCTGCGTCTTTTGTGGTGTCTCAACCAAGTGTTGGTGATGACTAGCCCCCGTCTCCTGCAGAACTCAACTGCTCTCTCCCCGCGGTCATTCCTCGTGCCTAAACCGTAGTCCCCGACCTCGTCACCATCTCTTCCTTCGCCTACCGTCGCATTCCAGTCCCACATCACAAATGTTTCTCTGTAGGAACACACGCGATTATGTCCTCTAATTGATCGTATATCCTATCGACCTCTTCCTCCGTTTGGTTGCTCGGTGGCATGTATACCTGAATAATAACCAAGTTCGTCGGTTCTGCTTTTATCTTCACTAGTAATAATGTATCCGTTACCTGGTCTATGTTGACTACGCTTCTTCCTACCTCTTCATTTAATACTATGGCGACCCCTCGTTGGCTCTCGTCCCCGCCGCTGTATAATATTCCATAATGATCACTCCAGTAATCCCCGCTATCCTTCCATCTCACCTAGTATAGACCTAAAATATCTATATTTCCCCTTTCCATCTCTCGCTTAACATTTCCAATTTCCCTGTCCTCATCATTGTCCTAACATTCTACGTTCCTATTCTAATTAATGTGGTCCTCTTCTCCTGCGTTTTCTGTCCTGCTGCTGCTGGTTTTCCCTTGCAAGTGTTTCGATGGATGACGACCGCGGAAGCCTTGCCTCCCCCGCTGCCGGGCACGACACACGGCCGATTGGGCCGAGCCCCGTAGTTGCCAGGACTCAAAATATCTGTATAGTCCATCATATTTTTCTTGGGAATGATAATTGAGGTGGTTTTTCGTTGCCTTCCTCAATAGTGTTTTTAACGTGACACCATCACTTACTGGCCGCTACACTGGGGTCAGACGCCATTGCAGCCGCCTCACCGAGGAACAGACGCTGCGTGGACTACCTTTCGTCTGCCTCCTAACCTTCGACCTATCTGGCATGGGTGACTCTACCAGGAGCAATTTTTATTTCTCCCGCCAGCACAGCTCTAGGGGTCATCGGAACGCACAAGCTCTTCCACCTCGTCAAGGTTGTAGTCCGGGGAGGGCAAGTAACATATAATACATGAAAATGTAGTAGGAACTTTATACGTAAATTAGCAATGACTTTTGACCGAATATATTTTGCAGTTAACATTTTTTCCAAATAATAGGATTCTCCCTTAATTAATTTTTGAACGCCAAATTAATACAATGCGTACTTTCATAGATGGCTTCAATAATAAGCAAGCCATAACACGCCTTTAGCTTAGAAAACGTTTATTCTAGAGTTCCAATCTGTTCTATTTATTCTGTTTTCAGAGTTATTTTTCCTGCCTTGCTTCTCATTTCCTTTGATATCAATAATTGATGAATATTTTTTACGAAAAATATTTAAAAAACTCTTGTAAAAAAATTAATTTTTTAAAGGTAATAGCACGAGGACGAGTGGATGTATGACGAATGCGAACGAATTGACAAGTCATCATCTTGGTTAAAGAAGAGAAGAAATAACTTAATATCTTACTAAAAATCTATACTAATAAACTTACTACTATCTATACTTAATAAAAAATAAATAATCGCCTTTATACATATTCGAGTTGACTGTTGAGGAAGGCAACGGAAAACCCCCTCAATTGTCATTCCCGAGATTAATATTATGGCTCCATCGGCTGGATGGTTATTGGAGACGGCCGCCATCCACCCAATAGGACCACTTCGAACCCTAAGACTATATATACTGTGTTTTTAACAAGGTCAATACGCTGTTTCCGCTATTTCTTGTAAATGTCTCCCTTGTCTTTCCCTTTCCCCCCCTTTTCCCTCCCCCCCTCTCCTACCCCCTTGGTGTCCTACCACGTCCTCACCACCCCTTCCGGAATGTATATAAGCTGGAACACAACTTCAGTTGCTTACCTGATGATGATGTAATACATCGAAACCCGGTCGTAAAATTAAACATTTTATCAAGTGGAAAAGTGCTTCAATCAGTTATTCATTATGTTCGACTTCCACCCCATCACGCCTACTGAAGCTACTCAATTTATTTATCCCAGATATTGCTATAATGCCTTAAATTTCTTCAAAGGGAGGAAATAAGTATAGAGGTGAATAGAAGTAAAAAGGGGCTTGTTTTAGAGAAGAATAATTGGTAGGTTTTTTGAATGGAGAAACAAAATATTGGTAGTTGGTCCATTCAAAACCTATCTATTTATAGAAAAAGAGTGGCAATCTCTTTTAGGGTATGAGATTAATTGCAAAATATTTCGAATACTTTTGTCAAGCTTGATTCATGCAAGTACCATATCTTTTTCACCTTCACCACCGTTTTAATGAAACTGTCATACCAAATATGCCGAGCACGCATACATACTGGTACAAATTGAGCTTACTCAGTCTTGGAAAATCAAATTCTATGTGTTCGTATTCTATGTTTGAATGAGAGCTAATCATTTTTAAGAACAAAATTTTTGCTAGGACAATTCATGTTACTGGCATATAATGCAAACCTTATCTAGTGACTTAATAATAAACATTTTATGCTCATACTTATTGATAACTCTAGATTCATATTATATTATATGGTATGGTTAACGCTTCTAAAATATTTTTTTATTAGTTATGTACCTGTGAGACAGTATTAACTGAAAAACCTTTATGGCCTTATAGTCAAGGGTATTTTAGCTATTTTCTTATTTTACTAATTTTCCTAAGTAAAGGGGAAAATTCCCGCAGTAAAACTGCGAACATACTTTGATATATTTTGGGTGATGGATTCAAATAAAACTTCACTGAAGGGCATCCATCGATCACATGTAATGTTTACGGGATTTTTTAAAGTAATTGTGCATTTTTTAATGCTTCCTGCTTTCGTTAAGAATTAAAAAAAATATAGCTTCGATTTTTTTGTTAAACAATGCAGCCATGACTTCCACCAAATATATGATATATAGCCATAAAGATAGAGTCACCAATTTTCGACAATATAGAACTAATTCATCGCTTAAGAATTTTGGCTAGAGAATTGGGGTCTAGAGGGTTTATTGAATGCAATCGGCTTCGCTTTGATGAAGTCGGAAAAAGTGGCGGGGGGTCACGTAAATGAAGAGCCGGACGTGATTTCCGAACGAAGGCGTCGCATGAATGAGGGGTGGACGATATGGCGTGCGTGGAATGCGTGTGCCATGACTCGGTCGTGGACGGCTCTCCCGAGGATTGCTTCCCACTGCTCGCTCTCCGCCTCTGATCGCAGAAGCTATGGCCTCCCACCCGTGCACGTGCCCAGCGCCTCTAAAAATAATGCTCCTGATTTGAATGTCGGCACGAAAGTGGACGCAGTAAAGAACTTTTTACATGTTGATTGCCGTTTTCTTCATTTCGCGAGAAACGAAGTAAAGCTGACGAAAAACCACCAAAACAGTGTTTATTGCGGCATCGTCCTTGTGACTCCGGAGTTTCAAACTCATCGTCAGGTATTTTGGACGATAGGCCTCAAAAGTCTTCTCACAATTCTCAAAACACTTCTCAACTTCCGCCAGATTTAACGTGCTTTCCTGAAGTCCCAATTAACATGCTCGACTGCTAATATATCCTAATAAAAATAGCACTTGCGTATGCGTAATTGATAGAATGGTGAATTTCTTAATACTTATCTCCCTCTGGATCAAGATATAGGGAAATGTGAAAAAATATTTCATAGTTAATCTCTCCCACTATGCAAAAATGTATGTTTAATATTGTCATTTCCATGTATTTTATGCGCTCAAAATCTAGTAGAATGTATTCGAATATCTTCTAATGGTGTTATTATAACAATGGGAACGGAGTGATAGGTTACAACTATCGGCATTAAGAAAAGAAATATATAGAGTGAATAGTATTAAACTGAAGTTAAAAGTTAAACTGACCAAACAAATCATGTTGATGTGGACAGCTTGACGCGATAGAACTAAGTTAATGAACAAATAACCAGAAGTTTTGAAATAAAAAGAGCAAATATTTTGACACTAACCGCTTCATATACACGCGAATATACCTTTTATTGGACTGTTTGAACACCCGGCGTACCTCGTATCCGTCTTTAATATAACTTTGAGGTGCAATCAACCTTCATTGATTTTCTTCTTTGACATCTTCCTACACTTAGAACGCCAATAGCTCTCTCTTGGTCGAGCTTTGACATAACAAGGCATTAAGCTTTCTCAATAGCATTTGTACCCTACTAAATAAGAGCAATCGCGTAAATTTCCCAAATCATGTTTGAAACCTTCCGTGATTTATAAGACAAATTTTATTTTTGGTATTTCGGATTAATATATTGACCACGTCCTAGACACACAAAATCACCAACCATTACGCCCCCCTTGAAAATACCTTTGTACAATCTCTCGTTATATGTTTGAAAGGTTAATGCAGTTTTCATCGCAAAGTCAAAAGATATATAGCAAAAAAATGAATGTCAGGTTAAATTATCGTTAAGAGAATCTTAAGAAACGATGTATTTTAGCAAAATATCTGTTCAGTGAAAAAATAGGTTTTCCAAAAAATTATGATTGAACAATGTTGGCCACTGCCTCATCTAGTGCCCATTGATTATTAAATATATCTGTTCCATGAAGATCCATCAGAAGGGAAGAGGTCAGATCAAAATAAAAACGGATGCTATAAGAATGTTCAAAAACATAATTAGAGAATTCAAAACTTTAAAATTTTCCTTAGTAATGAAAGACACCTGTTTAGTAAAATGTTATTGCTAATTCAATTACCAGATGGCTTCATATTTTTATACGAGCAGCTCTACTAAAAAAACGGCGCAACAATAATTTACAGCCCTTGATATTAATTAATTGATTACACATATTTTTGCAGTGGAGAAATGGAGCAATTATACCTCCCAAGGCTGATACCTATTAATTCCACAGTTCATAAATAAGCAGCACGGACATTTGCGTAGATTATATAAAACTAAATAGACACACTGCATAAAAATGTTCCGTATTTGGAATTGATCATGTCTTAAACGAGTGGAGAGTTCTCAATGTGTCACATGTCATCAACAGTCGGGGATGCGTGACGATATATTTGGCATCTTAAAGGTAATCGGGAACTTAGTTAGTGAAAAGAAAAGAATAAATTATTATGGTTTAAAATTGTTTGCATATTGTTTAGGATCGATTTAGAGGAAATACAATGCTACGCTTCTAAGACCTGCCTAAAAGGACACCACAAACACTGAAACCACATTAAGCCTTTGCATTAAAAGAAAAAACTAGCTATTTATTATCTATCTTGTATAACAAATTCTCTTACAACCATCATTTCATCTCTCTCATCTTAATATTCTATGAAATTTGCTCTTTAGCAATCAATACAGTGCCTGCAAATTTCTTCCTTAATCTGTCCTTCTCTATTACCAACAAACGCAAGATTTTTACAATTGTTTTTATTCCCGTAGGTCTAAGTTTCTTTTTTTATCCACGAGAGCAGCAAGATTGCGTTTAATCAACCCATATCCTTTTGTCCAAATTTCATAATGACATGATATTCCTAATCAATGTGTTTTCTTCCTTTAGGTCCCTTTCATTAACCCTTTATTCTTTTCATAGCTTCTCCACAGCGAAAATATTCGTATATAGCATTACTCATCCAATGCGTACATGTAGATGGACATGTACATACCTGTATTTACTATCAAAAAAAGGGTAATATAACTTATCCTTATACACACTTCTTCCTCATATTTTTTTGTATCATTTTTAAACGCCATTGACAGAAAACCTTCACATAGGAGATTCCCATAATATATTTAGGAAACAGTAATATATACGTACCGAGGTATATACTTAAACTGTTCAAATGCAATAGTATTTGAATTGAAATTTCCCATCTCGAATTGATAATTAGAAAAGGCTGTATTATTGAATAATATTTCTAAAAATGGATTACTTCAGAAGTTTTCTTTATTCTTCGACTTTATTGCGCACAATGCTTGCATACGAGGATTTTCAAAACTTCATTCATTAAACCATGGATATTTATCAATTCCGTCAAGTCAGGAATGGCTCAATATCTGTAGATGTTGTTATTAATGACTATATTGCTGAAACAACTGAAATCTGTTTACCACCGCAAAGGAATATTTTTCTCATTGTCATGTTTGACTACCTCATTTTTTGACTTACCTTACCAAGCCATTGAATAACGTCAATATATTTTATGCTACATTCCGTTGGATCGATGTATATAGACGGCTCACTTCGCAGGACCTAATCTACCGGGGACATAACGACTACGGTTTTAATTTCAATTATTTATCTTGGTTATTATTTTCGCATTTATTTTTTTAAATATTGTATACGCTACCGGGTAAAGAATGATGGCCAGTACAAACAATGCATTCACTACACAGAAATCAAGTTATTTTTAACATGGAAATAGCAAAAGCAAATAAGTAATTATTGCAAGTGGAAGTCATTGTTTGTAATATATAACCTTAGTGCCTCTCTAATTTTGTTATTCCTAATGACATTTCAAACTTTATATCTTCCAATGAATTATAAATTAATTTTCCAGAACCTTAATTTGTGAGTAATAGAGGGTGTCCAAAATAGTTACTATGAGTGGCTAGTAATTACAGTGAAATTGTAATGAAAATGAAAGAGTGACATGCAGACAAAACACGTGTTGATTTACTAGTGAATAATTACAAAATATTTCCTGGGACATTTAATAATATAAATTTTTTTAAATATTTATGTTTAGTTTTTCTCCTCAGATTGTGATTTAACACGAACAGTGCCCTGAAATTCCGTTTGCGTGCTTGAATTCGTATTTACTGTTTAGCCATTACCTTTTGATAAAGAAAGATATTTGCAAAAACCTTGCCTCGACTGTGCATTTACCAAAAGAATCGGCTCGTTCTCTGATAAATTAAGTGTTCAACATTGTAGCTATCGTTGTGCGAGCTATATTTTCTATATCTTATCCAATGATGACAAATTTTAAAATGACTCTTAACTATGAAACTGTATTTCGATGTGAGAAAATCGGCTGTAATTTGGGTTGTCGTACTTTATTCAGTGCGCCGGTGGGGTGAGGTCAAACAGAAATAACTTGCTTACATTGAATAGGACGGTTTCTTATTGGTTTTACTTAGTTTCAGAAAACTAATTAAAAATTTATTGGCTAAAATGTAAAGTGATTTCTTTGGAACTGTTTTGAATTCTCATACTTTTACAATGCCATAATATCAAAATGTTAACCTTAAATGCTTATGAATTTTATTATTCATAAGTAATAATAAAACTCACTTAATTAGAGCAAATGAATTTCTACAAGCAATATCAACAGGTCAATGCATCAAGTCCCTGGACCATAAGTTCTTTTACCAGGTGTGCCATATTGGTCCCTTTGATTACCAAGTGACCCGTTCACCAACAGATCGATTAAATGCATTACATTTTTCTATAAGACTGCCATTGGAATGTTTATTTTAATGAAAAATGGCTCACAGTACATATATTGAAATAATCATCGAGGAATATACTGCTAAATTTTCGTTATAAACCAGGAAGTGCGTAAAGCACGATTAAAAGTAGGAATTGCAATTCGTCAAAGTTGTAAAAAATTAGGCACGAAATAAAGCAGCAATTCCTGGTCTGTGATAAATCAGAAGTTTTATCTGTAGATATTTTAAATGCATTATATTTATATCCATATTATTATATTTAAGTCCAAACGCGATAGTCATCGAATTTTATGATTAACTACTCCCTGTTTCTCTTTAAGCGAGACGGCTTTGAGTTCCGGTTTCAGCACGAGAAATGAGAAGACTAACTTCTTCATATTTTTCCTGATCAGTAACAATCGTGCGCAGAGATAAAAGATTTATTGACTTTTGTTCACTGCGTGATAAGTTTCTGAGGTTTAAAATGAGGTATTTTTGGCAATGTTTCCTTTTTTATTTGTTTTATGCATATGTTTTTATTTTTAAAAGAATTAGGTAGCGTTTAGTTACAGTGAGGTGATAACAACTACTTCGGGGCACATGCCTCTAAAGTGCATCTACATCTACATCTACATAATACCCCGCAAGCCGCCGCAAGGGCGTGTGGCGGGGGGTGTTAGGTCACCAACCGTAAAAACGAAAAATACCACATGCAAAAAACAACACGGAAAATTACACCCCAGCAGCGCACACACTCATGCAAAACTCCCTCCATCCAATACTCATGCAAACACATAAACCGCCAAACAACAAAAAACTGCACCCCAGGATACAGCAC